>NW_027476109.1:638844-958266 GCF_051020955.1 Megalopta genalis | reverse complement strand
ATAATATATGACGAAATATATATAACGAAGATTTAAGAAATGCATTTCATAGATCTCGGTAATTTATATGCATGTTGAAAATTTCAGTGGAATCGGTTGACTTTGGTATAAGCGGTAAACAGTTAAAGATCGCAAAAATCGCAGTTTTGTCCTGATTTTTAATATTTCTGTCCAATAATTGTGAGAAAGTTGCTGTTTTAAAATTTGTTTAATGCTCGTAACTATGATCTTGCGTTAACTGATTTCGATGAAATTTTCGGCATGCATGTAACTTATCGAGATCTACAATACGTATTTTTTTTAATTTTCGTTATAGGCATAGAAAAGTTAAAAAACGAGAGTTTTTCAGTTTGTAACTGGTAGGTTTATTTTAAGTGCTCACCTTTTCCCACCTCTTTCTCCACATTTTCTACATCGCACTCTACGCAGTGTGAAATGCACCTTGCAACATTATATATATAACTTTGTGATTACGGTTTGTTCGCTATCTGATCTTTCATGCAAAGATGAATTACTTTCACCGACTTTTAGAAGCTGTTATTCATTTTTATTCCTCTATTCGTGTTTGCTGCATCATCTTCTTTGCATTTTAATATGTTATCTTTATAATTTTTTTATGATATATACAGTAAATCTACCAATGTTATATTTACGAGACAAGAAATTAATTGTTTCTGAAGCGTCTATTAATTTCAAATTTTTCTTCAATACAAAGCACCACTCTTTTTCTCTTTTCGTTTGATTTGTGTGAAGACGTAATGAGGATATAGTTTCTGGACGAATCACATACATACAAGTAACCGAATTAAATCGTTACTTATCTTACATTCTATGCAGGAAGACTATGCTAGAATTTCTAACTAAGAAACAAAAACAGTGTGTTGTATAATGGGTATGTCGCGTAGACTGGAGTTGGATAAGAGGAGCATCGTTCCTGATATCCCATTGTTGGTAACGGGTTACTATGTTGGATAAACACAGTCCAGATAAACGGTGTTTTACTAGTTCTTGTACTAGTTGTTCTATCATTAGTATTTATTTAAGATTGATGTCGTTTTTAAATCTCTATTTTATACGATTTTAAGATTTGTTTATAGTATGTATTTTTTTTTGTTGCAACTTGAATGTCCGAATTATATATAATATATATTATATATTATCAAATATTTCAAGATTTAATGAAAAGTATTTGTTTAATATAATGTTTTACAAGTAGTGTATAAACAAGGATTCGGACCTGGACAAACTAATCTAAATTGGAATCGAAATTGCGTAGGAACCGTATCTTATTAGGCTTCCCTCAATTTATTTTCTTTATTACATCACCGCCCAATGCTTCATCCTGTAGCAAATGATAAAATGTCATGGTTAATAGTAAATCAAAGACCTATGCATATAAACTGTGAATCGTTTAATAGAGTTCGATGATGTACCTGCGCTGTTGTCTGTTTTTGAGTTGAAGTAAATTACCTCTCAGATGTTATACCAACAGAACTTTTATGATTTTCATTATTTTTATCGGTTTCTTTGCTTTTGTTACATGCTCCACTGCCATTAGCTTTATCTGTTTTTTCCGCTTCTTCTTCATCGTTACTACTCTCTACTGACAATAACTATTATCTTGTCATTATTGAAGGGTTTTACCGGTCTATTAGCGAATAATGTTTGCATCTATAAAGTAGCATGCGATTATTCAATCTGTCAAATCTAATAGTATATTATCATTTTTAAATGAGTTTGTTTGCAAGTATACATATACTTCTGTCTTTTCTTTTTGTGCTTCCTCCTTTCTCTTATCACAATAATTTTTAATTTCTTTCCTGATATTTCCAACTTCTGCAGTTGTTCCACTAGTTTCCAAACATGGCACAAGTTCTTTTATTTCACGACTATATGTAAAGAATTAATTGCAACAATACAATCGAGCTTATAATGGCAAATCAATATTTTGAAATATTACATTGTATATGCTTGACCTCTGTAGGTTATTAAAAGCGGTAGTGTTATTTTTGTTAACAAATTTACCTAATGCTTTATTTAGATCATTCACTGTTAGTATTGTTCATAGGTTTTTATTTTCAACCAAACTGGTGTCCTTTTAGTTTTGCTTGTATGTGGTTTCCACAAAACCTTAATTCTCCTAATTAAAAAACCAAACAAATTTTACCTTCGAGCACCTTGTAGAATATCGCAATCTTTGTTTACCTCAGTATAGCCCATAATGTCAGCCGTATCCTGGAGTTAATCACTAATACCATCAAAATGAAACGACGATCGTTTCTTACCGGAACTTCTTGTTTTACAGAATATTTGATAATATTTATTTGACAGCACACACTTAAAAAAGTCACGAAGATAATTATATGTATGTATTCGTGTCTGTGTATGTACAACGATGTTGTTGTGATCTAAAGTATTTATTTAAATATAATGTTTTACAAGTACTATATAAACAAGGATTCGGACCTGAACAAACTAATTTGGATCGTTGGTTTCCGAACAATTCTTTGCAAATATTATCTTTCATTTCTTTTTTAATTTATACTTTTTTAATTATAATCCTATTCTACTGTTATTATTATTATCATTATGTATATGTATTTTTAAGACTATTATATTCTTACAATAAGTGGTCTAATTTCCTCCCTATCCGCCTATCTTATCCGTTATGTTTTTGTCCGTGATTACTTGTAGGTTGTGATCGCAGATCTCCGACTCCACCGCCGATCCAACCCTTTTTCTCGACACTGTTTCCTCTGGTTCGGTTTGGATTTCTTGGTTTTTGGTCTTTTCGACCCTGGTCTGGGTAGCTCTTCCCGTGCATGTTTTTCTTTATCCCGATTTGAAATTTTTAGAAAAATACATCTTCTTGTCATGGTTATGTTAAATTATGTTCAATTAAATAATCTTAACAGATCTCCGTTTGCGTAGATGCCTCAGTGAACATTCTGGTAATAAATGTTTGTTGTTCAAACTACGTTCAATTGGCTCTAACTATTTATGACGATGATTTATGGATTATATGTGTTTTTCTTTTTATATATGTGCGTGTGTTGCTGTTAACGGTTATGATGCTACCACTGAGTGACCACATCAATGGCCTTGCAATTTTTTAATTGCTGTAATGTCTCTAGTTACATTTCGAAATATATATTCTTCGATGCATTCTCGGCATCGACTAGCGTTTGATGTTTCCAGGATTACAGAACCATATCCTTCACAATGACAATCTGCCTCACTTATGTGGTTTCCTGCGATGGTATGCCAGCAGCCTTCAGGAAATAATTCTCTTTCTTCTGCTGCCACTCGAGACCAACATTTTTCACACAATTTGTATTCTTCAGCTTCAAACACGAGTTGCATTTTCCTTATACATTGGCATATTAAGAGATCCTCGTGCACCTCTGGATAACACTGTCCGACACGATTTTTGGGTTCCTATAGCCACTATGAAATTCTTGTGAGCTTCACTCCCTGAACAAGAATCCGAAAACCGAATTGCTCCATCACCCTCAGTTTTTTAAATAAACGAACTTTTGTAAAAACCCAAAATTTTCGACAAAAATGAGGTATTGCATGGAAAGTACAAACGTTAGAAAGTTCTAATTGGTGTTAAAAGATAAAGGAGAGCTTCCCGAATATAGTGACATGCAATTTATTAATTGTTTCTGGTCCTAAATAGCAATAAATTAATGTCAAAGTTTAAAAAAGTGTCGACGTGAGCAGTTTCTGCGCAATATTTTTGTATTTTTACGAAAAGTTTTTTGTTCGGCACGAAAACTCTACCCAGGATCGGATTCTGTAGACATTTCTGAAGAAGAAACGGCCCGATGAAAGTGTTGGAACGATATACATTTCGTGTAGATCGAGAAATTGTTCGATGGCAACATGTACACGACGTTTTGCCGCCATGAGCTTCGCTGCTCACTTCTCTCTGTCCGACAGGGTCGAAGCTACGCGTAATCAACACCGATGGAGGGATCCAATGGGGCATCAAACCATTTCATTGCAAACAGATTTTCAGATGAGCGGAACACTGCCTCTTCTTTTCTCAATTTATCAGTTATTTTAAGCATCTCTTTCCGTCTTCTTTGCACAGTGCCACAAGCGTTCGTACTTTTTTCGTGGAGTAGGTTGAACAATATGGGACTGGAAAACCAGTTGTCCAGATAAATAGTATGGCCTTTGTTTAGAAAAGGTTGCAAAAGCGACATTACAATGTTCCCTGGCTTTCCAATATATTGATATTCGGTAGCTGCAGTAGTACTAGCCCCACAATAAATGATTATATCTTGGATATAACCCGTCTTGCAGTCACAAAGTAGGAATGATTTTATACCAAACCTACTTCTTTTCGAGGGAATATATTGTTTAAACGAGAGACGGTCTTTGTAGAGGAGTAGACTTTCGTCTATACATAACCGCTGGTATGGCTGTAATGCATTGTTAAATGTGCCCATAATTATGAATGTGGTCTAAGTCATATATTTCTTGTGTGTTTCGAGATATTTAATGAATTGCATTTGAATAAATTAAAAAATATTTTTACATTATGCGACATTTTAATTTATAATTTTATTAGTCTCGATTATAATGGAAATTTATTATAGATATGAAATTTTGTGTGAATTTCATAGGAAAATGTTGTTTTTAAAGCTTGAATTAACTTAGACCATTTTCAAAATTAACTGAATGCCCTATAATTGACTTAAAGTAATAAAAAATTGTGATATTTATTTGAGCCGTTTATTTTGAAAGTGGTGTAAGTCCAATGTCATCGAAAGAAATTGTAAGTGGCGTTGCGTGGGGTATTTAGACAATACAAGCTCAGATTCGGCATTTTGAATTTCTTTAAAAAAAAGAACTTATATCACTTTCAAAATAAACGGTTCATTTGAAACAACAACTTTAACGAAATAATTCATAAACATTTATTAATCATTTTTAAAAAGTAATCCATTTTTATCATAATTTCGAGTTTTTAAGATTTTTAAAATGTTCCTGAAAAACTGGAGGGATGTATGGTAGTAAACACATAAGATCTTTATGTTTTTCTTCCGTTACTGGTCTAGTGGTGTTGTATAATGGAAGTAATTGAATATTTTCGTATATTTTTGGTCTTCCTCTTTTAGGTGAAAGATCCAAAACTTGGAATTCAGAATCATCTAAAGAAGTCTTATAAACCATTTTATAAGGTTCATTTTTCAAGAATCTCATCCATTGAATTTTTAGCCAAGAGACAGATTCGCCCGCGGTATTTTTTATTCTCCTTGTTATTGATTTTTCAAGTGATTTCGTTGAAATAAAATCCGGCTGCGACATTCGTTTGATCGAAAATGTATTTCTTTTTCTACAATTTTCGATCAATTCATAGTAATGTTCAGGATTGAATAAGTAATTGCTTTTTTTATTTTCATCTCTATCAAACCAAAATCACGGTCATTCGGTAGAAAGGAATGACCCGATATCAAAAATTTGTGGTCTGTCGATTCAATATTATTATTCGATGACTGGGCAATTTTCAGCCATGTCAATGCTACTTTAATGTTGCGATTTTGGCCTGAAGAAGCATCACTGTAGGCTATTACGTGTTTTTGAGAAGCTAAGATATCCTTCATATGCGCTAAAATGCACGATGCTACTTCCTGTGCACCTCTTGAAGCTGTTGTTTCATCCCATACATACATTTTGACATTGTTAGCATGGAAATTATGGAAAGCCAAGTTGTATACGTACATGTTTCGCTTATAATAGGCTAAGGAAACAGACAGTTTAGAATACGGAAGAGCTTTTTGCAAATCAAATGAGAATCCATAATATTCCCTGGAATTTTCTTTTGCTCTCTTTTGGTCCTCTGCAATACAGTTCCTAGCTCGTTCGGCAAATGTACATCATGGCTTTCTCTAAGATGTAATTTCTCTTCCTCATTATTGCAAGCTTCGATTTTTCTTTTGAGTAAATCACATTTTTGGCATGTGTCTTTTCGAGGAGCATGGAAATTTAAGTTAAATTCAGTGTTAAATATTTTCCTGTAAATCCATTCCTTAACAAAGGATTGGTTATTTTCTTCACATTTCTCTTCATACAGGCTATACATTTTTTGAACATCTAATTCAGGACTCATATTTTCGACCAGGAGTGTGACGACCTCGGGTATAGTGGCTCTCGTATGCTGGGAAACTTAAAATATGCTCTCGTACAGCTTTTATCTTAATTTCGTCTGTTTTTCGCGAAGATCCAGGCATCTTACCACGACGATCAGTTCCACTAGTTTCAGCATTCAGAGCACGAGTTAACCGCCCTACAGAAATTTTATGGGTGTCTAAAAAAAACTTTCTGCAAACCGATACTCATGGGTCTTTCAAAAGTTCTGGGCCGCCTTTGTTTTATTAATTGTTGATGTAGCACACAGGAATAGATTCTGGGTTTCAAAATCTCTTAGTTTCCAGAAATTATCAAAATTAGATTTTCTTTCATTATATCCTACGCGATCTAAACATTTTTTTAAGCAAAAGCAATCCTCTTATTTTCAAAAATTTTGGCACTCACAAGTTTTGAGTGCCAAAACACTATTTCTCTTAATTTTTCTAATATTTTGTGCGTAACGATCTTCATTTCTTGCCCGTTTTCTTTTCTTATCTTTTTCTATCTGCACCATTTCTATTGTTTCACCTTGCACCATTTCTGGGGTTTCTAAATTTACAGTGATGTCTTGGTATGATTCATCTGAAGATGATAATTGCCTTATTCTTTTCCATTTCTTGGAAGTATTACGTGGTCGTATAATATCTGCAGATCATCATATTATCACATCACATCATATTATCCGAATATTCACGTATTCATATAATAAGTATAATACGTTGTCATTAGCTTACCTGAACCGCTATCTGTTGACATAGTGGCAAAATATATAAACTATTTGCCGCCAATAATATAAGTTCCGAAGAGCCCAACTGAGTTATATTGTTAGATAAACCGGAATGAATTGGCATTTCTGTTATTTGATTGTCATTTATTTTATCGATTTATTATGTAGTTCAGAAACGCGACAAAGAGGGCCACGCGGTATTTTCAAGTTACGTTTATATAATTTCTTTAAATTGTTGACTTAGACCACTTTTATAATTAACACTAAACACGTTGTAATTACAACTACTATCTAAAGGTTCATTTTTGACGATATCGTAAAAATTACATTGAATAAATTTAGTTTAAAATCATGTCGTGTGAAATAAGTGATAAATTCATTTTTTTTTAAATTTTGACTTAGACCACTTTCATAATTATGGGCACAAATGATGTTCGTAACATTTCCACTACTTCATTTATTTTGTGTAAACGATCGGCAGTGTGGCCGACTATGTCCGTAAAATGCAACATTTTCAATAATGAAAAGTTGCGATCTCTACTCATAATTTGACTGAAAATATCGCTTCGGAGAAGCTTTATCTTTAGACCAATATTCATTTAAGGATAGCTTTTTGATTCGCGTCATTAATAACGACGCAACAATAAAACAATATAATTCATCCACTTCCATCCCTTCTGAAGCGTTCAAATGATCCCTTTTGAGCTATCGACACCGGTAATTGTTTGTTTTTTCCACAATAAATTTAACTAAATCTTTCAGAAAAAAGTAGTCTGAAGTAATCCAAAATTCTCGACGAACGATTTAAATTGTTCCCTACTACTCCCGAATGATGTGGCGTAAAATCATGAATTTTTGGACTAAGCTTCTTTGATGTCCATTTGATGCTAGAAGGAGTATCAATTCGTACTTCAGGCTCTTCTGCTTCTTCAGATTCCGAGGTGCTAAGTACACGTGCTCGATTGTTCCTCCTTTTGCGAAATGCTAAGTTATATTCATTTTCTTCATCAGAATCTTTTTTGGAATCAATGATTTCCTTTATCAATTGTTCTCCTTTCAAGCGTTTTACACTCATCCTGAAGGGAACTAAATTCAAATTGTAAGTTATACATTCAAAAAATTAACGATATAAGCAAACATTCCAATTTGTTTTTCGTAGCTTATCTATATATTATAAAACATATATAATTAAGGCACGCTGTTGACTGTTACTAATTATATATTATAATGGAACGATTAGAACAGCCGGGAATTTTAAACACAGAATAGTAAAGTAATGTGTACTATAGAGAGTAATCATACCCGCATAACTTTCTGTTGGTGCTGTTAACGGGCGACGGTAGCGCCCACATAACTTTCCGTGGATACCGCCAACAGGCGGCGGTAGTACCGAAAGGGTTAATTGATTTACGGTTTCCGTTAGACCCTTGTGACCTGCGATTAATCTACTGCGAGCTTCTTCTATTAATTTTCATCGAATTTCATCTGCTGGTGTGACAATGTTATCCGTGTTCGTAGGTTGTAGTTTCTCGTGCCGAGGATATTAAAAACTTGTTCGGTTCAAATAACAAAATTTATTGAACAATTTTCTATTCCGCACTTGTCGCCGGCCGATTTAACATTGGGCGACTCTTTCAACGGATCAGTGGTTGTAGGAATCGGTCGGTTTAACAATATTTGGCCGATAGCCGTTTATCGACGCCTCGCTCGAAAATTCTGTTGGTCGCGTCTTATGTCGTGTCTTATTTCGTGTCTTATTTCGTGTCCCTTTCTTGTCTCTATCGTGTCTCTATCTTGTCTCTATCTTGTCTCTATCGTATCTCTATCTTGTCTCTTTTGTCTCTGCCCTGCTGCTTCGGAGTATCGTCCTTTTATCGCCTCGCGGAATGCCTCGATAAGGCCCCATTTGGGGGAAACGTCATCCCCATTCGCTGATCGACTTGAGGGAGGATAATCTTCTCGAAAATCCCCTCCTCGGCGGAGGACGCAAGCCCACCCTCAAGTCAATGTTGGGAAAATCCCAAAAAATGCCGAAAACGGCTGAGAATCCCGGAGCGAGACGTTACCCCGAGGCAGCATGACGACGATTTCTCGAAACCCGAGACCGAGAGTATCTCGAGTGATCGCACGTGCAGCGCAAGGGATGCGGACCCTTGACCGCTGGTCGTTTATGGGGACGGCAGCATGTGTCCTTTCGGGACCGTACATAGGTTGTGGCAAAATTGGGCTAATATCTGGTTCGTCTCCATCAGTTGAACTGCTGTTTTCCTGGGATTTAGATTCGTAATCAGGATAGACTAAGTTATACTTGGTTCACTGATCTTGGCAGGTGAGATTATTGGTGAATGTAATGGCGTAGATGAGGCTCCTGGGAGATAGTAGATAAGTGGTGTTTGCATCATTGTTTCTTCTCATCTTGGCTTCGCTGTTATAACAGTTTCATCTATTGAATTGCGTTTGCAAAAGATGCTTGGGTCGTCGATTTGGTTATTTGGATATTTGGATATTTGGACTTTTGGCTCTAATCGAGAGTGTGGGTTGTGGATGTCTTAACCCCTTGGGTATGGATTTATTTGATAAAATATTTGCATGTGGAACGGATATAATTTTTGGTTGCTTGGAGTAGTATGTAAAAGCAGTACATTTTACGTAAGAATTTATTTATTTCTAAAATATTAGTGACATATGTAGTATTAAGATGTCTTCAAGTAATTAGAATTGCAAAACAAAAATAAATTAATAACAACAAAATAAAACTAAATGAAATAAATTCAAGCTATAACAAAAACCCAATTACTAATAATTATGCAGAGTGTGATATTTTTCAAAGCAAGTAGGTAAATGCAGTACACCTTTTTCCAGGGTGTTGCTTGGACTTAGTTGATGGAATGTTCTTAGGAAAGTGTGCCCAATTTTTCGCTGCCAAACGAAATGGTGTATCGCTACTTGACGGACGTCCACGACGTTTATAATTTGCCAATGACAATTGCTCCAGCAATTCTTCGGCAATAGCTAAACGAAAGGAAGTAATGCCTGCCTTGGTTGTGCAATTGATTTTAGAATATAAAACATGAGCATTATAAAAGGCCATATCTATTAGATAAAAAAACATTTTCTTATAACCCTTTACACATTTTCTCATAACTGGGAAGCACGCTAGCAATTGGTTTTGTTTATCAACGCTTCCCATACCTTTATTATACTCAAGCACAAATGCCGGTTTTATAATATTTTTGCTATCGCCACCTTCATTTCTTCTCCTTTTGCCTGTGTTTATCAAATCAGCATTTGAATGTTTCGTGCTAAGTATATGAACGTCTTTTTCAAAGCCAATAAATCGTGACTGGATAAAGTTTTGACTTCTCCTTTTTTCAACTTCATTGAAGAAAACACCTTTGGCATATTCTTCCTGTTTTTTTCCGAACAGTTCCAACAGCATTCGTATCATTTTTTAGTAACGTCTGTGCCACTTCCATGACTACACTCTCAGTAGCAGGTATATCACTTCCCTGGATTTTATCCTTGCCAACATAAATTTTGAAACGAATACAATAACCTGATGTAGATTCGCAAAGTTTATAAAATTTTATGCCAAAACGAGCTCTTTTGGAGGCAATAAATTGAATAAAACTCAATCGACCTTTGAATTTCATTAACGATTCATCAATAGCTACTTCATTATCAGGAGTATAAAGGTAACAAAATGTAGTATTTAGGTAATCCACTATATTTCTAATCTTTCTTATTCTGTCATCTTTATTTTCCTTTTCATTATCCGTAAAATGTAGAAAGCTTGAAATATCAAAAAATCTATCGCGTGGCATAGTGCTGGCAAATATTGGAGTACTTATTGCATATCTTTTTGACCAATACATATGCATTTTCGGCTTCTTCATTTGCGACATCAAGATGCATAATGCAATATAAGCTTTCATTTCATCAGAACTTACAGGAAACCACCTTTGGTTTTTTTTTGTTACACAACCTTCTTTTTCTATCACTTGTCTGGCATATCTATTCTTCTCTTCCACTATAGTGTCCCAAAAATCTTCATTCAAGACTTTTTTCAAAACATCTAAAGGCGTAGGATTACCACCTAGTCTACGCAGGCTCAAAGGATTAATTCCAGATATTTCAGAAAAACTTTTTATATCGGCTACATTATCTTCTTCTTCCCAAATCCATTCCTCTGATACTGGTTCACGAGAAGATTCACTATCACTGCTCGATAGACGTCTTGTGCGTCTTCGAAACCTTAATATTATATTAAAATTGTCATCATATTCTATTTCAATATCGTCTTCATCACCTTCGCTTTGTATTTCATTGTAATTGTCAATTTCAGAATCACTAAACAATTCTTCAGATTTCTCAAAGTCACTTTCGCTATCACTATCATAAAATATATTCCTTGTTTTTGACATAATGGCGCAGTGTATCGCAAATAATGTTCACCGAAATACTGTAATTGCCTCTTCTATTATGACTGATACAAGCTACAATGAAATCAACAGAATTGTGCCTAACCTCAAATAACGTTTTAGACACGTCATCCGCTCCTAGGGAAAACAAGTGAATGACGTCTCTCAGACGTCAAATGTACCCAAGAGTTTTTTTTGGTTTGACCTCTTAAACACGTCATCTGCTCCTAGGGGAAAAAGTGAATGACGTGTCACAGACGTTATGTTCGACGTTCTTTTCCTGTGGCTGAATAATTATTCTTGAGCGAATTTAAAGTACGTGAATAAGCTATGAAAAATATGTCAGGAATGTTCTTTGTATGTCACACTTCCAGTGAGCATTTTCTATGACTTCAATCAACTTTCTACTTGACATTATTAAAACCCCAGAGTAACCATGAGAAGAAAATAAAATAAAACATTTGTCTCCAAACTCCTATTAAAATTTGGACGAAACACGCAATAGAAATTACAAAAATACTAGTTTGCATATATGCCTAAGTATTCCCCATGTTTTTTATTATGTTAACTTATATGTCTAGACATTTTCGGAATAATAGAGAATGTTACCTTTCATCTTTTGTAATACACTGGTTTATATACACATGACTAAACCAATTTCGCACTAACCGATAATTTTCGAAAAAGGATTTCATAATTTTGGTATTTTAAATAATGTTGATGAAAATAAATAATGGATTTGATATTGGGATTATTGGAAGGATAACCTAGGTGATGAATAAATTGCAACGATACAAACAGAAGACTGTTTGATGTGTTTAGTACGGGTTGTCTACCTGGACTGGCGTCGAGCTCGAACAGCTGAGCTCGACTTAAACGTCGCGCCAGAGTTCTTATGCATCGATCCAAGTGATACCAATAAAAAGGAGGTAATCGATTGGCGATCTAAAATTGATCGATTTGATTTTAAACGCACGGAGCTATTTTCTTCAGTGTACTGGATCTGTATTGGAAAATTTATAGTTGGGTCGGGTTGTTGCTTGACAAATTTCCAATATTCGGAATCAGCAACGGAATCGCCAACATCTAATTTCACCACAAATGAAGAGTTGCATTAAATGGAACTGATTGTGAATACTCCATTTTTGATTACTACAGAGCTGTGCATTCTTGGTAGTGTGCAGAACATTTCTTGTACTCTACGCGCACAAAATAACTAAAAGTTTCTGTATTGGTTATAATATGGAATGAAGAAAGCAGTGCAACACCTACTGTTATGTTATTCAGAGAAACCAAATTATTCGAAATGCATTAATGATAGTACTACAGCTTGGTTTCAGTAGTCGAAGACAACCATGGCTGGGCTATTAATTATCTCATATCTTTCGATATTGGAGCGATGCTTCCTTAAGTATTAATTATAGGCAAATATAGCCATTTTCAAAAAATGATGAGGTAACTTCACAACTATCGACTTCAATTTCCAAAGTATTTCGGAATAATTGCTGATTAATTCAGGGTTACAAAATTTCAAATGGTGTACATAACAAGAAAAGTAACGCGCACTGGATACATTCTTGGTAAACTGACAACAATATTAATCACATAATGAAAAATAGCAAGAATGCACGATTCCTGGTAAATATTGAAGTGGAAATACAGAAAGCAGGAATTTTCCTGCTTGATGATTTACGGTTTTTACCGTCAACAAAAACCGATTGGGTCAACATGGAAGTTGAGTGATGCAGTTTTCATGTCAAGATTGACGTCAGTGTTCAGCAGATATCCAGAGGACTGGTTCTTCTGCTTGAGACTTTGTATGGCGCTATTGCGGAAGTACCTAACAAGAAAAGTAAGACTACATTGATCTGAATTTCGATGTACCTTTGGAGCAAGGATTTGAGGATTGCTTTTGGATCTTTCATACCAAACTTTCCTGAATTTGGTTAACAGTCTGAAACATCGGGGTGAACAGGACCAGAAGTGTTTCTGCGAAGCCGTGTATATTATCTATGCAACTATATTCGGACATCAAGCAATACAGCTTCAGAGGATCGATTGCCTTGCTACTTATTTCTACATTCAAATCCTACTGCCACTAGAGATATTGCTTTCTTGAGTTCGTTGATCAATTTACTGTCTGCTTCCTATTCTGACACGATTAAATCAAATACTCTAGATTTATAAAAATCCATGTTTAAAATGTTCAAGTTGGAACATTCATTCGATGAAATTGATAATGCAGATTGTCTAGTTGTAGCAACTTTTGCGTGGACAAAACCTTGTTGTCTATTAAGTGAGCTGCAAAGTTAAAAAGTAGGTATGTCGAATCTTTTCGAGCAAAGTTAAGCATTTATAATATTGTAGTGTTAAATAATAAACTTATTTCTGATGTTTTTCATAGTAGTATCATTGGTTTAAACCCTTTGCGGTCCGAACGCTTTTCACCGTTTCATTTCAGCAGGTCCGCGCAGATTTCAGCAGTCGCTTGTCCGCTTGGTAGCGTTTATTGTGGAAAGCATGCATGATCTTACTGACGTAACGGACTTATGAATTAGTGCATGTATACAATAAAATTGTAAAATTTTTAAACATTTGTGTTGTGCGACGCGAACACAAGGTTGGAACAAAACATAATTTATTTATAAAACATTTCCTTATATACTTTTATATTTGATTGTTTCAGATTACTCTGAAACAATCACCAAAACACCGACATGTTACAGATCAGGATCAAGACAGATCCCAACAATTTGTTTATTGTTTACAGCTTATAATTAACCATTGTATGGTACCGTTTGAAGCATTGTCCAGCATGCAATCCTGGTTTTCTGTCGCAGGTTTCGCATATATATGACGTTTCCTTTCTACCACGTGGAACTTTTCGGTTAGAACAAACTGCACAATCCTTGTGTTTATTCTGGGGATGCAGTGTAATTATGTGTAGTTTTTCATCTAGTCGCTGTTCCTTATCGCTGGATGATGGCTCTCCACGTTTTACTGTTACACGAGAAAGCTTTTTAGTATTAGGCCATGCTTTGTACAATACATAAACATTGATAACACTGTCCGACACGATTTTTGGGTTTCTATAGCCACTATGAAATTCTTGTAGAGCTTCACTCCCTGAACAAGAATCCGAAAACCGAATTGCTCCATCACCCTCAGTTTTTTAAATAAACGAACTTTTGTAAGAACCCAAAATTTTCGACAATAATGAGGTATTGCATGAAAAGTACAAACGTTAGAAAGTTCTAATTGGTGTTAAAAGATAGAGGAGAGTTTCCCGAATATAGTGGCATGCAATTTATTAATTGTTTCTGGTCCTAAATAGCAACAAATTGATGTCAAAGTTTAAAAAAGTGTCGACGTGAGCAGTTTCTGCGCAATATTTTTGTATTTTTACGAAAAGTTTTTTGTTCAGCACGAAAACTCTACGCAGGATCGGATTCTGTAGACATTTCTGAAGAAGAAACGGCCCGATAGAAGTGTCGGAACGATGTACATTTCGAGTAGGTCGAGAAAATGTTCGTCGGCAACATGTACACGACGTTTTGCCGCCATGTGCTTCGCTGCTCGCTTCTCTCTGTCCGACAGGGCCGAAGCTATGGGTAATCAACACCGATGGAGGGATCCAATGGGGCACCAACCCCACGCGTTGGGCCTTTCCAATCAGCGTTGTTCATTTTGTCCTTTTTACCGCCTGTCCCTTACGCTCTTTGCGTATTTTCGGGACGGCGTGGTAATCGAAGGGGATAATGAGTTGTACGTGGCAACGTGTGGAACTTTTCCTCCGGGTCACCCGCGTCGGACCACATGGCCCTTGGGTCGTTGCTTCCGCTTCGAGTACCCTTCGGAAACTCTCCTAATTTATAATGGTCTCTGTTAGCTATTGAGGTATCTCTAAAAAACTCTATTGCAAACATGTGCTGTCAAGGTTTGGGACTTGTCATCTCAAAAATAGCTTCTTCGCAGGAGAGTCATAAATTACGTTGGTCGTTTGCACGAGGACTGAGGTTCCTATTGTGCGCACGACTGGTTGCTATAGACTCGGTCAGGAAAGTAATTTTTCATTCGTACTGGAGGTTTTGTGAACGTTTTTAAAAAAGACAGAAATGGTAAATGTTTATATTGTTTATATAACAGTGCAATACATTTCTCGCAATATTTTGGGTCGTAACATTCTAATTTCAAAAAATCCTATGCGCTAACATTGTTTTTATGTGAAATGAAGTTATTTACATAATTTGGGTTTGTGATCGAGTTTCGGAAATGTGTTCGAGACTAGTTTCGGAATGACAATATCTTTTTCAGTAAACTTGACAATTTCGAATTTGACGAACGTCATGAATTATTAAAAACATATTTTATTTGGGACAGTAATTTAAATTGTTAGAATATTCAAAAATCTTATTTCTCTATAATCAGAAATAAATTATTTTTGATGATATAATTAAATAAGTCAATGCGGGTGAACTCCTGGGGCGAATTTTACTTCTGTATTCTATCGTATTCTATAGATGATATTTTTATCGCAGGTATACAGGATGCTGTTTTCTACGGGTACGTTTCGAAATGTGGTTCTGATGTTTCCATGACACTCAGTAACTATCTGCTACCATCACGGAAGTTGTCGAGTTGTCTTCCATCGGATACAGATAACGGCTTTGATTGTGGTACGCTTCAGCGAGTTTCGTCGTGCTTTGGTAGAATCACATCATCCATTGGTTCGTTGAATTGCAAGAAATTTCTGAGAATTTACCTTGACTTGGTACTGGAATTTTAAAGTCTAATGAATATTCGTTGATACGTAATACATATGTGGCATCATGGTTAATTGTATCGTTATTTGTTAATTAAATTTAGAACTTACATGTGCAATTTTCAATTTGTTAGTGTGTACTATACGTAGATTACCTCCAATTAGTATTTCTATTCGGCAAGATTTCTACAACTTTGTGTGGACCACTATATTGGTTACAAAATTATCCTGTTTTAGATTCTTTCATAAGACAAATTAAATCTAATGGTTCATAAACTTCTTTAATTTGCAAATTTGAATTTTGTCGTCGTATTCTATTTGACATTTCATCATAATTTTTAGGACTAGAATTTATTATATCGTTCGTCGATAATTATTCGACAGGGATTTCAGGTTGTGACCGTGCTTCTTGAGCTTCGGGAGTTGGGATGCGTAGATTATCTTCTCTTTGAAGCAAGGACGTTTCTTCCATTCTTGTCCTTTTTCGTACTGGATCGAATATTCGGCGAGATCTCTGACGAGACAGAAGATGCTTACCTTTTTCCTAATGACGGGTTGTATCTTAAATATCCATCGTTCGTTGTCTCTAGGTCCATGTAGTCGCCCATGAGAAGGATGAGGGGGTTGTCCGGTGGCAGATAAACACGGCCGACAAAAGGGTTCGACCTGATGAGCATGATGCAGGCGTGGGTCTCCAATGTATGCCATACCGGGAACGACATCCACTTTCTTCCTTGATATTTCCATCAAGTTGAAACATTTAGGGATGACTTCATATGGTTTGGAACAATCTTTGGAGAGGTGATGCCCTGCGCATTTAATACATGCTGGGGGCAGATTGCAATTAGAAGAATAATGGCCAAAAGCTTGGCATCTGTAGTACTGAGTGTGCTTGATCCTGGACATGTACTTGTCCCTGGCCCTGAATAGGAATTTAATTTTGTAAATATCCTGGATTGAGGCGCCCATTGAGAAATTGACTCTGTAGGCGTTTGAACCTTTAATGAGATAGCAGGCTGTGGGATTTATTCCTTGCAAAATAATTTGTTGGATTATTTCCTCGGGAGTGCTGTTTGGAAGACCTTTGAGGACCATTGCCAATGCTCTTTCGTTCTCGATTGTGAATATGTAGAAGGTGATATTTTTAGTTTGAAGACCTAATTTTAGTAGTTTGAAGTCGTTGGTGGTTGAAAGTTAAATGCGGACATTATTTCTGTTATATTTTAATAAAAAACTGTTGCCATAAGAGACAGTTAATTCTTTTTCGAATTTAACAGCTGAATATTTGAAGTTGTAATCTTGTCTAGAATCGTTTGAAGTTGTGCAAGGTGTTGCGAAGCGTGTGGCTTGGCAACAGCAGATGTATTGACCTCGGGCTTGTTGTTGAAAGAACTAGCGTTACTGGAGTCGTTTGGATTGTCGAACGCGGTGAAAAACGCGAAACGGTTCTGAAGAGGAATGTTAGGAAGAACGGGGAAGTTAATGTTGAAGTCATTTGAATCTTGATCGGTATTATTACGTGCTGGTTTGAATTTAGTACTGGATTCAGCTATAATATCTGTTTTTTTTAGAATTTTTGAGTTTCATGTTAGCAGGAGATTTTTTATTATAGTAAAAGTCTGGATTGGTTTGATTTTTATTATCTCAGAGTTTATGGATACCTGGGAATTGGGAGATTTGTAGACTAGAGGTTGAGTTAAATTTTGTAGACCACGACTGCTCTTGAGGCGAGGATTCTAGTTGCGGCATACTGGGTTCATTGGTATGCAGATTAGTGAGATTGTTAAGAAGAACGGTCGTATCGAGAAACAATCGAAGTGTTAACATTGATACAGTACAATGTATCAAGTTATAGTGTTAACAATTATGCGACAGGAATTTTGTTCCTCCCGAAGTAATTCTTTAGTATTAATTCTTTCATATCATTTGTAATGGGTTCGAATGCTTTATTGAAATTTTCACCGTTAAATATTTCATCGAATAATTCTTTCAACCTTTTGTTCTCGACAAATGGCCAACGAAGATCTTCTTGCTGGCAAAACATAACGCAGTCCGATTATGGTTTCCAAACACCCATGGTTAACACTGTAACTTGATACATTGTTCAGTATCAATGTTAACACTTGGATTGTTTCTTCTGTCATTAACGAGTCTACTCACGATATTATCAAAAGTCTTAAATTTTAGTTCATTAATTCTTCTAGAGCATTCCAATGTTCTAGATATTGCAAAAATACTACCTATTTTCTCCACTGTTGCGGCCTTTACTACAGCTCGGACCTGTACAAAAATAAGAATGCCAATGAAATGAACAACAATCAAGTATATAGCATGATAGGAAACAATTTTACCGAGGATGTGAATCTAGTGGTTTAGACGCGGTAAGTCAATTTCTGAATTTTAGATCCAGCTAGAATGTATTTGGTCGATTTTTAAGAAATTGTCATTGTGAAAGAGAAGGAATTTATCGAAGACGTTCCCCGCAAAGTCCCAATATCTGTGAAATTTCTTCGGCCGAATTGTCGAGTGCGACGGCGTCGCGACGTCGTCCAGTGTTTTCTTCTTTGTACGCGGAACATCTTAAATGCAAATTTCGCTAACCGAAAAGCCGATCGCTTTTCTACCGATCTCGTCGAGTGACTCGCGACGGCCGAGGAACACGCAGGACTAGGGAACGATAGTCGAAATTTTCGTTAGAATTTTTCGCGGAAAAACCGTCGTCGCATTGGCTGCTCGCGCTTCGAGCCATATACTCGAAATTCAGGCGCGCCTCGCAACGAGTTCGAAGCCACATCTTCGAATCTCTCGGCTATTTTACACTCACCTGCGTACTTAACTCCTCCACTGGTTGGTACTCGATCGCGTCTCGGTAACGAATGCCTCTTGACTTTTCCGTTCGGATCTTCCACCCTTTGAATCTCCCTCGCCCTATTTTCCTATTCGTTGCATTTTCATAACAAACTCCCCACTCTCCCGTACACTTTATTTCACTCTTACACATTTTCTCTCTCTTTCTCTCTCATTCGCTGTCTCGCTCGCTCGCACTCTTCCTTTCGGCCAAGCGGCTCGAGGAGTTCCGCGAAACTTAAACAAAACACTGTCCCCCGTAACCCCTACCACTCTGCGGGCATTCGTAGCATCCTCGTTCGGTAATTTACGACCTATTTATTTATTTATTTCCGAAATATATAACTCTAGAATACTGTCGCATTAACGTTACACATCCATCGCCACTGATCGAACGGCCGGCTTCGGAAAATGTAATCAGTGAACGTCTCGCGTTTCAATTTCAATCTCAATTTAAACTTGAACGATTGTCCTGATCGGACAAACACCGTCTGTCGAGTAAATAAAGTTCTCCGTGTACAGATCAAGACCACGAATTCATTTCGCGAACTCGCATACTCGAAATCCGTGTACATTCAACGTTTCGCATCGAAGCGGTTATTTGAAACGAAATTTCAAGGACATCCACGGTTCGCGATGCTGCTCGCGTTCTCGTCACGATGCTCGGACATCTCTCTCGACGCATCGGGACGTTCCGATCGTAATTCCGTAATCTCCTTCGCGGATAATAATAACTGTGCGTGCTGGTGGTTCGGCCATTGGTCGATTCATCAGGGTTTGATCTCTGATCGATCTGGCTGTTTCAGAGATAACTGTGGAGGGTGTGTCCGGAGAGTGATGGGTGTAGTGGAGGTCACTTATGGTGAAGTGCTGATTGTTCCTGAGATGGAAGGTGGCTTTGCGCTCTCTCAGAAGCAAATCTATGGGGGGAGCTCCGGCAGTGATGGTCAGGGCATCGAGGTGGCGCGGCAAGCGCGGGTGATTCGAATGAGGGCGTATCTTTGAGATGGTCTAAGTTTTCTGTTGTGCCATTTGTTAAGTCTGTCGGCCCAACTGGCAGCTGTATATGTTATAATCGGGACATAGAGGCCGTTGTAGAGGGTTCTCATACTATTATGGTTAAGATCCCAGTGGGTCTTAGTGATGCGAGATAGCTGGTTGAAGACGGATTTACTTTTACTGACGACGTAGTTTACGTTTGGGATTATATTGAAGCGGGGGCCGAAGTGTACACCTGATACCGGATAGATGCCAGCATCTTGAGTTGGCAGTTATCTATTCTGAGAGTGGGGGGTCTATGAATATCTAAGATGCATTTTGTGAGGAGGATTTCTGACTTTCGATAGCTCAAGTTTGTTCTTTTCACACCACGCAGATATGATGTCTGTGATAATGGAGGACCTGAGCTCAATTTCCTTTCTGCTGTTGCCGGAGACGGTGACCGCGATATCGTCCGCGTAGGCCGTTGCATCGTAGCCGCAGCGGTGTATGACGCCTAGGAGGTCGTCGAAGACGACGTTCCATAGGTACGGATCTAGGACTGAACCTTGTGGGCAGCCTTTGGAGACTGACTTGGAAGATGCTGAACTATTGCTGATAATTTTAACAGATCTGTCAAGACAGGTAGTCTTGGATAAGCCTGTAGAGATTACTAGGGCAGCTTCTCGCTTTTAGCTGCTGGAGGATAGCGGGCCACCAGACATTGTCAAAGGCGCTGCTGATGTCAATGAGAGGGGCAATGGCGTATTTTTCAACCTTATTTTGGGTGGATTTGCGTAACTGGAGGATGGCGTGTTCGGTGGAGAGCCCGGTTTTGAAACCAAACTGAGATGTGGTGGCTAGGAAGTGTCTATTGATAATGTTAGAGAGTCAATAATAATTTTTGGTTTACAGGAAATCCCTGTTCTAGTTGTTACGTTTTCCATTTCGTTAGAATGTTTGGTCGAAAGAACTAAAACATCCCTCTTGTCTTTCCACTTCATGACGGTAATTCCGTTCCTGTTTTCTTGTGCAATAACTTCTCCCCGTCGCAGTTTGGCTGTCACAACTGCCTTTGGATTTTCTTTCCGATTTGGCCGAAGGGTACCAATCAAATGCATATTCTTTGATATTAATTTGTTTGCTAAATCTACACTCGTATATTTATATTTTCTTTGTCCAACGTTTTGCCAGTGTAGACGCGATAACTGTAGGTGTAATTATTAGTGCAGCACAATTTAAATATTTTAATCCCATACCTGTGCCTCTTTTGTTTCATGTACTGTCTAAATACGATCCGTCCACGGAATGGTATTATCGACTCGTCGATGCATAACATTAAGGTGGGATCATAATATTTTTTAAAATTTGAGTTCAGTTCGTTTAGAACAAATTCAACCTTTGACAGACGGTTGGAAGCATCAACTTTTGTGTTGTCAGCAAAATGCAACATTCTCAAGAGAATTTGAAAGCGGTCTCTACACATTATTTTTTGTGGAAATGTGTGAGCAAACATTAGATCCTGGGACCAATATAGACTCAAAGATGGGAGTTTTACTAATCCTATCCACAAAATCAGTCCAAAAAACCGCTTTATTTCATTTCTATCTGTTGTTCTGCTATATGTTCAAACATGGTCTCCGTCACATAAAGCCCATAAAAATCTTCCACTTTTTTACAATGTCGCACTTGTTCATTAGAAAGTTTGGCACCATGGGGACTTGTGAAAGATATAATATTTGGTTGGTTGCCTCGCGGTTCAAACCATTCGTTTGGATCACTAGTTCCGATGCCCCTTAGTGAACTATCGGATTTACTGTCACTACCTGAAGAAGGCAATGGTACTGCATGCCCACGTTTGCGTGGTACTAATATCTCACTCGATGAGTCACTATTGCTTTGTTCTTTCAACATTTTCAGTTGATGGGTAACAAAACTTTTTCAAAAAATATAAAACTGAACTCTCTCTGCTGCACTGAACCTTTATACTCCCGTGGCTTTTTCCGACTAATCGTCTCTTGATATTTGATCTTTGGCCATTCTGGCATTCTCCGCCCCATTATCTTATGTTTATAAATTGTATACATGGGCATTGAATGCCCCATTCTCACAGCCAAAACCTCAAACCAAGCAGTGAAATAAAGTAATCTTCTGTTTATACTTTTCGGTCCAGTGAAGTATTGACCCTCCGCGTCACGCGGCGTAGTAAGGCGGCAGCGCTCGGCATCAAGTGCTCACGCGCTTAGGCGACACCGAGCCGAGCGCTGTCGGCTGAGCGGAAAGTCTAGCGAAGTCGGCACCACACTTAACGTGTTAAGGACTGCTTCTTTGGACTTCTCACTTGATTAAAAAATTTTGGGGTCCTGCGGGAAGATCGTAATCGCGCTAGAGGGGTTCTGTTTGTGGTTGGAAAGGGCTGCAGTTTTTGATCTGACCCCGACTCTCTCGGCGTAAGTGGTAGGTCGGGAGGGTTCTTCCGGGGTTTGGCATTTTTCGGCAACTGTTTCGAGGGTTCTGCGTCGCATCTTGTTTTCGGATCTGATAGCTTTGATCTGACCCTTTAAGTTACTGCAGCGAAGCAGTGACTCGCCGAGAATACTCTTCAATTTGGCGAGTTTGTTGGCGATGAACTGCGAAGCTTCGGAGTATAGACCATTATCCTGATCCATAAGAAAATTCATAAGGGCCATTGTGACCTTCTCGGATTTTAGCCGGAGGTCGTTGGCGGTAGGATCGGTTGGGGGGACGGCGGCGACCATCTTGCTGCTGCTTTGGGGGTTGCTAGAGGCGGGTGCGACCGGGGGTAGAGAGGGGACTTCGGATTTCTTTCGGTTTTTTGGGGGCTTTTGGGAGGGCGCGATAATAAGGAGAATGTCCGAATCGTTGTCGGAGAGGATTCTACGCTTGGTTTTACGATGGCGTCTACTTACCTGTATGTATCCTTCTGTGGGAGATAGGTACAGTTAATGTTAGTCTGGCCACCAGGAAGGTGGCGCGAACATGTTACCGCGCCCTGAGGGCATACACAATAAAAGGCCATGCACCTTCGCACGGAACACCTACCAGTGGTCCGAACAGGGATAAACCGTCGCCTTCTCTCAACGGTCATCAGGCCGGGTACGAAAGACCCAGTCTTAACTCTGCGTCTGCAGTAAGAAGTTTTGTGTTTGTTTTAAGTTGGGTAGGCCGTGTTTCCTACTCCAACTATATGTATGGCTTTGGTCTATCAGCTGCGCGACTGCGATGGCGGGTGCTCGGCACCGCATACCACCGCTATTACGACGGCACTATGCCGTATTTATTCACTCCCATTGTGCCACACGACAACAATTATGCAGCGTGCAAGGCTGGCGAGTGATAATTAAATTTTTGCATTTGTAGTTCGTTTAAGGGCTGACTGCCGAACCCGATGCAGCTAGCCCGTGTCATAATGCATTCACCGCTCGACAAGTCAAGGGGCCGCGGGTGCACACCACCTCTCGACAAGCCCGAAGGCTGCGAGTGGAAATATATCTCCGACAAGCCCGAGGGCCGCGGGTGATAGTAACAAAATACCGTCGACCAAGGTGGGGGGCGCCGAACGCCTCACGCAAGCAGTATCACTGGGGGTGATATCCCGCAGAGCCTCTCTCTGCGGGTCGAAGTTCTTGCAGTGGACAAGGAAGTGGTCTACCGTGTCCGACCCGTGGCCACACACACACGCCCCACTGTCGGCAACCCCGTACGCGAGGTGGCGCGAGCGGAAGTACCCGTATCCAGTGAGGACTTGTGTGGTGTAATGGTCCCATATCATCGACCCGGTCGCCATGCTTCTCTCGATTCTGCTGAAGAAGGCGAAAGTTGTGCGGCCTTTGGGGGAGGCGTCCCACATGGATTGTCACACCCTTTTCGCCTCAACCACGATCCTATTCTTCGCATCGTTGGTTCCCGCTGGGACCACGATGTTTCTGAACCTAGTGTCCATGTTTTTCCTAATTGAGTATAGGGCTTTGGCCTGCTGTAGCTCGACATCGATGGGTAGGGCACTGGCCACCACGCACATGCTGTTTCACGATGACCAGCGGTATGCACCAGTCATTGCGATGAGCGCACGGCGCTGCGCGGCACTCAGTATCCATATCTCCCCCGCCGTGCACAGGTCGGCCCACCCGGCAGCGGTATAAGTCGCTACCGGGATAAAGACCCCGCGGTACACGGCTGAGAGCCGAAACGGAGCCCCCATCCGAGTATCGCGAGCCTGCCAAGTTTCGCGAAAAGCGACCCGACCTCGTCGCTAATGTGTTGGCAGTGGGATCGGACACCCATGTCCCTATCTAAATGGACGCCTAGGTGTCTAACTGTGGGCTTGAATTTAATTGACCTCGCTCCGATCCGAATGATCGGCGGTCTTTTTTGAAACTCTAATTTCGATACGCGAACTACTTTTCTTTTTCTGTCGGGACGCGATCCTCCCCGTCGGCCTATTTTTTCCCTGTCTACGTACCCATTCCGGAGTGCGATCGCTTCCGATTTCGAATCGGATATTTCTAATTTAGCTAACCTGCACCAACCCAGGATCTGGTCGACAACGCGTTGACCCTCGATCTCTAGGTCTTTACGGCTATTTCCGCCTACGAGGACGATGAGGTCGACCGCGTATAGGCTACGAATCTATTCTCAATTGAGGTTTCGAGTAACCTCAGGAGACCGTCGAACATAAGGTTCCAGCATGCGGGGCCGAGGACGGAACCTTGCGGGCATCCTCTTGTCCCGTGCTTGGAGATCCTGTCTGTTCCTACCATGAGACTGACCTTGCGGTCCTCGAAGTAATTGGAGATTACCTCGAAGACGTTGCGCGGACAGTCTCGATCCCTAAGACTACCTAACACTAGGGGCCACCAGACATTATCGAAGGCTCCGGAAATGTCGAAAAGTAGTGCGATCACATGCCGATGCTCGATGTCATCGACCATACGGCGCAACTCGACAATTGCATCTTCAGTCGACTTTCCGCGCGTAAAGCCGTACTGTCTGCTGGAGATGCGTCCCGTTGCCATCGCCGTCTGTTCGAGTCTGCTTTTAAGGAGCTTCTCGAATGTTTTCCCGATCACGGAGAGGAGACATATCGGTCGGTAGGATTTTGGGTCCTTCTCGTCCTTTCCTTCGCCTTTCAGGAGGATTCTCAGAGAGCCCACCTTCCAGGCGGAGGGGAAGATGCCCCATCGAAGGCACCCATTGAATAATCGCGCGAGTTCCCCGAGGATTGTTTTCGCGGTGGCCTTCAGGACTTGTACCTCGATCAGTTCCGGTCCTGGCGCCTTTTTGTTACCGAAGGAACGAATCGCTCCGGCCACCTCCGCCAAGGAGAAAGGCGGGGCGTCGGCGGTATTCGGGGCGATTCGCGCCTGTTCCCGGAGAACCCTTTGTGTGGGCGAGTCGAGTTCAGGCCGGTCGTCAAGGACGTGGGCTTCCAGAAGCTCGCTGGCGGTTTCTAAAGTACCGGTTGTACTTTTACTGTTGCGCCGGAGTGTGCTTATTACTTTCTCTACACGGAGTTTATTCGCCTGGAGCTTGTATACGATGCCCCAGGGTTCCGTGTTCCCGTTCGACGTCACGAAATTTTGCCAGCTTTCCCGTTTCGCCCTCTTCACCTCCCTGCTGTAGTTCCGCAACGAAGTACGGTACTCCTGCAGTTTTTGGAGGCGGGAGGGTTCGTCTAACGTCTTCTGGAAGGCACGCCTCTGCCTGTACACGGCCTTTTTGAGCTTAGTTAGCTCTTTTGTCCACCACGGGTTGGACTTCCTAAATTTCCTTTTTCTAGGCATTGACGCGGTGCAGGCGTCAGTGATGACGGCTGTGAGCGTCTCTGCCATTCTACCTACATTTTCTACTGACCCCAAACTCAGGACTTCGAGCCTCGACCGTGAGTGATCGGACAGGGCCACCGAGAACCGCTCCCAATCTGCTCGACGAGTGTCGAACCGAGAGTTCGCTGCTCCCTGATTTTCCGTCGCGGCCCTAGGTGCCCGCAGCCTGTCGCAGGATGTCGATGGCGTTATGAGCGCTAGTCGCCCATTCGCTTCTTATTCTCCATTCTCTGATATATGGGGCCATGGAGGGGGATGCCAAGGTAACGTCGATGTATGACGATCCTTTTGGCGTCCAGAAGGTGGGTGGTTGACTAGCGTGGCTAGCTACAGTTAATCTAAACGCGGAGACTAATCTTTCTAACTACGCTCCCCTCTCGTCTGTGCTGTGCGGACTCCAGAGCGAGGATTGCGCGTTCGCGTCGACTGAAATTATTATTCTCTTCCCCCTCAATGCCAGGAGTACCGTCTCCAAATGCTTGAGGTGCTTCTCTATCTCGTCTTGGTGCTGGAAGTAATGTGACACCGCGTAGAAGGAGAAGCCGGGGCCAGCACTTCCGCACATGCGCAGTGCGGGTTACTGAGCTACGAGATAAATGTGACCTCGAAGTGAGGGTTGGAGATGGCGACAGCGGCCCACGGGGAGTGGGTTTTCACCGCCGCCACCTTCACTCCGGTCCCTAATCCGTTTACCCTATATCCTGCTCCTTGCCTGCTGACGTGTAGTTCCTGCAGGAGCAGGACGTCCAGCCGCTTTTGCGCTATCAATTCCCTAACTTCGCCCGTTACTACAGCTGAACGTCGCATGTTCAGCTGTAGGATCCTAATTCCCGTGGCTACATTCGCGATCGCGTGTCCGCGGTTACGCGTTGAGGTTGGGGGGTGCGGGGGTTGGTTTTCCTAGACTTTCCTATACTCGCGTCGTCGCACCTTACGAGGTGGACGCGGACGGCACGAAGACCGATCCCTTCCGTTCGTTTGCCTGAATCTATTCCTATTGTATAGCCGGGGTTATTGCCGATGTCCCTCCTATCAGTAGCGGTTAATTCCGCCACAGGGACCCCAGGGATGGGAGTCCCTGTGTCCGAGGCCCTATCTTTCTATGTTGTGTCTGGCATAATTCGTTTTTGTCAAAGTTCTACCCGCCTGCGTCCTTCCTCGTTTGTTTTCCATTTTCGTGTCCATTTGTATAGCATTGGTCTTATGTGAATGTACGGCTTTCGGCTGGCGATTTCTTCTTGTTCTTTTTCTTTTCTTTCTTTCTTACTTGGGCTTCACTGGACCCTTCGTTTTTGTTTGGGCACTACCTCCTATTAGGGCACTACTCCCTTTTTCTTTTCTGGGCTCCACCGGACCCTTCACTTTTATTCGGGCACTACCTCCCCTTTTTTCTCTATATGGGCTCCACCCTGCCCATTGGCTCCACCGGACCCTTTATTTTTATTTGGGCACTACCTCCCTTTTTTCTCTTATGGGCTCTACCCTGCCCATTGGCTCTACCGGACCTGTTATCGCCTGGCCTAGGCCCTACAAACACTCTTGGCTCTGGGAGGTGAGGTCGCCGACCCTCAAGCGTAGACACACAGTCAGGCCCCAATCCTTTCGCAGCGGCAGCATTATTTTCCCCCGGAGAAGCTCTTATTATTGTTTATTTCTTCGTTGGGGTACTCATAGCGGGAACCACGGAGAGGTCGCTGCTTGCTAACTATGCGCCTCTTACCCAGCCGACGTGAACTGCATACTTTTGGCCTTCGATCTACGACCAGAAAAGAGATAGCACCTCAGGCGGTCGCCGACTGGTCGCACCCGCCTGAGAGATACATAGCAACTCCCGCCAGTAGATAGGGACATTTATTGTGAATCCGGCCACCACGAAGGTGACGCGGATATGTTTCCTCGCCCATCAGGGCATACACAACGGTGATTACCTACCCCCCGACGGAACACCTACGAGGGGTCCGAACGTGGGTAAATCGCCGCCTTCCCTTATCGTTCATTAGGCTGGGTACGGAAGACCCAGTCTTAACTCCGTGTCCGTGTAAGGAGTGTTTGGTTTATTTTAAGTTGGGTAGGCCATGTATCCTACTCCAACTATGCTTTTTAGGTATTTTGGAAGGTCTTGCTTCGCTGCACGCTCGCAACAGCGCGGGTGCCCGTCACCGCCCTCCTCGGCGACGGCACTCTGCCACATGTATTCACCCCCTTTATCACACGACAGCAATGATAATGCAGCATGCAAGGTTGGCGAGTGACAACTATTCTTTGCTCATTGGTAGTGTACTAGGGGGCTGCCCAAGGTTGGTGCACCGTCTAGGGTGGATAAGCAGGTGCGGTTGGCGTAGCAGAGCTTCGCCAGCCACGGTGGCGGGTGCCAAGCACCTCACGCAAGCACAGCGGCCGTCCAACTCCACAAAACCGTGATGGGGAGGAATCTGTGATGGGGAAGGATGGGACAGGATAGGGCGGGTGCCATAGCCCTTTCTCGCCGCAAATACAGACCTGCGTTGCCCGGTCTCCGCCGCGTGGAGGTGGGGTTGGACTTTGGAGACCAGTAGATAGGGACAGAGGGAATCTCGTTAATCCATTCATGCGCGTCACAAATTAGATGACGAGGCATTTGGCTATAACATTTGTTGGGCGAGTTGTATTTCGCAACAATATTTCCAGTGTATTTTGCTTGCGGCCCGCTGGTAGGCATACCATTATGATAAATCAACACTATTCAAAAGGTGTGGTAATTAGTGACGCGAGGTAAATAAAACAAAAGAAATAATTTTTTTAATGGATTAATAATTATAGTAGTAAGAACAAAAGAAACAAAGAATTTTTTTTTAAATAATTAATAGTATTATAGTAAGTTGAACTAAGGTTAGTTTATATTGTAAAGAAAGGGAGACAAAACATACATATATTATTATTTATATATAGGAATTAATTTTATTTGTGCGAGTATGTACAGAACGGGTCCGAGTATTACCCGTCAATGCACGCGGATGTTATGTCGTGGCCTCCTCCACACAGAGCTCATGAAATGCCGGTGGATAGATACACCCCATTGTAGGGCGGTAGTGCAAATAATTTGTTTCAGTCTGTGTGATAGCCCAAACTCTCTGGTTATATCATCGTTGGAATCGAGCCAACAACCACGAGCACGAACCACGAGTGGCATTACTTTCACATGAGGTACGCGGTACGTATTTTTAATCTTTTCGACCAGATCCGGTGTACTGTATTTATCCTTTTTGATATTGTACGCATTTAACAGCGATGTCCGTTTAGTCTCGTAAGCTACTGTAGTTTCGATTACATATGCGGTATCAAGTCTGGCACGTATCTATTTTCTTTGGTAGTAAAACGGGGAATTTGTTCTCTATCTTGGTTTTTGTTTTTTCGATTGCAGTTTTGATTATTTTGTTAACATTGTCATGTCTGTTGATGCGTGTATAATGCGTAACCCTGTCCCTGCGCAGGATGGATTGCGGCAATCGGTATCTTTCATGTAGGAGGCTCCCTTAGTGGGGAGTAACCCAATCCTTAAATTGATTGCTCCGATGTAGTCTCGATCCCTCCAGAAATTAGGTGGGTTGTATATCCACGAAGATAAGCCTGGGGTCATCAGGGCGAGACCAGAGCCTAGCGCGGAACGATGGAGTTGCTCGGACTAATATTTACGAATCATTTGTTTAGATGGTGCTGCGATGCTCCCAAGGATGTTATTGAGCTTTCGCATTATGTGTTAGACTATCGAAGATTCCATAACGCACCGTACCTCGCTGTCGCCACGGGCTCTCAAGCGCTCCAATCGACGTAAGTATATAGCGGCAATGTGGGTTGCAAGCGATGGGATACCTAGTCCACCGCTGCTTAAAGGAGCATGTCTATATGAAGTTGGTGTAGTAGTTGGTAAGTGTAGTATACTTTTTACAAATTTTATTATGCAATTATCTATGTATTTTAATTTCTTTTTATTTATGTCCATTGTTTGCAGACTATGGTGAAGACGAGGAATGAGGTATCTGTGTAGTATGTTCAGTTTCTGCCATGGTTTTAAAGGACTAGTTTTAAGATTTTTGAGCTTTTTTGCCTTCAAGCTTTGAAGGAGATGGAGAGATGGTACCGCAGTATCTATATATGTGTCCCAGGTATTTAAATTGAGACGCGACACCCAATGTTGGAATAGGGCTTTTATTAATCTGCAGTTTGGGCCGCGTATCAACTACGAGCCTTTGCGTTCCAGGGACGCGTAGGTTCTGTAAGATGGCACATTTCGATGGGTTCACTTGCAGCCCGTGTTTGTGGAAGAATTTCTCGACGATCCGGATATTACTTCGCATCGCGCTGGGAGTGGGGGCCACCATCACGATGTCATCAGCAAATGCTAATGCACGTATCCTGGTGCCTCTCGCATCGACACCCTCACACTCATTAAGTTGTATCATGAGCTGGTCTAACACTAAATTAAATAGGAAACCGGACATAGGATCACCCTGCTTCACACCGCGTTTTATAGATATAGGTTTGGATCGGGATCCGTGGCATTCGAGTATTGTGGTTATATTATTATAATTATTTTCGATATATTCTATTGTATGAGCGTCTACGTTTTTTTCTGATTAGTGCGTCTATTATTGAAATAATGTTAACGGAGTCAAATGCTTTAGCTAAATCTATAGATAGTATAGTAAAAGGTTTCGATTTTTCGCGGTTTAATTTAATTAGTGTTTGTAGGATGGTACTATTAGCCATTATCCCGTCGGTTCTTGTAAATCCTCTTTGCGTGTGAAACAGAGGTATTTCATTCTCAAGGCGCGACACGATGATTTTATTTAATAGGCGCTATATCTGACTTGAGATGGTTATAGGCCGCCATTGTTTTGGGTCTATCAAGTCGCCGGTTTCAGGTAAAAGTGTTGTTCTGTTCGATCTTAGCACAGAGGGTAACGACTTCATTCCCCATACGATATTCAACAATGCGCACAGCTCCTTGCGTGGCATTTGTCTAAGAGTCGATCGATCGATTCCATCGCTGCCTGGAGCGGATTGTTTCATCCTGGTAAGTTGCTCGTGTATTTCGGTCGGTGATATCGGATGTGATAGGTTGATATTACTATTGGTATCTATTTTGCGTTTCTAAGGTTTCCATTCGATGTCCTTGTGTTCAAATAATTTAGAATAATATTCTTCAAATATTTCAATCGTGGGTGATTCTGTAATGTTGAGTGGGTTTCCGGTAATTATATGCTCAGCCAATTGGGTTGGGTTTTTGTTATAGAGTTTTTGAAATCTGGCGTACTCAGTCGATATCCTTTTAGCGCGGTTGCCTTTTCGTTTATTACTTTCTTTGCATTTGTTGCTATATTTGTTCTTTTTACTGTTATTTTTATTCTTGTTTTCATTCTGATAGTTATTTATTCTAGTTTTATTATTTTTATCATCTGTTGTATTTTTAACTTTGTTGTTGCTTGCATTGTTCTTATTGTATTTATTATTTTTATTGTATTTATTGCTTTTATTGTATTTATTTTTCTTGTTACTACTTTTATGAATTTTATCTACTGGGTTACTGTTTTTTCATTGTATTCATCGGTTTTATCAGCGAGCGAAGCAACATAGGATGGTAGGTTTTCTATGTATTGGTCCATCATTAACATAGTGTCTTCAGATGGTGTGTTAGACAGGGCGTTATCAATAATTTCTGCCATGTGATGGCCTACATGTTCTTTAAGTTCAGCCAGGATATTACGTATATCACCAGGTAGAATTGTACTGTACGGAGATGATATCACTTGGCGTGTGTCGTTGTCTCCACGCACGCGAGGATCGTCACATCTAGTTAGCCAGCACCCGCGGCACCAACGGACAAGTATTCAGGACATTGGTCTGGCCCACCTCGTTAAGGGCTTCAGTGAGGTATGATTTGTATTTTTTTTTCAGATAAAATTTTAATTATTTCTTTTCCTAATAATTTTGCATTTTTAGTAATATCTATTTCATCATGGGCTATTGCTCTAATTTCGCGGTATTTTCATAATACCGCGAGATCGGCGGTATTATAGTTTTCGATGTGAGTCCTCCGTTGATGTTGGCGTAATCCGGCGTATGTCTTATACGTGGTTTTGCAGGTCTCACACGTATAACCATCGGCCTGCGTAGGCGGCGCATTACATTGCCTTTTATGTTGGGCGGCGCTGGCGGCAGTACGGGCACTCAGATCGGTCTTGCAACTCGGGCATAAAATCGTATTGTCTAAATCGAGAGCCTTTTGAACAGCGTGGTCGTCGTCGTTTATACCCAACGAGTCCATACGGCTTACGCCAATGGATCGGATGTGAGATTGGCCTTGGGTAGGGTTTCCAGACGACATCGCGAACGAAGATGTTGGGTTCGCCATGCCCTGACCCCGCTACCCCATTCGGTAGACACCTGCATTATTCTTTGACAGATGTACCGCCCCAGTCAAACTCCCCGCCTGGCAGTGTCCTCGAATCGGATCACGCGGGAGTATTATTGGCGATCAGCCGTTAAGCCTCATGCCAATCTTAACACGCTTGGCTCTAGAACACCGTGACAACCGGGTCGCGAAGACCTCGGTGCACGCGCTCCGCCCAACCGAGTAAGTAAAGAAACGATGAAAGTAGTGGTATTTCACCGGCGATGTTTTTAACGCATCTCCCACTTATGCTACACCTCTCATGTCTCCTTACAATGCCAGACTAGAGTCAAGCTCAACAGGGTCTTCTTTCCCCGCTAATTTTTCCAAGCCCGTTCTCTTGGCAGTGGTTTCGCTAGAAAGTAGATAGGGACATTTATTGCAAATCCGGCCACCACGAAAGTGGCGCGGATATGTTTCCTCGCCCGTCAGGGCATACACAACGATGAGTACCTACCCCCCGACGGAATACCTACGAGGGGTCCGAACGTGGGTAAATCGCCGCCTTCTCTCATCGTTCATTAGGCTGGGTATGGAAGACCCAGTCTTAACTCCATGTCCGTGTAAGGAGTAGTAGATAGGGACATGGAATGTCTACATTTTAGCAAGCAACGGGGCCGAAGCCGGCTTTGACCGGGCGAAGCAGAGCTTGCTTATGCCGGTCGATGTTAAAAACAGCTGAAACCACTGTGAAGAGAGAGGTCCGCATCCGGAAACTGCCGGCGTCGTGCTTGGAAAAACCCCTTCCTCACCGTTGACGGTTCATCGGAAGGGAAGATCGTCCCGCAAGGGGGGTAACTCATTTAGCCATTTTCCCGGCGGCTCGGCCCTGAGAGGGGTCGAGCCGCCGGGAGAATGTTTCCAGCGGGGGCCACGGGGAGTCGGAGTTACCAGCATGACGCTCGATCTCTAACAGGCTCTCCATTCGAGAGGATTTGCGGTGGCCGTCGTCGCGACTCGCTGAAGTGCAGCTCGCGAGGACTTTCACCGCTGCTCGCTCCAGGATCACCGCTTGTTGATGGACAAGGGGTGCCTGCGCATCCAGGAGCGGGCAGGTGCTGTGTGGCAGAGGGTGGGGGGGTTATGGGTGGGTTTGTGTGGTTGTTACGGGGGGGGGAGGGTCTGGCCCTTTTGCCAGTGAGATTCTTGCCTCGAGTCTTCCACACATAACTCCGTCTGGCTCTGAGGATAGTCTGCGCGGTGCCCGGGTTTGGGCTGGCAGTGGGCTGTCTGCCACCGCGGGTGCTGGGGCCGGGGTGGGGTGGGGGTCGTCATGCTTGCCAATTCGTGTGAGGAAACCCGCAAAGCACCCGTGTCCCGTCAGTACCTGCGTCAGATAGTAATCAAGTATCGGGGGCCCCCAGTCGGCCCACTCTGTAATCCTCGGTATAATCCTGTAAGTCCAGCGGCCGCTGGTGGCGGTGTCCCACGTCTTCTGCCACTCAGCCCGCGTTCTCTCTCGTTCCTCCCGTTTGGCCAGCAGTGTTTGGCGCCTAAAATCGGGCGCGTTCCTCTCCAGTTCCGCCACTCGGAGGTACGTACGCCTCCTCTCGGCCGCCATCAGTTCGAATGGCGGGAAACCCGCCAGGACGCACAGCACATCCAGCGCGGTTGTGCGGTACGCCCTGGCCACCCGGGTCAGGATCGCTCTTTGTGCCGCATTGAGCGGCTTCCTGTTACTTCCCATCTTCACCGCCGGAGCCCAAATCGGTGCCGCATACATAATTACCGACTCCGCCACTCGGTAGTACAGGGATCGGGCCCAGTAGCCGCCGCCACCCAGGTTAGGGAGTATCCTGCTCAGCATGCCTGCGTATCTCGTGGCCTTCTCGCTGGCGCCGCGGATGTGAGCCCTGTAGCACTGGTTGCCCTCCAACGCAACCCCCAGGTAGCGTGTTGTCCCGCACGCCCTGAGGGGGCCGCCGCAGATCCGAACGTCGATGTCTTCCTTCGCCTTCCTGCTCGTGAGGTGGAGGATCTCACATTTGTCCTCAGCGAGCTCCAGATGATTCCGGTCGAACCACCCCTTTATACTCTCGAGCGCGGTGTCGGCCTTGTTTTTGGCCGCTCGCATGTCGCAAGCGGTCACGACCAATGCAGCGTCGTCTGCATAGCCCAGGAGGGTGCAGTCCCGCGGCAATTCCGTTTCCAGGAGCTCATCGTACTGGACGTTCCAGAGCAGCGGTCCCAGTACCGATCCCTGGGGCACCCCCGCATACACGGGTGTCCGCTCCACGCAGCCGTCCCTCAGCGTCACGATGCAGCGCCTGTGCAGGTAGCTGTGGAGTATGTTCGTCAGGTGGGGAGGGATGTTCCTCTGTTGGAGGGCCCTCAGGATGTTCTGCCACTTGACCGCGTTAAATGCGTTCCTGACGTCCAGCGTTATGAGGAAGCAGTGTTTCTTCCTCCTTTTGGCCGAGTCCCACATCTCCACCACACGGCTGACCGCATCCACCGTGCTTCTTCCCTTTGTAAAGCCGTACTGTTTGCCGAGAACGAGATCACGGGTGCAATCCTCCCCTTAATGCAGTGCTCAAACGCCTTCGCAAGATTGGACAGGATGCACAGCGGGCGCCATGCAGGCCGGTTGTCCGGGCCAGCTTTTTTGAGGATTAATACCAACCTCCCCACCTTCCACTCGCGAGGGAAATATCCCACGACCAGGCATCTGGTGAACAGGTGCGCAATGTGGCCCACCGCGCACCCCGCCAGCGCACGTATGACCGTCAGAGGCATGCTGTCCGGTCCCACTGCTCGTTTCCTGAGTTTCCCCAGCGCCGCCCGCACCTCGTCCTCCGTGAACGGGGGGCACGGGTCGTTATCCGAGGCTCCGTATGGGGTAGGTCGTCGATGTGTGGCCTCGACGTCCCCCTGGTCGAGCGTCGGAGGGGTGACGGTGAACAGTCCTCCCACCACCGCTTGTTGTTCTTCGCGGCTCAAGGCGTATGGGGGGGGGGGGTCGGCCCTTAATGTTTCTCACAACCCATGTGTACGGCTTTCCCCAGGTGTCGTAGTCGATATCCTTGATGAACCTCTTCCAGGCTGCGTTTTTTGAGTCCTGGATGGTCCATTTCAGGTCTTTTTTGAGGGTCTGGTAAATGGCTCCTGAGAGCTCGATCTCGGGAGCAAAACCCCTTTACCTGGCCCTCTGGTGTCTTCTTCTGCTCTTTATTACGGCTCGTCTTGCTGCCTCTACCTCAGGCGTCCACCACCACTTAGGGCGTCCACGTGTCGCCCGATACTGGGGCCGAGTAGACTTCTCGACGAGCTCGCTTAGTAGCTTAATGTAGGCGTCGATGTCCGTCGCTGTTTCTATGCGAAAAGGGGAGGCCAGCGTCGCAGTCGTGTTGTAGAGCGTGAGAAAACGGTCCACGTCGACCACTCCCGACCGAGGCCCCTCCTCGCAGCCTGTGATGTTACCGGTGAATATATGTTTTATGTATCGGTGGTCTGAGGCGGTTTCCGTGTCCAGGATGGTACTTGAGGTAAGTCTCCGGAGCACGGACCCGCCACAGAACATGATGTCAATCAATGAGTGTCATCCGATTCTATCGTAGGTGTATCTTCCCTTGCTGACAACCGGGCAGATCCGGATGCGATTGGCCATTTCGAGGGTAGCTGTGCCCCGTGGGTTCGTTTCAGCGGAGCCCCATGCTGGTGATTTCGCGTTGAAGTCCCCGGCCACGATCGTGTGGTCGAGGTCTAGTATGGCCATCAGGTCCTCCAGGTGCTGTAAGTGGGTTTCGAAAGCGTCCAGGCGTATGTTCGGCGAATAGTAACAGCTCACTACAGTGATATCACTGATCCGAACTGCCACGTATCCATCCGCGCTGGCCAGGAGTTGTACGGGGGTCAACCTCCTGGCGGCCCTTTCGGTTATCCAGATAGCCGCCCTACCGTCGCCGGTCCCGAACCAGTCACTCAGGATCCTCCATGGTTCTGAAATTATTACTACGTCAATTTCCCAGTCGACCGCGTTCTGCTGTAGTAGGTCGTGGGCAAGTCTGCAGTGGTTTAGATTAATCTGGACCACGTTTAACTGTGTGTCCTCTTTTCTCTTTCTGTCCTTTTGGTTTGTGCAGTTGTGGGTGTTTGTCATAGCTGCGGGTATTATCAGTTGAGAGCGTGTTGTGTTAGTTGTTGTTGTTGGCGCGTTCGTTCGTCAGTGATATCCGGTTTGTTCTTTGTTACAGTTGCTGTTACTCTCGCGATTTTTGTGTCGAGCTCCCGAACCAGGGGTTGGGAGCTTCTCGGGGAGTCTTCTCTGTAGATTTCCGCGGCACTTCTGTCGACCAGCGTCACCCTTGTCTCGGGCGTTTTCACCCTTGTCTCAGGCGATTTCCCTGTCCCCTGCGTCGGATCGGCCGGAGTTGGCGCCCGGTCCTGCTCAATTTCCATGGGGGACGGGAGTGGGTCGCCGGCGTCGGTCTTCGCTGTCTTCGCTCGGGTGGTGTTTATGTTCCTCGTGTCTTCTGGGTTCAGAGCTTTGTCCCGGCTGCTTGTCCTTGAAGGCTTTTGCAACCTGGTGGATCTCCTGATGCCCTCGGTGAGCTGTTTCTCCTTGGGTCCCCTCTCCCTCTTGCTTTGATTTCCACCTTTCTCCCGCGCCTCCGCGAGTGCCTTGCTGAATGCCGGGCAGTTGCGACCCCCCGATCTGTGGCCCTGGGTGTTGCAGATTAGGCACTTTTCTTCCTTCGTGCAGGTCTTTTCCACGTGGTCGGGTTCCCCGCACTTATGGCAGCATTTTGACCGGTCCGCGTTTCTGCACGCAGTGCTGCGGTGGCCGAACTCCCGGCATCTGAAGCACTGGACGACCTCAGTGCGTTCCACCACCCGGCAGAAGCCTCACCCCACTCTAAAGCGTTTTGCTTTCAGTAGTTTGGCGGCGCTCTCCGCCGTGGCGATAACGGTGGCGTTCTGGCTGCCCGCATAACCCGGTCGCAGGGCTTTAACCTGAAGCTCCTGCGTATCCACGATGGGGCCGAGAATTCCACAGAGGGCCTCTCGGATGTCATCGCAGGTGGCGTCTCCGTCCAGTCCTTTTAGGTGGAGGGTCTTGGAGTTCCGGGTTGACACCTTCGCCCTGACACCTGCGATCTTTTGGTTTATTATAGAGGAGAACCCGGCTGCCTTACCTCTATTGCCCTTGACTGAGATTATCAGATCTCCTCTCTGATTGGACTTGACTGCGGCGATGTTTACCTCCTCTCTGCTTATGTCCACATTTTTCTTGACGGAGCGCAGGATGTCCGCGTATGACTGTCCGTTGCCAGATATGGTCACCGTCTCCACCGGGGCTCTGTCAGAGTCTCTTGTCTTCCTGTCCGCCTCCCTTCTCTTGCTTGGGTAGACACAGAGCGTTGTCTTACTCTGGGGAGATGCCAGTTCCGCAATCTTCCTGATGTTGTCCAGGCTGACTCCTTCGGGGCAGATGAGCGCAATGTCTCTCGCCGTCGGGGAGCCCGCAGTTAGCCGCGTCAGGTTTTTGAGGCTTTCGTATATTGTGTGAACGTTCATATCATCACCGTCGCTGTCCTTGTGGATGAGGAAGAAATTGGTCTTGGTTCTTGTTTTTGTTTTTGTATCGGCGTTGCCCCTACTCCTGCCCGGGATTAATGTAGAGGTTTGGAGATATGCCACCTCTCCCTTGCGAGCCTCCTGGACTAGTATATCGTCCAGGCAAGTCATCCTATTTCGAATTCCGCGTGTCCTCCCATCGGCGGGGCGCAAGTCTGCCGGAGAAAAGCACGCAACATCGTTTGCGTCCTTCAGGGGGGTGTCGTTTGCAGCAGTTCTTGTGTGATCGTAGGCGTCGGCGGCCCATTTCCGGCTCGTGATTTCTCTGAGCTCGTCCGCGCTGAGTTCCTTTTGAGTCCATCTGCTCACTTCGCCAGAGTCCACCGCCTCCGGAGACATAACCTTGACATAACCTTGACATAACCTTTTTTTTTTTTATTTTACGTGGAGGAAATCTGCTCGCCAGACACCTCCGCCCCGCCCGGGGGAGCGGGACGAGGGTAGTGTGGGGATTGACCCACTAAAACCTCCACGGCGACCTGAGGATGCTGTACCGATCGTTGGTGATTCAACGGGGGAGCCACGGGAACTCTTGAAGAACACTACCGCGGCTCCCCCTCGCCTGGCCGGCCATCAAGGTGGTAACGATGGCCGGCCGCGACCCGGGAGGTATAAATCCTCCCCCCTAAAATCCATTTTTATTCGGCGGCGCGAGGGGTCGCACCCCGCACCGCCCCGACACGGCGACCGCGCGATAGGTGACCAGGGCCCCCGCCCTGATCACAGCGGCCGCCGGGGGGACGACGAGTATATTGGAGGAGGATCACAATTAGCCCTCGCCTCCTACCAGGCGACTTGTCATCCCCCACTCACAACAGGGGAGGTCCTCCTCTGTTGGCGGGCGGCGGGCAATGAAACCAGCATGTACTGGTACACCCGCCGACCGCCTTGGCAGCCCCCTTTTTGGCCTTCCGGCCAACCACCTGAGACCACGCCTCCTGGGGTGGAGGCGCGGCGGAGGGTGGCGCCAGTTCTGCTCGCGTGCGCGCGGGCTCCGGCTGGGCCGCTTTAGGCGCCCCAGCTTTCCCACCTTTCTTTTCCTTCTTCGCCCTCCGCCCCACCCTGTCCGAAGACTGTGAGGGGACGGACGGCCCAGTTGCCACCGATCGCAGGGTCGTGTCCGCTCGCGACGCGAGCTCCCTCCTGAATGACGCCAATTTGGTGTCTATCAGGGCGTCTATTTACGCCAGCAAATCTGCAGGCGCAGCCGCAGGTGGGGGCGAGGACACTTCTCGCCCGGAGCGATGGCGATCCCGGGCGCTGACGAACGGCGGTGATACTGAGCCCTCTCCCGGGCCCGGCGGCGGAGGCATTGCGGCAGCAGCCGTTCTCGCCTCCACAACCTGACGGAGTCCGGCCATCTCCGCCCGCAGCTCCGTCATCTGCCCCCTGAGGGCGGCATTCTCGGCCTCCAGGACACGCGTGGCGTCGGTAGCTGACCTCACTGCCAGCTCGGATACCCCCACCCTGCCGTTTAAGGCGGCCACCCTCAGGGCGCGGGCCAAGTTGCCCTTCAGCCCCTTTGACACGCCGGAGATCCTGGCCACCTCATCCAGGCTCTCCAATATAGCGGCCGCTACTTCCCCCGTCGGACGGTTGCGGAAATCTTGCGCAATATCCGTCTCGTCCGGTAGCGGGATACTTGACCGCGACGGTCTCGGCACGGGGGCACCCGGGTCAAAGATTGCCGCCACCTCCCTTGTCTCGGCCTCCAACTGCGAGGCCTCGGCCAGCCTAAGTTTGGCCTCTGCGAGGCCAACATAGTCGCCGGTCGTCGGCGGCCGGCCTCTCTTCCTCCCTGACGACGTGCCCGGGATGCTCTGCGATGAGTGGTGGGATGAGACAGAGAAATCTGATTCCTCCCCCTCATCGCACTCACCAAGGCCCGCTGCGGTCCTCTTTGTGCCGCGTGTTGCCGAATGCCTCCGCGACACCGGCACTATACATCTTTTGAGGCGCACGATAGGCCCGCGCACCACGACAAGGTAGCGGACACGGGGAGGGGGGAACCTTGACATAACCTTGACATTTTTTTTTTTTTTTTTTTTTTCAGGAGGAGGGGAATGCATTGCGCACGCCGCTCTAAGATGTTGGCGGGCGGGAGTGTGGGACTCCCTGGCGAAAAGGGTGCAATACCAAGTATACCCACTAAACCCCTCCTCAGGCGTCAGCCTTTGCGCAGAGCACCCACCGCGGTGTCTCCTCTCGGGATTCCTGCACGGTGGGTGTCTGGATCATAAGTCAAAACCGTTTAACTAAGGCCACGGTAAGCCTATACTAAATCTAAAGTCAGAAAAAGAAAACCTAAAAATTAAAACATAGAATAAACGCCTAGCCTTAAGGCTGAGGCCTGTGTCTCGTAAGGTTGCTTCGCACCCTGCGGTGCCGTCGTTTCTCTAGCCTGTCAATTTCCGCTCGCTGCTTGATCACGTCAGTGACGTAGCTAACGAGAGTGTTCCTTGTAGCTTCGTCTTTAAGCAATGTCATGAAGCTCCCGAGACTGAGGGCGGTCCCCATTGCCCTTTTGGCGGCGCCCCTCTCGGCAGCGAAATACCCGCACTCCAGGAGCGCGTGAACGGGGCCATCAGGCCCCCCCGCATGCCAGGCAGAGATCACTATCCGTAAAGCCCATCCTCGCCAGGTACTCAGCGAAGCATCCGTGCCCGGAGATAAACTGGGCTAGGCGAAAGCTGAGTACTTTAGGGCCCCACTGGATCCGCTCGCTGATATTGGGAATCAAGCGGTGGGTCCAGCGTCCATGCCTTGCAGCATCCCATCTCACTTGCCAACGCTGCTGCGTGACAAGCTTCTCCTCAGCCTTCACCCGCCCAGCCTCCGACACGAAGCCCTCCGAGCCCCTGTCGAGGGCGGACAGCCTGCGGAAAATACGCAGCCTTTCCTCCGCCACCAACACCAGGGGCGGCACGCCCGCCAGAACGCAAACGGCGTCGAGGGACACGGTCCTGTACGACCTGGCTACTCGAGCCAGGATCGAACGCTGGACCGCGTTAATGGCCTTATCGTTGCCGCACCTCGACGCCACGTGCGCCCAGACAGGGGCCGCGTAGAGGACCACCGACTCGACCACCCTATAGTAGAGCAGCCGAGCCCAGTAGCCCCCGCCCCGGATATTGGGGAGGATTCGGGCCAGCAGGCCCGCGTATCCCGCTGCCTTTTCGCAGCTCCGCCTGACGTGCGCACGGAAGCACTGATTTCCCTCGATCAGCAGCTCCAAGTAACGCACGCACCCGCTGCCTCGAAGAGACACCGAACCGAGGGCCAGCTGCAGAGCCTCGGGGGCCTTCCTGCCGGTCAGGTGTAGGACCTCGGTTTTCTCCTCCGCCGGCTCCAAGTGGTTACTCCGGAACCACGCGTGGATTCGGGCGAGTGTTTCTCCAGCCAACGAAACCACGCGGTCGGTGCCACGCGCAGCGACGAGCAGGGCGACGTCGTCCGCAAAACCTATAACACTATAGTGCCGAGGGAGAGCCATCTCGAGAAGACCATCATATTGGGCGTTCCAGAGCCAGGGGCCGAGAACAGAGCCCTGAGGCACCCCGGCATAAACTGAAAAACAATCAGGTCCTGAAGGGGTCGTCGCCTCCACCACGCGCCCGCTGAGATAACTACTCAGCACGCGCAGCAGCGGAGCCGCGACCCCCTTACCCGTCAAGGCGCCCAGGATACCGTCCCACCTCACGGTGTTAAAGGCATTCCTGACGTCCAAGGCCACCATAACGCAATGCATACCTTTACGCTTAGCATCGTCTCATGTGTCGATAAGGCGACACATGGCATAGACCGTGCCTCTGCGCTTGACAAAGCCAAATTGGTTGCATGCGAAGACAACCCCGGACGCCAGTCGCTCCTTGAGACAACATTCGAACGCCTTAGAGAAGTTGGAGAGGAGGCAGAGGGGGCGCCACGACGCCCCTCCCTCGGGCCCGGACCCCTTGGGGATTAGCACCAGCCGGCCCACCTTCCATGCCTCCGGGAAATATCCCAAAGTGAGGCATGAATTTAAAAGGTGGGCCACATAGCTAAGTGCCTCTCTCCCAAGAGTCCAGACGACGCAGGAAGGGAGGCCGTCGACCCCCGCCGCTTTCCTCTTGACCTTCTTGATGGCCGTCTCGACCTCACCCTCCGAAAACTCCATGCCAGAAGTGGCAGGGCACTCTTGAACAACGTCCTCTACTCGGGGGAAGGGAGCTCCGCTAGGGGGCTCCGCAACAAAAAGTTTGCGGACAACGTCCGCCACCTCGCCGGCGCCAAGGGATGCTGGCGGGGAGCGTCCCTTAATCCTGCGGGCGACCCACAGGTACGGGCGACCCCAGACGTCTGCTTCGACGCTGTTCGTAAACGTCCTCCATGCTCTGGACTTCGCCTTTAAAATGGTCCGGGCCAGGTCCTTTTTTAGCACTTTGTATGCAGCCGTCCTGATCTCCAGGACGTTGAGATCTTGGCCGCGTCTGGTCCTCTGCACGTTCCTACGCGCCCTGCAAACAATTTTCCTGGCGGCCGAGACCTCGCTATTCCACCACCAAACGGGGCGCTTGTCGCGCAACCCGGGGTGGAGGAGGCGAGATGCCCGGCCAGCCGGGTCGACAACCATGTCTATGTACGCGTTCACGTCCTCAACAGTTGAAATACTGAGAGGGTCAGCTTCCTGCGCATATCTATTGTACAGGCCTAAAAAATACTCAATATCTACACTCCGGCGCTGTGGAGAATATACCGGTGATCGGAGGCAGTCTCAACGTCGAGAATCCTGCTCTCCTTCAACCTGGCATAGGCACCCCCGCCGCACACTAGGAAATCTATGAGGGAGCGTTGGCTCCCCCGTTCAACAGTAAACGTCCCGGCACTTCTGACCGGGACGAGACTCAAACTGTTAGAGAACTCGAGGATGGCGTGCCCCCTTGCATCGGAGCGGACCGATCCCCAGGCAGGGGACTTCGCATTGAAGTCCCCGCCCATCGCAATCTGACCCAGCGGAACTTGTCCGATTAGGGCCTCCAGATCATAGAGAAGGGCACCGAAATCAGTGAGCGAGATGCTCGGGGAGTAGTAGCAGCCCACGAAGGTGAGATCACACACGCCGACCGCCACCGCCCCCCGCACGGCTCCAACGAGCCTAACACCCGCCCCCGCAGCGCCCCTCCCCGTGACCCAGATGGCCGCCTTTCCGGTTTCGTCCCTGTACCAGTCACATGGAACGGTCCAGGGCACCGACACGAGGACAACGTCCACCTCGAGCTCCCGCACGGCCTGTTGTAAAAGGTCGTGGGTGAGGCGGCACGCATGCAGGTTGATTTGGAGAACGTTGAGATCCCCGGTCCGGACTTCCTGTGTAGCAGCCGTGTTAGCCATACTAGCAAAAAGGACTGCTACTAACTAAATAAATAAATAAGTAATATAAAATATGTAAAATATATAACTTGTGTCACAGCAGAAAAGGGTAATGCTCTTACCCGAAAAACGAATAAAATTTAAATGGTAAGGTAAAAAGTAAAAGTAAAGTAAAAACGAACGAAAGTAAGGAATAGACTAAACAAACGAAAGACAAGACGCAAGAAATACCGGGACGAAGAAAAACTGGACGTACAAAAAACTGCTTCGTCCGCTAGTCTCCGTTGGAGACAGGCTGACGTCAGTCGCTGTTTTGGCGAAGAGGGCCGTCCCCCTCCGCACGTCCTTTACCCGCGATTAGCGTCGAGCCACGCGTCGGCTGTCGCCGTTTGTCGTCGCCTCGAGCGGCCGAGTCTGCGCACGAGTCTGCGCCGTCTACACTGCGCGACGTAGAGACGTCCTTAGGCAAGGAGGTACCCCCCCAGAAATCGATTTACGCGGAACCGGCCGCGGGCCGCCGTCTGCTCGTGGGAGCGCCTCCCGGGGAGAGCGCTCTGTAGGCGTAGGCCGAGAAGCGACTACGCCGGGTGCATCAGAACCCGAGTGCACCTTAGAACCCGAGTGAACAGGTGCCCTACTCGCAACCACAGGGGGAGATGCCCGGGTCCGCGGGGAAACTTTAGGGCGACGGTCGGATTTTTGGGGCTTCCCACCCTTTTTCAAATCCTCAAGAGCCTTGCGGTAGGCAGGGCACCGAAGACCTCCGTCCCGGTGCCCAGCCTGGTCGCAGACAACGCATCTCTCCGGGCCCTCGCACCCGTCCGCCCGATGGCCATCGGCTCCGCATCTTCGACAGGCCTTCGATCGGTCTGGCCCGTTGCAGTCACCCGCCCGGTTTCCGTAATCCCGGCAGCCCACCCTTAGGGGGCTAAGAGCAAGAATACGCGCCGCCACCGAAGCAGGAGCCAGGATGGACGCATTCTGCCTCCCAGCAAATGCCGGCCGGTGTGCGCGTATTTTGTAGCTGTCCGGTGAAAGATTGGGCAGCCTAAGACGGATGGCTGCCTTTATATCCTCGGCGGTCGCATCGCCCTCAATACGGCGAAGGTGCAAGGTCCGGAGAGGGCCCCGCCCCGCACCGACCGTCGCTCTAAGTCCCTTAACTTTGTCATTGACCAGGGTGCTGAGCGCCCTGGCCTTGGTCTCGTCGCCCCTGACCTGGATCAACATGTGACCCTCGGGACTGGTCCTCACGTCGGAGACGCGGATCCCCGCGCCGTCGATGTCCACGCTGTCCTTGACAGCGCGCAACATCTGGGCGTACGTGAGACCCTCTCCCCGCACAAGGACCGTGTCGGAGGGGCGCTCGGCGGGGGGGGGCGACGAATTAGTCCGGCCCGAACACCCCAGATCTTTACCGAGACACCTGATCCCGCAAAGATGGCCTCGAGCATCCTGCGGTACGGCTCGGGTGGTATATCGGGATGAAGGGTGATGGCAATGCACCTGCACGCCATCTTCCCTCCCATCTCCCGCAGGTGCATAAGCGCCCTGAACGCATTTTCGGCGACAAAGCTGCTGGACCCAGAAATCCTGTCGGCCGCGAAAAATACCCTTCTTTCGCGGACCCTGGGGGGGGCATCCCGACGTGGAATAGATGTCCTGACCGTGATAAAAGTCGACTCACCAGGCGCTGGAGGGTCCGCCCTCAGGTCGGAGACACCCGGAAACCTGTCGATGATGAAGTGAGCCGGCCCCGCTCCCACCTCAAAATCCGCCGGGACAAAACACGCCAGGTCGTCGTCCGGGCAGTTGTTGAGGGGGTTCCCCTCAACGACGTGGGTGTTAACGAAGGCCGCTTCCGCCCACTTCCTATCAATTAGGGCTCGAAGAGAAGCCCAGTCCCTCGGGCCACGTGTCCAGTCTAGGACCTCGTGCTGCTCGACCTCCAACGGGTCGCGTGTCTGCGTGCCGCAGGACCTGCGATCGGGTGCACCGGCACTTTCGGCGTCCATTGCCTCCGGAGTGTCAGTTTGCGTGCCCGTCGTGACACCCCTAACGAAGGGGTCCGGGCACATCGCAGGAGGGCTCCTGGGCAAAAGCCACGTGGCCGAAGCCGAGCGGTCACTCCTCCGCAACGCCCTCGCGGTTTGAAGTACCTCGTTGAGGCTCCTGACCAAGGTATTGAAGAGCCCGGTTGTCCTCTCATCCTGCTCGATTGCGGTGCCCAGCCTCTTCCTGAGGGCTCGAGCCCCGGCAACCGCCTTCTTTATGTTTGTTTCAAAACTCGGGGGGGGGGGGACTCCCGGTCCCACCAACCGTCGAGGCCTCGTCAGAGGTGCAGTCGATCCCCTTCTCCGGCGACGACCCAGCAGCTCTCTTCCTCTTAATTTTCTTCTTACTCACCAACTTTTTCTGGAAGCTGGGAGTAGAGGAGGGAGGGAAGTGGGAGTGGAAGGAATGATGGAGAGGGGAGAAGAAGAGAGGGGAGGGGGATTAGTGGCCGGTGAGGAGGCCGAAACGGCCGTCCTCCGAGAGCTGTCTTCTTCGGCCCCGCGCCTGGACTCACGTGGTCCAAACGGCGGAGACCGTGCCAGACTCGTCCTCGGCACGAAGGGCGAACCCTCCGGCTCGAGTTCGAGGCGGTGACTATGGCTTCCTGTCGCCAGCACGTCCAAATCGGCCAGGTTGCCTACCGACTTGGATGATAAGCGGGTGCCGGAATACACCCTTCGCTCGGCAGAGCCGAGAATTGCAGGTGGCACTGAGGGTACCTGCTGTTTTTTATGATTACTCATTATAAAAAAGAAAAAGATTTAGTACACAAAAGACAAAGACAAGTGTAGAGAAGTGTATGTGTATTATAGTGGTCAGGAGGATCGCCGGGAGAAGGGGACCGACAGCCCGTCCTGACCCCCCCCCCCCCGGTATCCGAGCGTCCCTACAATCCGGTGGACTCGTCGGTTCCCCCCCCCCGCCCCCCGCAGCAGGGTACCCGTCCGGTCGCCACTCGGCACTACTACGGGGAACGGGATTTAGCGTAAACGCCCTACCACTGTGCAGGGCTGCCTCCCAACTGGCTGGGCTGTGTTCGGGCCCCCCTACTAATGGCGGCCCGGCGGTGCCCACCGGTGTTAACCGCTGTACCCTCCAGATAGGGGGCGCACACAGACACGAGGGAGTCCCCTCAAGACTCCCGGTCATTCCCTCCCCCGACGATCACTGCACCGCACTCCCAGACAGCAACCCTTCGAACTCGGAGACACATACATATTCCAGTGTACCTATTGACCAGGTACCCGGCCCATTCATAACCCGCCGGGGCATTTCCGTTTATAGGTAGGCCCCCTTCATTCAAGAGTAAACCCGTTTATAGAGTTACTCAATTCACCCACTGGCTCCCCGGAAAAAGGGGGAAAGCCTCTCTTACACACACCCCGAGACAAAGGGCGCCCGGAAGCACGCGTAGAAAAGTGTGTGTAAGGTGAATATGAGTGGTTGTGCCCGTCGACAGCTACCACTATTGCTGCGTCATTCGAGAGCCTGAAATCTTCGGCGAAAAACAGCCGGTACCACGTGAAGGTGGGGAAGACTTGAACTGCAGAGGCTATGGCCAAAAGGCCTTAGGTGCGCATGACAGTCCCTTATCCGGCCGGGGGAACCTTGACATAACCTTGACATAACCTTGACATTTTTTTTTTGACACCATAGTTATGGTAGTGTGGGGCTGGCCGAGGGTAGTGCAATCGGCATACCCACTAAAACCTGAACCTCCCTTCAGCCAAGATGTAGGATCCCCCCTCAATGGTATCCGCCCTAGAGCATTGCTTCGTAAGGGGGGCGGCTGGAAGTACGTTTCTTAGAACCATCTACATTTGAGTCCTGGTCCTAGCTGTGAAATTCGGTCTCTCCTTCCTCTGTAGGTCGTTGAGGGCAGCCTCCTTCCTCTTGAGGCAGTCGTCGATAAACTTTTTAAAAGGTGTCCTTTTGCTCGAGTCTTTGAGTATAGGTAATACCATGTCAAATGAAAGAACTCTAATTTTTTTTCCCCAATGTGGCTCGTTCATCGTCAAAGGTCCGGCACATCATAATAGCGTGCTCAATGGTGTCATCGTCCGCCCCGCAGAGCAGGCATCTGGACTGGTCTATCTTCCCAATACGCTTAAGGAAGCTTGAGAAGCAACCATGTCCAGTCAGTACCTGCGTCAGTCGAAAGTCGAGCAGGGGAGGGCCCCACCCGATCCAGTCCGCAATCTTAGGGATTAAAGAGTGAGTCCACCGGCCATGGGGTGCCGAATCCCATCTCTTCTGCCATTCGTTCAGTCACGCTCTTCCTTCCTGGTCAGGTGCATCCGACGCTTGTAGTCGGGTGCCCTCCTGTCCAGATCCGTTGTTTTCACGAAGATGCGCCTCCTTTCGTTTGCCACCAGGTCGAAAGGGGGAAAACCCGCAAGAACGCACAAGGCGTCGAGCGCGGTGGTACGATATGCTCTAACCACCCGCGCCAGGATCGTCTTTTGCGCAGCGTTGAGGTGCTTTCTGTTGTTGGACATATTGACCGCAGGAGCCCATATTGGAGCCGCATACATGCATACTGACTCCACTACGCGGTAATATAAGGAACGTGCCCAATAACCGCCACCCTCGATGTTGGGCAGTATCCTGCACATCATTCCTGCATACTTAGTGGCCTTTTCGCAGGCATTAAGTATGTGCGTCCCAAACACTTGATTGGCCTCAATGACCACACCAAGGTAGCGTGTAGCTGTACATGCCTTAAGAGTATTACTACCAATCCTCAGGTCGATGGACCGCTTGGTCTTCCTGCATGCGAGGTGAAGGACCTCACATTTTTCCTCCGCAAGTTCTAAATGATTTTGGTCAAACCAAGTCTTGATTGATTTCAAGGCGGCGGTAGCCTTGTTTCTGGCTGCCTCAATATCTCTGGCAGATAAGACGAGAGCAGCGTCATCGGCGAAGCCTAATAGACTGCAGTTAGTGTCGTCGTTGTGAGTCTAAAGATGGGCTATGCCTGGGTCCTATGTGGACTATACTAGCCGCTCTCTCGACGGGTGCCGATGGTCTGGCTCTACCCTCGTTCATTATCGTGACAGGGGAAGACAACGTGCTACTCCCACTGCCACCTCGAGTCCAACCCAATCCAGGCACTCTTGACGGAGTAGTGTTAAAGTCAATTTATCTCCGCAAGAGGGGCTTCAGCCTGGCCCGAGGGGACGAACCCCGAGGGGTCCGCCCAGCATGCCGTTCGAATGGCGGAGTGGATAAGTCCACATCTGCCCGTTACTCAAGTCGGACATGGGACGACTCCAAAGCTAGCGCCGCCTGATAGGAAGCGCAAGCTGGGTCCCGCGACTTGTGTGCACTAGCCCACCCTCTGTCCTTGCAATTAGAGCAGACCGGAGGTTCACTCTTCTTGCTACAGAGCGTGAAGGTATGCCCCTTTTGGGAGCAGTGACCGCACACATCCTCCTTGAATTTACAACGCTTCGAGGTATGCCCGAAGCGTTGACAGCGGTAGCACCGAAGCACCTGGACGAAATCCCGTACACGACAGGAGTTCCATCCAAGGTAGACTCGGCTACCCCTCTGCTTCAGCCGCTGAAGATTCTGCGGACTGACGGCAACGACCCAGTTGGCTGTCTCCGGGGTCTTGCCAGCCATGCGGCTGACCCGAATTCCTGAAGGCACATCCTTCTGGTTCGCATCGCAGAGATTTTGCCTCCAAATACTGGAGGCAATTTCGTCCTTACCCATCCGACGCGGGACGTCGTAAACTAAAACCTCGGGGTCCCGCTTGGTAGGTAAGGAGACGGACAGGCCCGCGCTCCGGAGCTTCTTATTTCCAACGAAGGCTTGCAGGTCCTCCTTTCGGTCGGTCTCGACGATGATGCCACCGGAGTGGATGCGTCGGACCGACTTTACTCGGATCGCCTCCTTCGCTGGTTTAATGAGGGACAGAACAGTAACCTTCGTAACTTCGCTGTTCTGTCCTTTTTCCTTCGGCGGGAAGATTTTCACCACATGCTGCGATTGTGGCCGTCTCCCCGCTTCCGGAGAAGCTCTTTTGCAGTCGACTTTGGCCACTTGGGCGTAAGTCGGCTGCGTGGCATTGCAGGCCGTCTTCGGGAGAGTTCCCTTGGACGGCCCAGGTCGCATCGCACTCATTACGGCAGGACGCGCTTTTAGGTCCGCCCTGACCGCGGCGAGTTGCCCTTCGACGAAGCTATTCCGTTGAATAAGCTCCTGAACCAACTCGTTGAGTGCCTCAACCTCGGCGAGTATCTTTGACCCGGACTCCTTGTTGACTTTCGACTCGGGTCGAAAGCAAAAGGTCCGTATTTCGGACACTCGCCTAAAGGCTTCGTCTCTTACGAGATCGAGAGGCCGTACCTTTTGCCCGGAGAACGTCCCCTTCGGTCTCCTGGCCCGGTTTACTGCGGCCTTGCCGGTGGGTGCGCCCGGCTTGGCTCGCTTCGACTTTTTGGTGACGGTTTGCCAGCCGTCACCAGTAGGGTCCTCGACACGCTCGGGTGCCGACTGGTACCTTCTACCGTGGGCTCGGTTTTCACCGAGACCGCTCGCGTGGGAGTCACACATCTCTGCAAGATCACACGAGGACTGGCGATATTAATCACCTTCCCGGATCTTGTCTTTCTCACAGACGCGGGGGGACTGACAGCTGCATTTGCAGTTCCCGCGTCTGCGGCGACGGCTTCACTCCGAGTAGGAGCTGGACCCGTCGTCTTTGAACGCTTGGTTGTTTTTGTTTGTTTTTCTTTTTCGTTAAGACCCATAATGTGTCTTGGTCTTTCGTCCAGTGCGCTCCCCGGCCACCGCCGACCCGCACAATTTGGAACCCGCCAAAGACTGAGTTAGGGCTACGCACCGGATATAGTCTACTGGCTGGGTCGGTTTCCTTACCCAGCCCGCGTCCTCGCCCAGCAGAACCCACTTGCCGAAGCGTGTGGTCGTTCCAAGCCGATTGACTGGACCAGAGCTACTTTTCTCGTCCAGCCGCCCATCTAGCCGAAGCAGAGGCCAAAGGTACGTGTTGGGGACGTCTCACCCGCAGGAGAGGGCCCCCTCAGATCCCAGGATCCTCTTTTCCGACGACAAGGGTCGCCACGCACGGCAAACACGTGGGAGACAGCAGTCGGAGAGGCTGCCTCTTCCTCTCCACCACACTTCGTTCAGTTCGCTGCGTATTAAGAACACGAGCTATCCAGCGGTACCTTTTTCGTGGAGGCTCAAGTGTGGCTAGGGCACGTTTGCCCCTTGCGGCCTGGGTTGCCCAGGGGATTGATTGCATCCCATGTATTCCTGAGCCCAGCGGAGTGTTGTCTAGTGGCGTGTTCAGCCGACGAAAAACGGTCTGAAAAACCGTTTAACGTGAACTGGGGAACTGATGCCACGAATGACAACAGTTCCCCAGTCGGAAGTCGTACAGTACATACAGTGCTGTACAAAGAACACGCCACAGCCCGTATGCTAAATCAGGGCCTCGCCATTATGCGAAGTACTACATGTACGACGCACTGACGGTCTCTAATGCCTTCATCGCCGATACACCCATTGACTCGGCCGATCAACCCTCCTACGCGAGGGCTAGTTCGGGGGTTATCTCCCGCCCTGCGTGGCCACAGACCGCCACCGCCCCTAATAGACTGCAGTCACGTGGTAGTCGAATACCCAGCAGGTCATCGTATTGGATATTCCACAATAGGGGGCCCAGAATCGAGCCCTGGGGAACTCCCGCAAAGACGGATATCCGTTCCGCCTCACCGTCCCTCCAAGTCATAATGCATCGCTTGTGCAGATAGCTGCGGAGTATGCCAAGGAGTCGAGGGGGGATGTTCCTCCGCTGCAGAGCAGTAAGAATGTTTCCCCACTTAACCGCATTAAATGCGTTCTTAACGTCTAAGGTCACTAGAAAGCAGTGCATTGATTTCTTCTTAGCAGCGTTCCATAGGTCCATGACTCTGCTGAGTCATACTGGTTGACAGAGCAAGTTATCCTGGATACAAGCCTCTCCTTGATGCAATACTCGAACACTTTCGCGAAGTTTGAGAGTATGCATAACGGGCGCCAGGCAGGTCGATTGTCTGGCCCCGGTTTTTTCGGGATCAAGACCAGTCTCCCAACTTTCCAAGCTCTGGGGAAATACCCTATAGCAAGGCATCTTGAAGATAGGTGTGTAGTATGGCCTAATGCACACCCCCCCAGTGTCCCCATGACCGACAGCGGTAAATTGTCCGTGCCCAAAGCACGCTTCTGCAGCCTCTTTAAGGCTACCCGGACCTCGTCTTCAGTAAACGGGGGATACTGGCTACCGTCCAGGGCCCCGCTCGATGTGGGTAATCGGGATACGTCAACGATGGTCCCGTGGATTGGTACCGAGGGGTGGTGGTAAACAACGTACCTACTATCGCCCGATGTTCCTCACGGTTCAGGGTAATAGGTTGCGATATCCCTTTAATTTTGTTAACCACCCATGTGTATGGTCTACCCCAGGCATCAGCATCAATTCCTTTGATGAAGTCCTTCCATGCGGCGTTCTTGGAGACCTGAATCGTCCTTTTTAGGTCTCTTTTAAGGGTCATGTAAGCGGTTCTGGCAATTTCGATCCCAGTTGCGTGCCCCTTCCTCCTGGCTCTCTGTAGCCTCCTCCTACTTTTGACGACTGCCAGTCTAGCCGCCCCGACCTCTGCTGTCCACCACCATTTCGGGCGTCTGAACTCCGAGGGGTATCGAGGGCGCGTAGACTTAGCAGCGAGTTCGCTTACCAACTGGAAATATTCGTCGATGTCTATAGCCGTCTCCATAAGGAAAGGAGAGACCAATGCCGTAGCCCTGCTGTATAGCGCCAGGAATTTATCAACATCAACCACTCCAGGTCTAGGCGCTTTTTTGTGGAAGATGTTTTCACCGGAGAACACGTGTCTAACATAACGGTGATCCGAGGCTGTTTCCGTGTTTAATATGACGCTTGTCACCAGCTTCCGAAGCATAGCGTAGCCGCAGAACATGATGTCGATCAAAGAGTGGTGACCATTCCTCTCAAAAGTGAACTTCCCTTCACTGACCACCGGGCAAATCCGGACACGGTTTGCCATTTCGAGGGTGGCGGTGCCCCGTGCGTCCGACTTGGCCGACCCCCAGGCTGGTGATTTTGCATTGAAGTCTCCTGCCACGATCAGGTGTTCGCGATCCAGGGTGCCTATCAGATATTCAAGGTGATGCAAGTGCGTCATAAAAACGTCCAGTCGCATGCTCGGCGTGTAGTAGCAGCTAACAACGGTTATACCGTTGAGCTGAATTACCACGCATCCGTCTATGCTGGCCAGACGTTGGATAGACGAAATCCTCTCAGTGGCCCTTGCAGTGACCCATATGGCCGCTCTACCATCTCTGGCCCCGAACCAATGATCTAGGATCCGCCATGGTTGAGAAATCAAAACCACGTCGATGTCAAGGTCGATTGCATTTTGTTGGAGCAGGTCGTGCGCTAATCTACAATTATGCAGATTGATTTGTAATAAGTTTAGGCGAGTGTCCTTAGGCGCCTTCTTATTATGTTTCCCTTGCATGTGAACAGTGAACTTGTTAACAATAACAAAGGGTCAATGAGTAATGGTCAAGGAGTTAGCCCTTATCGTCGTAGCCCTTTTCGGGTGCTTGCATAAACGTCTCGCTTCCGGAGGGTAGGAGTATCCTGGAGGAATCATCGCTAAATATCTCGGAGGCACTTCTGGTGACCAGCATCACCCTTGCGTCCTTGTCCTTGTTTGCCCTTGGAGTGGGGTTAGTCGTCTGTTTATCAGCATCGGCCTCTCTAAGGGCTGTCGATGCGTCTTTACAATCAAGGCTCACTATAAGTGAGCTTGAGTCGGTACTAACTTTACCTCCCTTAGGTTGTTTCGGTGTCCTGTCCGAGTTCGTCAATTTAATCGTCTTCGGTTTTTTTGCGCCGTTCGTGGAACCGTCAGTTGATGGTTTGGCTTTAACCCCTTTGTCGTTGTTGCGTTTCTCGCGGGCTTCGTTGAGAGCCTTGGAGTATGCAGGGCACTTGAGACTCCCGTCCCTGTGGCCCTGTATATTGCAGCTAAGGCATTTTTCCGCGTTAGTGCAGGATTTCTCCGTGTGTCCAAGGTCACCGCACCTGCGGCAGCACTTAGACCTGTCCGCATTTTTACATGTTGAGCTGCGATGACCGTATTCGCGGCACCTGTAACATTGGGTGACCTCTATCCGTTCAACCACACGACAGAGGCCCCATCCAACCCTGAAGCGTTTCACCTTTAGGAGCCTTTCCGCGTTTTCGGTAGAAGTGATGACGGTAGCATTTTGGCTACCCGCGTACCCAGGACGAAGGGCCTTCACCTGAACTTCCTGTGGATCCAAGGTCGAACCCAGCATCTTGTATAGCGTACTTGATATGTCCTCGGTCGTAACATCCCCGTATAAACCCTTAAGGTGAAGAGTTTTTGTATTGCGGGTTGATACTTTCGCTTTAACTTTTTTTTTTTTTTTTTTTTTATCGTGGGGGAAATCTGCTGGCCAGACACCCCCGCCCCGCCCGGGGGGCGGGACGGGGGTAGTGCGAGGTTTGACCAGCTAAAACCCCCACGGCGGCCTAGGGCGCTGGCGATTAGCGGGGGAGCCACGGGAACTCTCAAGAACACGACCGCGGCTCCCCCTCGCTTGGCCGGCCACCAGGATGGAGCGGTGGCCGGCCGCGTCCCGGGGGGCGATTAGTCCTCCCCCCATGAATCATCTTGATTCGGCGGAGCGGGGGACCGCACCCCACACCGCCTCGTCATGACGGCCGCACCGGCGGCCGTCGGGGGGACGACTTTATTTCGTCGCTCCCACTTCGGAAAGGACAACCTCGGTTGGCGGGCGGCGGGCAATTAAACCAGAGATCTGGTACACCTGCCGCTCGCCTATTCTCAGCTGCTCGGGGGGGGGGCTCTAGGCGTGGGCGCACACGCCGCACCCGCCGCTCACGGCGACCCCGCTCAGCAGCCTCATTCTGCAACATTACCTGTTCGCAGAAGGCTATGGCTGCCGCCCATTTTGTCGGGCTCTCCAGCATGGCCCCAACTAAGCTGGAGAGAGCGAGGTCGTGACCAACTTCCCTTCTTAGGACTCGGCGCAGCACTGAAAAGGCGGGGCATACCTCCAGTGTATGCTGCGCCGAGTCCTCCTCCGCGCCAGCTTTCGCTTTAACTCCCGCAATCTTTTTATTAATTAGTGCAGAGAGGCCTGTTACCTTCCCTCGGTCACCCTTGACAGAGATAACTAGGTCTCCTTTCAGGTTCGCTTTGACGTAAGCGATGTCAATCCCCTCTCGGTTAACGTCAACGTTCTTTTTAACAGAACGCAGCATGTCAGCGTATGTTTGTCCGCTACTGGATATGGTAATGATTTCCGTCGCAGGCTTACCAGAGCCGTCAGAGCTTTTGGTTATTTTTATGTCTGCTCCACCTCCCTTACTTGAGCGGAAGTGGATCGTCAAGTTGCTCTGTGAGAAAGTCAGTTCTACAAGTTTCCTGGTAATATTTATACTTACTTCGTCTGGGCAAATCAACGTGATTTCTTTTCCAGGCGATGTATCCGTACTTAGGTGCGCCAGTTTCCTGAGGCACTCGTATGCCACGTGCAAGTCAAAAGTGTCCTTCTCATTATCCTTATGGATAAGAAAGAAGTGGGTCCTGGATTTCCTTGTCATACCGCCGCTTTTGCTTGGAATAGAGGTAGTGGTCTGGAGGTGGGCGACCTCTCCCTTGCGGGCCTCCTGGACAAGGATATCGTCAAGACATGTCATCTTCTGAAGGATTCTGCGCGTAGTTCCATCTGTGGTACGTAGATCCGCCGGTGTGAAGCAGGCGATGTCAATCGCGTCTTTCAGCGGGCTTGCGTTAGCATCAACTTTTGAGTGAGCAAAGGAATCGATTGTCCACTTCTTATTAATGAGCTTGTGGAGCTCATCAGAGTTGAGCTCCTTTCGCGCCCATCTTGCGACCTCACCAGGATACACCGCTTCCGGGTCTGCGGTTGGCGTACCCATAGTCCTGAATGCTTTGGGGAGAGGAGGACGATTGGAGCAATCGTCGATTAAAGAGGCGCAGGTCGCATTACCGACCTCCTCGCGTGTCTCGAGTCTTCCTTTGGTAAGGACCTCCTTCGTGATCCTTTTTAAAGAGTTCGTTTCCTTGACCAACGAGTTCACCAGTAGTGATTAGTTGGGGTTGACGCTGTCCTGTGACCTACAAAACGCCTGTACCGCCTTGGTGCAGGCTATAAGTTTCCTCAATTGGATAGTGACATCAGCCAACAGATTAGACTCAACTATAGCTGTGTCGTCCTCGCTGAGATCAGACATGCTGTCCAGCCTCTTTCTTTTCTGCGTGTGTACCGCTTCAGAAGTCGGTCGCTTCTCACTTTCCGAATGGAAAACAACCTCAATATCTTCCTGCAACTGCGTCTGGGACGCCATGTCCGTAAGCGACAACGAACGTCGCCGTTCGGCGGGTGGTGGAGTCCTCGGTATTTTTCTGACCGGCACAAAGGGAGACTTGAACTCTACCTTCTCGTTCTCGCCGGTTTGTGCTCGTCCTCCTCTCCCCGGAGTGAACCATACGTCCCCGGATTCGTCGTCCGATTTGGCCACAAGGCGTGTGGTGATTTCTCCAGTGTTTCCCCCGTCGGATTTCCCTGAGGCTTTGCGGCCCTCAACGTCCTTCGCCGGGGTGGGCGTGACCGAGCTAATCCTCAAGAGGTTAACTCGGGCGTCTGCTATTTTGTGACGAACACTCTTTGTGCCCACCCCGTGTTTCATCCCTGTAGCCGTAATACTCGGGGGAGCCAGGAGTTCTACTCCACCCGATAAGCAGTCGCCGGATGACCGTTGTGGGGGGCCAGCTCGCCCACCACCGTCCACAACGGGCCCTGGGGGTTCCGACGCCCCCTGAGCAGTAAACGAAAAAGTCTTCTTAGACATCTCCATATGCTTTACATGAACGCACTTAGTTTTTCACCACTCTGACTGAAATTTACCGGCAAGGGAGGCCCTGTCAGGAACCGAAGTTCCAACCGGCATCGCTCCAGGCTTCATTGTAGCTACTTAAGCCCCTATACCACGACAAGGTGGCGATCAAATAGGGGGACATAACCTTGACATAACCTTTTTTTTTTATTTATCGTGGAGGAAATCTGCTCGCCAGACACCCCCGCCCCGCCCGGGGGAGCGGGACGAGGGTAGTGTGGGGATTGACCCACTAAAACCTCCACGGCGACCAGAGGACGCTGTGCCGATCGCTGGCGATTCAAACGGGGGAGCCACGGGAACTCTTGAAGAACACTACCTCGACTTCCCCTCGCCTGGCCGGCCATCAAGATGGTAACGGTGGCCGGCCGCGTCCCGGGGAGAGATAAAACCTCCCCCCTAGAATCCATTTTATTCGGCGGCGCGAGGGGGCGCACCCCGCAACACCCCGACACGGCGACCGCGCGATAGGTGACCAGGGCCCCCGCCCTAATTACAGCGGCCGCCGGGGGGACGACCAGTATATTGGAGGAGGATCAGAATCAACCCTCACCTCCCTCAGGCGACTCGTCACCCCCCACTCCCAACAGGGGACGTCCTCCTCTGTTGGCGGGCGGCGGGCAATGAAACCAGCGTGTTCTGGTACACCCGCCACCCGCCTACTCTCAGCTGCCCGGGGTTTTTCGGCGTGGGCGCGCACGCCGTCCCAGGGCACGTCGGGCGGGATCGGTTAGCTCCCGATCCCGCTCGACAGCCTCCTTCCACGACATAACCTCCTCGCAGAAAGAGATTGCTGCCGCCCACTTCCCCGGGCCCTCCAGCATGGCCCCAACTAGGCTGGAGAGTGCGAGGTCGTGGCCAACTTCCCGTTTTAGGACTCGGCGCAGCGCTGAAAAGGCGGGACATTCCTCCAGCGTGTGCTGCGCCGAGTCTTCCTCCGCGCCACAGTGGTGGCACACCGTCGTCGCTTCCCGCCCGATGCGACACAGGTAGACACCGAAGCAGCCATGCCCGGTGAACACCTGCGTCGCTCGGTAGGAGAGCCTGCCATGCCGTCTCTCCCGCCACGAGGTGAAGTGCGGCACGAGAGCCCCGGGGACGCGCTCGCCGGCGTGGGAGCAAAGCTCGGCATGCCATCTGGCGAGCGCTAGTCGCCGGGCCTGGAGCTCGAAGCCCTCGACCGTCTCTCGCTCCGGCGGGGCCCCTCGAGCATGGATGGCGATGCCAGTGCGCCTATAAACATAGGCGCGCACCGCCGCCTGAAGCTCGAAGGGAAGTTCTCCCGCCAGAGCAAGCGCCGCCACGGTAGACGTAGTGCGGTGACCTCTTATGAGACGGATGGCCATCCGCCTCTGCAGCCGACGCAACATACGGCGCCCATATTGGGGCACCGTATAAGGCCATAGACCGCACCACGCCCAGCTATAGGCGGCGCACCAGATCTCCCGGACCCCCGAGGTTGGGCAGCAGACGGCCCAAAGAGGCCGCCGCCTTTTCGACTCGGGGGTCGAGACGGTCGAGATGCACATCGAAGCTCGAGCGGCTGTCGAGAATTAGTCCGAGATATTTCAACTCGGACTTCACCTCGACGAAGGCATCTCCAACCCTGATCCACGATCTGGCCGGTGGCCGAGACCGAGGCCGTCCGTGAAACCAAACAGCCTCGGCCTTCCCCGGGGCTATTTTCAGCCCCAGATCGCGGATGCTCGCGACGACGGCTGTCACCGCAACCTCTCCTCGTCGGATGGTCCCCTCGAAGGTACTCCCGACGGAGACCACCAACGTGTCGTCCGCGTAGCAGACGAGGGTGGCACCATCGGGCAGGGAGGCCTTTTCCAGGACGGCATTGTATCCCAGGTCCCACAGGAGCGGTCCTACAACGGACCCCTGCGGGACCCCGCGGTCCACTTCCCACCGTATCATCCCGAACCGGTCCGGGTATTCAACCCATCTGACCCGCAGATAGGCCCCGATCACCCGCCTCAGATAGGGAGGCACCTGGTGATCGACGAGGGCCTCCCTAATGGCGGACCAGGGCAGGGTGTTGAACGCATTGACGATGTCAATGGACACCGCCAAGCACACCCCGCCCCTTGCCACAAGCGATCAAATGAACAAATGAACAAGTGAACAAATGAACAAATGTACGAGTGAACAAATAAACAAACAAACAAATGAACAAATGAACCAATGAGAGAATAGACAAATGAACGAATGAACAATTGAACAAATGAACAAATGAACAAATGTTCAAATGAACAAATGAACAAACGATCAAATGAACAAACGATCAAATGAACAAACGATCAAATGAACAAATGAACAACTGAACAAACGATCAAATGAACAAGTGAACAAATGAATAAAGGAACAAACGAACAAATGAACAAATGAACAAATGAACAAATGATCAAATGAACAAATGAAGAAACGATCAAATGAACAAAAGAACAAAAGAACAAATAAACAAGTGAACAAATGAACAAATGAACAACTGAGCAAACGATCGAATGAAGAGTGAACGAATGAACAAATGAACAAACGATCAAATGAACAAATGAACAAGTGAACAAATGAAGAAATGTACAAATGCACAAATGGACAAATGAAGAAATGAACAAATGAACAAATGAACAAATGAAGAAATGTACAAAAGAACAAACGATCAAATGAACAAATGGATAAATGAACAAATGATCAAATGAACAAATCAACAACTGAACAAACGATGAAATGAACAGAGGAACGAATGGACAAGTGAACAAATGAACAAACGATCAAATGAACAAACGATCAAATGAACAAACGATCAAATGAACAAGTGAACAAATGAAGAAATGTACAAATGAAGAAATGAACAAAAGAACAAATGAACAATTGAACAAATGAACAAATGGACAAGTGAACAAACGATCAAATGAACAGAGGAACGAATGAACAAGTGAACAAATGAACAAATGAACAAATCAACAAATGATCAAATGAACAAGTGAACGAATGAACAAATGAACAAATGAACAAATGAAGAAATGAACAAATGAACAAGTGAACAAATGAACAAATGTACGAGTGAACAAATAAACAAATTAACAATTTAACAAATGTACAAATGAACAAATAAACAAATGAACAAATGATCAAATGAACAAATGAACAAATGAACAGAACAACGAATGAAAAAAATGAACAAGTGAACAAATGAAGAAATGAAGAATAAATGAAATGAACAAACGTTCAAATGAACAAATGAACAAATGTTCAAATGAACAAATGAACAAAAGATCAAATGAACAAACGATCAAATGAACAAATGAACAACTGAACAAACGATCAAATGAACAGAGGAACGAATGAACAAATGAATAAAGGAACAAATGAACAAATGGATAAATGAACAAGTGAACAAATGAAGAAATGAACAAATTGCACAAATGGACAAATGAAGAAATGAACAAATGAACAATTGAATAAATGAACAACTGAACAAACGATCTAATGAGCAGAGGAACGAATGAACAAATGAATAAATGAATAATGGAACAAATGAACAAATGAACAAATGAACTAATGAACAAATAAACAAATGAACAAACGATCAAATGAACAGAGGAACGAATGAACAAATGAACACTTGAACAAATGAACAAATGAACAAATGAACAAATGAACAAGTGAACAAATGAACAACTGAACAAATGAACAAATGAACAAATGCACAAATGAACAAAAGAACAAATGAACAATTGAACAAATGAACAAATGAACAAATGAACAAATAAACAAATAAACAAATGAACAAGTGAACAAATGAATAAAGGAACAAATGAACAAACGATCAAACGTACAAATGAACAAGTGAACAAATGAACACATGAACAAATGAACAAATGAACAAATGAACAACTGAACAAGTGAACAAGTGAACAAACGATCAAATGAACAGAGGAACGAAGGTACAAATGAACACATGAACAAATGAACAAATGAAGAAATGAACAAATGATCAATTGAACAAATGAAGAAACGATCAAATGAACAAAAGAACAAATAAACAAGTGAACAAATGAACAACTGAACAAACGATCGAATGAAGAGAGGAACGAATGAACAAATGTACAAGTGAACGAATGAACAAACGAAGAAATGAACAATTGAACAACTGAACAAACGATTATATGAACAGAGGAACGAATGAACAAATGAACACTTGAACAAATGAACAAATGAACAAATGAACAAATGAACAAGTGAACAAATGAACAAATGAACAAATGAACAAATGCACAAATGAACAAAAGAACAAATGAACAATTGAACAATTGAACAAATGAACAAGTGAACAAATGAACAAATGAACAAATGAAGAAGTGAACAAATGAATAAAGGAACAAATGAACAAACGATCAGACGAACAAATGAACAAGTGAACAAATGAATACATGAACAAATGAACAAATGAACAAGTGAACAACTGAACAAGTGAACAAGTGAACAAACGATCAAATGAACAGAGGAACGAAGGAACAAGTGAACACATGAACAAATGAACAAATGAAGAAATGAACAAATGATCAATTGAACAAATGAAGAAACGATCAAATGAACAAATGAAGAAACGATCAAATGAACAAATGAAGAAATGAACAAATGCACAAATGGACAAATGTAGAAATGAACAAAAGAACAAATGAACAATTGAACAAATGAACAACTGAACAAACGATCGAATGAAGAGAGGAACGAATGAACAAATGAACAAATGAACAAATCAACAAACGATCAAATGAACAAGTGAACGAATGAACAAATGAACAAATGAACAAATGAAGATATGAAGAAATGAACAAAAGGACAAAAGAACAAATGAACAATTGAACAAATGAACAAGTGAACAAACGATCAGATGAACAGAGGAACGAAGGAACAAGTGAACACATGAACAAATGAACAAATGAAGAAATGTACAAAAGAACAAACGATCAAATGAACAAATGAACAAGTGAACAAACGATCAAATGAACAGAGGAACGAATGTACAAATGAACAAATGAACAAATGAACAAGTGAACAAACGATCAAATGAACAGAGGAAAGAATGAACAAATGAACAAATGAACAAATGAAGATATGAAGAAATGAACAAAAGGACAAAAGAACAAATGAACAATTGAACAAATGAAGAAATGAACAACTGAACAAACGATCAAATGATCAGAGGAACGAATGTACAAATGAACAACTGAACAAAAGAACAAGTGAAAAAACGATCAAATGAACAGAGGAACGAATGAACAAGTGAACAAATGAACAAATGAACAAATGTACAAATGAAGAAACGAACAAATGTACAACTGAACAAACGATCAAATGAACAAATGAACAAATGAAGAAATGAACAAATGAACAATTGAATAAATGAACAACTGAACAAACGATCAAATGAACAGAGGAGCGATTGAACAAATGAACACTTGAACAAATGAACAAATGAACAAGTGAACAAATGAACAAATGAACAAATGAACAAATGAACCAATGAACAAATGCACAAATGAACAAAAGAACAAATGAACAATTGAACAAATGAACAAATGAACAATTGAACAAATGAACAACTGAACAAAAGAACAAGTGAACAAGTGAACAAACGATCAGATGAACAGAGGAACGAAGGAACAAGTGAACACATGAACAAATGAACAAATGAAGAAATGTACAAAAGAACAAACGATCAAATGAACAAATGAACAAGTGAACAAAGGAACAAGTGAACAAGTGAACAAATGTATAAATAAACAAATGAAGAAATTAAGAATTGAAGAAATGAACAAATAAACAAATGAACAAACGATCAAATGAACAAACGATCAAATGAGCAGAGGAACGAATGAACAAATGAATAAATGAATAATGGAACAAATGAACAAATGAACTAATGAACAAATAAACAAATGAACAAATAATCAAATGAACAAATGAACAGAAGAACGAATGAACAAATGAACAAATGATCAAATGAACAAGTGAACAAATGACGAAATGAAGAGTAAATGAAATGAACAAACGCTCAAATGAACAAATGAACAAATGAACAGAGGAACGAATGATCAAGTGAACAAATGAACAAATGTACAAATGAACAAATGAACAAACGATCAAATGAACAAATGAACAACTGAACAGTGGAACGAATGAACAAATGAACAAATGAAGAAATGTACAAATGCACAAACGATCAAATGAACAAATGAACAAGTGAACAAATGAATAAAGGAACAAACGAACAAATGAATAAAGGAACAAACGAACAAATGATCAAATGAACAAATGATCAATTGAACAAATGAAGAAACGATAAAATGAACAAAAGAACAAAAGAACAAATAAACAAGTGAACAAATGAACAAATGAACAAATGAACAACTGAACAAACGATCGAATGAAGAGAGGAACGAATGAACAAATGAACAAATGAACAAACGATCAAATGAACAAATGAACAAGTGAACGAATGAAGAAATGAACAAATGCCCAAATGGACAAATGAAGAAATGAACAAAAGAACAAATGAACAATTGAACAAATGAACAAATGAACAACTGAACAAACGATCGAATGAAGAGAGGAACGAATGAACAAATGAACAAATCAACAAACGATCAAATGAACAAATGAACAAGTGAACGAATGAACAGATGAACAAATGAAGAAATGAACAAAAGAACAAATGAACAATTGAACAAATGATCAAATGAACAACTGAACAAACGATTAAATGAACACAGGAACGAATGAACAAATGAACACTTGAACAAATGAACAAATGAACAAATGAACAAATGAACAAATGAACAAATGAACAAATGAACAAGTGAACGAATGAACAGATGAACAAATGAAGAAATGAACAAAAGAACAAATGAACAATTGAACAAATGATCAAATGAACAACTGAACAAACGATTAAATGAACACAGGAACGAATGAACAAATGAACACTTGAACAAATGAACAAATGAACAAATGAACAAATGAACAACTGAACAAACGATCGAATGAAGAGAGGAACGAATGAACAAATGAACAAATGAACAAACGATCAAATGAACAAATGAACAAGTGAACGAATGAAGAAATGAACAAATGCACAAATGGACAAATGAAGAAATGAACAAAAGAACAAATGAACAATTGAACAAATGAACAAATGAACAACTGAACAAACGATCGAATGAAGAGAGGAACGAATGAACAAATGAACAAATCAACAAACGATCAAATGAACAAATGAACAAGTGAACGAATGAACAGATGAACAAATGAAGAAATGAACAAAAGAACAAATGAACAATTGAACAAATGATCAAATGAACAACTGAACAAACGATTAAATGAACACAGGAACGAATGAACAAATGAACACTTGAACAAATGAACAAATGAACAAATGAACAAATGAACAAATGAACAAGTGAACGAATGAACAGATGAACAAATGAAGAAATGAACAAATGAACAAAAGAACAAATGAACAATTGAACAAATGATCAAATGAACAACTGAACAAACGATTAAATGAACACAGGAACGAATGAACAAATGAACACTTGAACAAATGAACAAATGAACAAATGAACAAATGAACAATTGAACAATTGAACAAATGCACAAATGAACAAAAGAACAAATGAACAATTGAACAATTGAACAAATGCACAAATGAACAAAAGAACAAATGAACAATTGAACAAGTGAACAAGTGAACAGATGAACAAATGAACAAGTGAACAAATGAATAAAGGAACAAATAAACAAACGATCAAATGAACAAATGAACAAATGAACAAGTGAACAAATGAACACATGAACAAATGAACAAATGAACAATTGAACAAATGAACAACTGAACAAATGAACAAGTGAACAAGTGAACAAACGATCAAATGAACAGAGGAACGAAGGAACAAGTGAACACATGAACAAATGAACAAATGAAGAAATGTACAAAAGAACAAACGATCAAATGAACAAATGAACAGGTGAACAAAGGAACAAGTGAACAAATGTACAAATAAACAAATGAAGAAATTAAGAATTGAAGAAATGAACAAATAAACAAATGAACAAACGATCAAATGAACAAACGAACAAACGATCAAATGAGCAGAGGAACGAATGAACAAATGAATAAATGAATAATGGAACAAATGAACAAATGAACAAATGAACTAATGAACAAATAAACAAATGAACAAACGATCAAATGAACAAATGAACAAACGATCAAATGAACAAATGATCAATTGAACAAATGAAGAAACGATAAAATGAACAAAAGAACAAAAGAACAAATAAACAAGTGAACAAATGAACAAATGAACAAGTGAACAAATGAATAAAGGAAGAAACGAACAAATGAATAAAGGAACAAACGAACAAATGAACAAATGAACAAATGAACAAATGATCAATTGAACAAATGAAGTAACGATCAAATGAACAAAAGAACAAAAGAACAAAAGAACAAATAAACAAGTGAACAAATGAACAAATAAACAAATGAACAACTGAACAAACGATCGAATGAAGAGAGGAACGAATGAACAAATGAACAAATCAACAAACGATCAAATGAACAAATGAACAAGTGAACGAATGAACAAATGAACAAATGAAGAAATGAAGAAATGAAGAAATGAACAAATGAACAAATGAGCAAGTGAACAAATGAACAAATGTACGAGTGAACAAATAAACAGATTAACAATGTAACACATGTACAAATGAATAAATAAACAAATGAACAAATGAACAAATGATCAAATGAACAAATGAACAAATGAACAGAAGAACGAATGAACAAATGAACAAATGAACAAATGAACAAATGAACAAGTGAACAAATGAAGAAATGAAGAATAAATGAAATGAAAAAAAGGTCAAATGAACAAATGAACAAATGAACAGAGGAACGAATGAACAAGTGAACAAATGAACAAATGTACAAATGAACAAATGAACAAACGATCAAATGAACAAACGATCAAATGAACAAATGAACAACTGAACAGAGGAACGAATGAACAAATGAACAAATGAAGAAATGTACAAATGCACAAACGATCAAATGAACAAATGAACAAGTGAACAAATGAATTAAGGAACAAACGAACAAATGAACAAATGAACAAATGATCAATTGAACAAATGAAGAAACGATAAAATGAACAAAAGAACAAAAGAACAAATAAACAAGTGAACAAATGAACAAATGAACAACTGAACAAACGATCGAATGAAGAGAGGAACGAATGAACAAATGAACAAATGAACAAACGATCAAATGAACAAATGAACAAGTGAACGAATGAAGAAATGAAGAAATGCACAAATGGACAAGTGAAGAAATGAACAAAAGAACAAATGAACAATTGAACAAATGAACAAATGAACAACTGAACAAACGATCGAATGAAGAGAGGAACGAATGAACAAATGAACAAATGAACAAATGAACAAATGAACAAATGAACAAGTGAACAAATGCACAAATGAACCAATGAACAAATGCACAAATGAACAAAAGAACAAATGAACAATTGAACAATTGAACAAATGAACAATTGAACAAATGAACAAATGAACAACTGAACAAACGATCGAATGAAGAGAGGAACGAATGAACAAATGAACAAATCAACAAACGATCAAATGAACAAATGAACAAGTGAACGAATGAACAGATGAACAAATGAAGAAATGAACAAAAGAACAAATGAACAATTGAACAAATGATCAAATGAACAACTGAACAAACGATCGAATGAAGAGAGGAACGAATGAACAAATGAACAAATCAACAAACGATCAAATGAACAAATGAACAAGTGAACGAATGAACAAATGAACAAATGAAGAAATGAACAAATGAACAAATGAACAAATGAACAAATGAGCAAGTGAACAAATGAACAAATGTACGAGTGAACAAATAAACAGATTAACAATGTAACAAATGTACAAATGAATAAATAAACAAATGAACAAATGAACAAATGATCAAATGAACAAATGAACAAATGAACAGAAGAACGAATGAACAAATGAACAAATGAACAAATGAACAAGTGAACAAATGAAGAAATGAAGAATAAATGAAATGAACAAACGCTCAAATGAACAAATGAACAAATGAACAGAGGAACGAATGAACAAGTGAACAAATGAACAAATGTACAAATGAACAAATGAACAAACGATCAAATGAACAAATGAACAACTGAACAGAGGAACGAATGAACAAATGAACAAATGAAGAAATGTACAAATGCACAAACGATCAAATGAACAAATGAACAAGTAAAAAAAAAGAATAAAGGAACAAACGAACAAATGAACAAATGAACAAATGATCAATTGAACAAATGAAGAAACGATAAAATGAACAAAAGAACAAAAGAACAAATAAACAAGTGAACAAATGAACAACTGAACAAACGATCGAATGAAGAGAGGAACGAATGAACAAATGAACAAATGAACAAACGATCAAATGAACAAATGAACAAGTGAACGAATGAAGAAATGAACAAATGCACAAATGGACAAATGAAGAAATGAACAAAAGAACAAATGAACAATTGAACAAATGAACAAATGAACAACTGAACAAACGATCGAATGAAGAGAGGAACGAATGAACAAATGAACAAATCAACAAACGATCAAATGAACAAATGAACAAGTGAACGAATGAACAGATGAACAAACGATTAAATGAACAGAGGAACGAATGAACAAATGAACACTTGAACAAATGAACAAATGAACAAATGAACAAATGAACAAGTGAACAAATGCACAAATGAACCAATGAACAAATGCACTAATGAACAAAAGAACAAATGAACAATTGAACAATTGAACAAATGCACAAATGAACAAAAGAACAAATGAACAATTGAACAAGTGAACAAGTGAACAGATGAACAAATGAACAAGTGAACAAATGAATAAAGGAACAAATAAACAAACGATCACATGAACAAATGAACAAATGAACAAGTGAACAAATGAACACATGAACAAATGCACAAATGAACCAATGAACAAATGCACAAATGAACCAATGAACAAATGCACAAATGAACAAAAGAACAAATGAACAATTGAACAATTGAACAAATGCACAAATGAACAAAAGAACAAATGAACAATTGAACAAGTGAACAAGTGAACAGATGAACAAATGAACAAGTGAACAAATGAATAAAGGAACAAATAAACAAACGATCAAATGAACAAATGAACAAATGAACAAGTGAACAAATGAACACATGAACAAATGAACAAATGAACAATTGAACAAATGAACAACTGAACAAATGAACAAGTGAACAAGTGAACAAACGATCAAATGAACAGAGGAACGAAGGAACAAGTGAACACATGAACAAATGAACAAATGAAGAAATGTACAAAAGAACAAACGATGAAATGAACAAATGAACAAGTGAACAAAGGAACAAGTGAACAAATGTACAAATAAACAAATGAAGAAATTAAGAATTGAAGAAATGAACAAATAAACAAATGAACAAACGATCAAATGAACAAATGAAGAAATGAACAAATGAGCAAGTGAACAAATGAACAAATGATCAAATGAACAAATGAACAAATGAACAGAAGAACGAATGAACAAATGAACAAATGAACAAATGAACAAATGAACAAGTGAACAAATGAAGAAATGAAGAATAAATGAAATGAACAAACGCTCAAATGAACAAATGAACAAATGAACAGAGGAACGAATGAACAAGTGAACAAATGAACAAATGATCAAATGGACAAATGAAGAAACGATCAAATGAACAAAAGAACAAAAGAACAAATAAACAAGTGAACAAATGAACAAATGAACAACTGAGCAAACGATCGAATGAAGAGAGGAACGAATGAACAAATGAACAAGCGATCAAATGAACAAATGAACAAGTGAACAAATGAAGAAATGTACAAATGCACAAATGGACAAATGAAGAAATGAACAAAAGAATAAATGAACAATTGAACAAATGAACAAATGGACAAGTGAACAAACGATCAAATGAACAAGTGAACGAATGAACAAGTGAACAAATGAACAAATGAACAAATGAACAAATGAACAAATGAACAAGTGAACAAATGAACAAATGTACGAGTGAACAAATAAACAAATTAACAATTTAACAAATGTACAAATGAACAAATAAACAAATGAACAAATGATCAAATGAACAAATGTTCAGAAGAACGAATGAACAAATGAACAAATGAACAAATGAACAAGTGAACAAATGAACAAGTGAACAAATGAACAAGTGAACAAATGAAGAAATGAAGAATAAATGAAATGAACAAACGTTCAAATGAACAAATGAACAAATGAACAGAGGAACGAATGAACAAGTGAACAAATGAACAAATGTACAAATGAATAAATGAACAAGTGAACAAACGATCAAATGAAGAGAGGAACGAATGAACAAGTGAACAAACGATCAAATGAACAGAGGAACGAATGAACAAATGAACAAACGAACAAATGAACAACTGAACAAACGATCAAATGAACAAATGAACAAATGAACAAATGAACAAATGAACAACTGAACAAACGATCAAATGAACACATGAACAAATGAACAAATGAACAATTGAACAAATGAACAACTGAACAAATGAACAAGTGAACAAGTGAACAAATGTACAAATAAACAAATGAAGAAATTAAGAATTGAAGAAATGAACAAATAAACAAATGAACAAACGATCAAATGAACAAATGAACAAACGATCAAATGAGCAGAGGAACGAATGAACAAATGAACAAATGAATAATGGAACAAATGAACAAATGAACAAATGAACAAATGAACTAATGAACAAATAAACAAATGAACAAACGATCAAATGAACAGAGGAACGAATGAACAAATGAAGAAATGAAGAAATGAACAAAAGAACAAATGAACAATTGAACAAATGATCAAATGAACAACTGAACAAACGATCAAATGAACAGAGGAACGAATGAACAAATGAACAAGTGAACAAATGAAGAAATGAACAAATGCACAAATGGACAAATGAAGAAATGAACAAATGAACAAATGAACAACTGAACAAACGATCGAATGAAGAGAGGAACGAATGAACAAATGAACAAATGAACAAATCAACAAACGATCAAATGAACAAATGAACAAGTGAACGAATGAACAAATGAACAAATGAAGAAATGAACAAATGAAGAAATGAACAAAAGAACAAATGAACAATTGAACAAATGAACAAATGGACAACTGAACAAACGATCAAATGAACAGAGGAGCGAATGAACAAATGAACACTTGAACAAATGAACACTTGAACAAATGAACAAATGAACAAATTGCACAAATGGACAAATGAAGAAATGAACAAATGAACAATTGAATAAATGAACAACTGAACAAACGATCTAATGAGCAGAGGAACGAATGAACAAATGAATAAAGGAACAAATGAACAAATGAACAAATCAACAAATCAACAAACGATCAAATGAACAAATGAACAAGTGAACGAATGAAGAAATGAAGAAATGAAGAAATGAAGAAAAGAACAAAAGAACAATTGAACAAATGAACAAATGAACAAACGATCAAATGAACAAACGATCAAATGAGCAGAGGAACGAATGAACAAATGAATAAATGAATAATGGAACAAATGAGCAAATGAACTAATGAACAAATAAACAAATGAACAAATGATCAAATGAACAAATGAACAGAAGAACGAATGAACAAATGAACAAATGATCAAATGAACAAGTGAACAAATGAAGAAATGAAGAATAAATGAAATGAACAAACGCTCAAATGAACAAATGAACAAATGAACAGAGGAACGAATGAGCAAGTGAACAAATGAACAAATGTAGAAATGAACAAATGAACAACCGATCAAATGAACAAATGAACAACTGAACAGAGGAACGAATGAACAAATGAACAAATGAAGAAATGTACAAATGCACAAACGATCAAATGAACAAATGAACAAGTGAACAAATGAATAAAGGAACAAACGAACAAATGAATAAAGGAACAAACGAACAAATGAACAAATGAACAAATGATCAATTGAACAAATGAAGAAACGATAAAATGAACAAAAGAACAAAAGAACAAATAAACAAGTGAACGAATGAAGAAATGAACAAATGCACAATTGGACAAATGAAGAAATGAACAAATGCACAATTGGACAAATGAAGAAATGAACAAAAGAACAAATGAACAATTGAACAAATGAACAAATGAACAAACGATCGAATGAAGAGAGGAACGAATGAACAAATGAACAAATCAACAAACGATCAAATGAACAAATGAACAAGTGAACGAATGAACAAATGAACAAATGAAGAAATGAAGAAATGAACAAAAGAACAAATGAACAATTGAACAAATGATCAAATGAACAACTGAACAAACGATTAAATGAACAGAGGAACGAATGAACAAATGAACACTTGAACAAATGAACAAATGAACAAATGAACAAATGAACAAATGAACAAGTGAACAAATGCACAAATGAACCAATGAACAAATGCACAAATGAACAAAAGAACAAATGAACAATTGAACAATTAAACAAATGCACAAATGAACAAAAGAACAAAATGAACAATTGAACAAGTGAACAAGTGAACAGATGAACAAATGAACAAGTGAACAAATGAATAAAGGAACAAATAAACAAATAAACAAACGATCAAATGAACAAATGAACAAATGAACAAGTGAACAAATGAACACATGAACAAATGAACAAATGAACAAATGAACAATTGAACAAATGAACAACTGAACAAATGAACAAATGAACAAATGAACAACTGAACAAAAGAACAAGTGAACAAGTGAACAAAGGAACAAGTGAACAAGTGAACAAATGTACAAATAAACATATGAAGAAATTAAGAATTGAAGAAATGAACAAATAAACAAATGAACAAACGATCAAATGAACAAACGATCAAATGAGCAGAGGAACGAATGAACAAATGAATAAATGAATAATGGAACAAATGAACAAATGAACTAATGAACAAATAAACAAATGAACAAATGATCAAATGAACAAATGAACAGAAGAACGAATGAACAAATGAACAAATGATCAAATGAACAAGTGAACAAATGAAGAAATGAAGAATAAATGAAAAGAACAAACGCTCAAATGAACAAATGAACAAATGAACAGAGGAACGAATGAACAAGTGAACAAATGAACAAATGTAGAAATGAACAAATGAACAAGTGAACAAATGAACAAATGTACAAATGAACAAATGAACAAACGATCAAATGAACAAATGAACAACTGAACAGAGGAACGAATGAACAAATGAAGAAATGTACAAATGCACAAACGATCAAATGAACAAATGAACAAGTTAACAAAGGAACAAGTGAACAAATGTACAAATAAACAAATGAAGAAATTAATAATTGAAGAAATGAACAAACGATCAAATGAACAAATGAACAAACGATCAAATGAACAAATGAACAAACGATCAAATGAGCAGAGGAACGAATGAACAAATGAATAAATGAATAATGGAACAAATGAACAAATGAACAAATGAACTAATGAACAAATAAACAAATGAACAAACGCTCAAATGAACAGAGGAACGAATGAACAAATGAATAAAGGAACAAATGGATAAATGAACAAATGATCAAATGAACAAATGAACAAATGAACAACTGAACAAACGATCAAATGAACAGAGGAACCAATGAACAAGTGAACAAATGAACAAATGAACAAATGTACAAATGAACAAATGAACAAACGATCAAATGAACAAACGATCAAATGAACAAACGATCAAATGAACAAATGAATAAAGGAACAAACGAACAAACGAACAAATGAACAAATGATCAAATGAACAAATGAAGAAACGATCAAATGAACAAAAGAACAAAAGAACAAATAAACAAGTGAACAAATGAACAAATGAACAACTGAGCAAATGATCGAATGAACAAATGAACAAGTGAACGAATGAACAAATGATCAAATGAACAAATGAACAAATGAACAGAAGAACGAATGAACAAATGAACAAATGAACAAGTGAACAAATGAAGAAATGAAGAATAAATGAAATGAACAGACGTTCAAATGAACAAATGAACAAATGAACAGAGGAACGAATGAACAAGTGAACAAATGAACAAATGTACAAATGAACAAATGAACAAACGATTAAATGAACAAATGAACAACTGAACAGAGGAACGAATGAACAAATGAACAAATGAAGAAATGTACAAATGCACAAACGATCAAATGAACAAATGAACAAGTGAACAAAGGAACAAGTGAACAAATGTACAAATAAACAAATGAAGAAATTAAGAATTGAAGAAATGAACAAACGATCAAATGAACAAATGAACAAACGATCAAATGAGCAGAGGAACGAATGAACAAATGAATAAATGAATAATGGAACAAATGAACAAATGAACAAATGAACAAATGAACTAATGAACAAATAAACAAATGAACAAACGATCAAATGAACAGAGGAACGAATGAACAAATGAATAAAGGAACAAATGGATAAATGAACAAATGATCAAATGAACAAATGAACAAATGAACAACTGAACAAACGATCAAATGAACAGAGGAACCAATGAACAAGTGAACAAATGAACAAATGAACAAATGTACAAATGAACAAATGAACAAACGATCAAATGAACAAACGATCAAATGAACAAACGATCAAATGAACAAATGAATAAAGGAACAAACGAACAAATGAACAAATGATCAAATGAACAAATGAAGAAACGATCAAATGAACAAAAGAACAAAAGAACAAATAAACAAGTGAACAAATGAACAAATGAACAACTGAGCAAACGATCGAATGAACAAATGAACAAGTGAACGAATGAACAAATGATCAAATGAACAAGTGAACAAATGAACAGAAGAACGAATGGACAAATGAACAAATGAACAAGTGAACAAGTGAAGAAATGAAGAATAAATGAAATGAACAGACGTTCAAATGAACAAATGAACAAATGAACAGAGGAACGAATGAACAAGTGATCAAATGAACAAATGTACAAATGAACAAATGAACAAACGATTAAATGAACAAATGAACAACTGAACAGAGGAACGAATGAACAAATGAACAAATGAACAAATGAAGAAATGAACAAATGAAGAAATGTACAAATGCACAAACGATCAAATGAACAAATGAACAAGTGAACAAATGAATAAAGGAACAAACGAACAAATGAACAAATGAACAAATGATCAATTGAACAAATGAAGAAACGATCAAATGTATAAAAGAACAAAAGAACAAATAAACAAGTGAACAAGTGAACAAATGAACAAATGTACGAGTGAACAAATAAACAAATTAACAATTTAACAAATGTACAAATGAACAAATAAACAAATGAACAAATCAACAAATGATCAAATGAACAAATGAACAAATGAACAAATGAACAGAAGAACGAATGAACAAATGAACAAATGAACAAATGAAGAAATGAACAAGTGAACAAATGAACAAGTGAACAAATGAAGAAATGTAGAATAAATGAAATGAACAAACGTTCAAATGAACAAATGAACAAATGAACAAGTGAACAAATGAACAAATGAACAAATGTACGAATAAACAAATACTGTAAGAATGAACAAATGTACAAATCATAAAACGAACAAGGGTACAAAGGAAGAAGGTTCAGTAATTTCAATGACAATAATAAAAAGTCTAACTAAAGTAATAGGGTATAATACAGGCAAAATTCGCCTGCACGTATATTCATTATTCGAGGTCGTTTGCTGACTATTTGTAGGAAATGTAGAAATAGGGATTACATGTAGGGTAGGATGTTAAGAAACTAATTTTTATTAAATTAGCAATAGTATATGTATATGGGTAATAAAAACAAAAAACCTGATTATTTAATCAAATGATTGTTGTAATATGTGCCTTTTCTGCAGAAACTGGCTATCCCTGCTGCCGGACAACACATACTCATCTAGGCCTTGTAAACACAACACGTCAGAAATGTGCCGATAACTACAAAAACATATTTCAAGTGTCTTAAAGATGTTTCGAAACAGACGCCTTTAAATAATCTTGTTTCGGACGTCGTTTCAACGTCTGAAATAAGATGTCTTAAAGAAGTTTATTTGAGCTCGTAAGACGTTCAGACTTAAAATGGACGAAAAATGGATGTCTATAAGACGTCTTATGCTTATTGGGATATACATAGATTGCACGTCTCGAGCGTAGGTAACCGAACCGATTCTAGATGCGCGTATTAGACGCTAGGGAACCAGACCAATCGAAAATACACGTATAGAGCGCAAGGTAGTCGGACAGAGAGGAAATGCGCTTATAGAGAACTGGACTGGCAAAGCGAGCTGTTCGCTCCCTTTTTATTTATGGCGGGGGAAATCTGCCCCGAGGGGCGGGGCGGGGGTAGTACGGGGTTCGACCCGCTAAAACCCCCACGGCGGCCTAGGGCGCTGGCGATTAGCGGGGAAGCCACGGGAACTCTTAAGAACACGACCGCGGCTCCCCCTCGCCTGGTCGGCCACCAGGATGGAGCGGTGGCCGGCCGCGTCCCGGGGGGAGATTAATCCTCCCCCCATGAATCATCTTGATTCGGCGGAGCGGTGGACCGCACCCCACACCGCCTCGTCATGACGGCCGCACCGGCGGCCGTCGGGGGGGCGACTTTATTTCGTCGCCCCCACTTCCAAAAGGACAACCTCGGTTGGCGGGCGGCGGGCAATTAAACCAGAGATCTGGTACACCCGCCGCCCGCCTATTCTCAGCTGCTCGGGGGGGGGGGGGGGCTCTAGGCGTGGGCGCACACGCCGCACTCCCCGCTCACGGCGACCCCGCTCGGCAGCCTCCTTCTGCAACATTACCTGTTCGCAGAAGGCTATGGCTGCCGCCCATTTTGTCGGGCTCTCCAGCATGGCCCCAACTAAGCTGGAGAGAGCGAGGTCGCGACCAACTTCCCTTGTTAGGACTCGGCGCAGCACTGAAAAGGCGGGGCATACCTCCAGTGTATGCTGCGCCGAGTCCTCCTCCGCGCCACAGTGGTGGCACACCGTCGTCGCTTCCCGACCGATGCGACACAGGTAAACACCGAAGCAGCCATGCCCGGTGAACACCTGCGTCGCACGGTAGGAGAGCCTGCCAAACCGCCTCTCCCGCCACGAGGTGAAGTGTGGCAGGAGAGCCCCAGGGACGCGCTCGCCGGCATGGGAGCAAAGCTCCGCATGCCATCTGGCGAGCGCTAATCCCCGGGCCTGGAGCTCGAAGCACTCGACCGCCTCCTGCTCCGGCGGGTCCCCCCGAGCGCGGCCGGCGATGCATAGGCGCCTATAAACATAGGCGCGCATCGCCGCCTGCAGCCTGAAGGGAATTTCTCCCGCCAGAGCAAGCGCCGCCACGGTAGTCGTGGTGCGGTAACCTCGTATGAGGCGAAGGGCCATTTGCCTCTGAAGCCGGCGCAACAACAATGTGTTGCGCCGGCTTGCCCTCGCGTATGGCGCCCAAATCGGGGCGCCGTATAATGCCATGGACCACACCACGCCTAGGTATAGGCGACGCACCATGTCGCCCGGCCCCCCGAGATTGGGCAGCAGGCGGCCTAACGCGGCCGCCGCCCTCTCAACTCGGGGGACGAGACGGCCGAAATGTGCTCCAAACCTCCAGTGGCTGTCGAGGATCAGTCCGAGATACTTGATCTCAGACTTCACCTCGACGCAGGCTCCTCCAACCCAGATCCACGATCCGGCCGGTGGCCGAGACCAAGGCCGTCCAAACCAGACGGTCTCGGCCTTCTCCGGGGCCATCTTCAGCCCCAGATCGTGGATCCTCGCGACGACGGCTGCCACCGCAACCTCCGCTCGTCGGATGGTCCTCTCGAAGGTGTCCCCAACTGCGACCACTAATGTGTCGTCTGCATAGCAGACGAGAGTGGCACCGTCGGGCAGGGAGGCCTTCAGGACTGCGTTATATCCCAGGTCCCACAGGAGTGGTCCTAACATGGACCCCTGCGGGACCCCGCAGTCCACTTCCCTCCGTATCGTCCCGTACCGGCCCGGGTATTCCACCCACCTGTCCCGCAGGTAGGCCCCGATCACCCGCCTCAGATAGGGAGGCACCTGGTGTTCCACCAGGGCCTCCCTAATGGCGGACCAGGGCAGGGTGTTAAACGCATTGACGATGTCGATCGACACCGCCAAGCACACCCCGCCCCGTGCCACGGTATTGTCCGAGAGGGACTTTAGACGGTCGATGCAATCGACCGTCGATCGTCCCTCTCGGAAGCCGAACTGGCAGTCCGCCAGATCGGGGCCAACGCGGGACAGGTGCCTGGCGAGGCGGGCAGCAATGATCTTTTCAAAGATCTTGCCCACCTCGTCCAAGAGGCAAATGGGCCGGTACGCGGAGGGAGAATCCGCAGGCCTCCCATCCTTCCTTAAGAGGACCATCCGACTTCTCCTCCAGAGGTCCGGGAACACCCCGGACACCGCGGCTGAGGCGATCCCTCATCAGCAGGGCGACGTCGGGGCGTCGATGGGGCGGCGGAGAGGCCGAGAACAATATACCTATGGTCAGATAGCGTCTCGACCTCCTCCGCCACCCTCCACCCCGTAATACGGCGCGCGGCGGGGGGCGTTGCCCATGAGAGGTCAACGATGGACCCCCCATTGTGCCGCACGCACGTATGGACCGAGCCCGTGTTTAGAAGACGGAGGGGCCGGCGGCGGAGACATCCCGACTGCTGCCGGCCTCGTCTCTACCGCTTGACGGAGTCGGGCCACCTCCGTCCGCAACTCCGCCATCTGCTCCCTAAGGAGAGCATTTTCTGCTTCTAACAGCCGGGTGGCGTCGGAAGCTGATCTCATTGTCAGCTCCGCAACGCCCGCCCGGCTGTTCAGGGCCGCCGCTTGCAGGATCCGCACTGTGCTGGGCCTCAACTCCTTTGTGGCGCTCGAGATCTTGGCCACTTCGGCCAGGCTTTCCATGATTGCCGCCGCTATGTCCCGCGTCGGACGGCTGCGAAGTTTCGCAGTGATTTCGACTTCGTCCGGAAGCGGGACGCTTGATCTCCCGGGCTGCGGCCCCGGGGCTACCGGGTCGAAAATCGCCGCGATGAGGCTTTTGTTGGCCTCCGTCTGCTTTCGTTTAGCCTCATAGAGGCCAACGTACTGGCCAGTAGACCGCGGTCTTCCCCTCTTCCTCCCTGTTGAGGAGCCCGGGGCGCTCTGTGAAGAGTGGTGAGAGGAGACCGAGTGATCGGACACCTCACCCCCATCGCACTCGCCAAGGTCCATAGCGGACCTCTTTATGCCGCATGTTGCGGGAAGATCCCGCAACACCAACCCATCTATACGCTCGAGGCACACGCTAGCCACGCGCGCCTCCTCCTCCCTCTCGTTTCCTCCCTCCCGGTTTTTTTAATTTGTTCACAATCCATAATTGTTCCCACGAGAATGGTCGGAAAAGAGGTCTCCCCGGGTAGAGCCGCCATACCCGGGGAAGGCTAATACGCCCGGGGGGTCGCCAGGTACCCCGGGGTTGTCCGCTAACGATTGGTGCACCCACCAACCATAGCTGGCGCTTACTCCAGCTACGCCCTCTTCACCGCGCAACACTGCTTGGGGCTAGGGATTTTTTAGAGAGGTCGTCATCCTCGCAGTCCGGTCGGTCAAGGCAAGACCCCCGTTCCTGTAAAACATGACCATAGGTTTACGGTATGTGTCCGACTTTAGTTGGCCCCTCACCTCAAGCCACTCCGGCTAGGTAGAACCTGCCAGGGAATAAAATCCCCGCCGGCACAGCCTTGAGGATCATTAGGGCACGAAGCCCCCCCACCACGACAAGGTAGCGGATACGGTGGGGGGGGGAGCTGTTCGCTCCCTGCCGAATTTCATTTCTACAATTTTACGAATTGCTTGCTAGTTGCGTCTTTCCTCTGCAGTTTAGAAAAATGTAACACTGGGGTTCGCGTCGGTGAAGGTGGAAAAAAATCGTTATTTTTCCCAAAATATAAACTTTATTCAAACTCAATATTAATCTATCGGTGGACGAATTAACAATTAAAATCTATTATTATAAACAAATATTTCGATGAGATTTCGAGGTCTAAATAACACAATTCAATTAATCTGTAATCGAAAATAACAAACTCAAATAATCTTTAAAAAATTAATCTTTAAAAAATTAACAAAAATAAAAATTATCCTTTTCTATATAACAAAATTAACATATTATTGTGGGAGAAAGCCCTTTCTTGTAGGTATCGTTAATAGCCTGTTCCATTTGCATCTTCAAATAGCTTAGTTAACATCACGTGATTGCAATTCCCGTTTTTAACATGATGGATCCTTTCAAACAGTGGAGAAGTTGATGATAAAATGATCGGAATATTTTCAAATTTGGCTAAAATTATCGCCATAACTCGAGCACATTATATGTATATAATTTCCTGTTCTTATTTAAAAGACGAATCATGCTCTTCATCGACAATAATTAACTTTATGTTTTTATAAGGTCAAAAAGGCGTTTTCGAACTATAAAAGGAATTTCATTGGTTACTTTTACCACTTCTTCTATGTTCTTGCTATTTCTCGGGCTATCAAGATATTCTCTAGCTGTAACACTAACTCCTCTTTTATCTAGAAGATCCCAGAACTTGTTGCTATTTTTACTACCTCCTTTGCTCTTACTCTGATTACTAGTACACTTCCGGGTTTTTCTCTTAGGATCATTTTGTTGTGAACTATCCCAATCTTGTCTTTGGCCCGTTTCTACTAGATATGCTAATCAGATAAATGGCTTAGATTGGTTATTTTATCTTCTACACCAATATTCTGCTCAACTAAGAAAGCAAAGGAGCTCCCTTAATTTTTTTTACTTTTTTATATACTATATTAAGTATCGTATTTGGCGAGCTATTTTTCATAAGATTATTTAAATAATCTGTTTTAATTCCTGCCTTATCAAAGCAAAGATCATGCAACTTTTCAAAAGTATGGCAAGTACCAAGTCCTCCACCATATAAAATCTTAGATAAATACTTTGGCATAAAAAGCTCTTTCTCAGCTAAGAAATGATTTAAACAATTTTCTTTATTAAAACAAGATTTATGGAAATTTCTTAAAATGGAAGTAGCATTATCTCCTGTCATGGATAATATGTTAGATAAATTGCATGGCATAAAGCCTGCTTTATAGAAATCATTTAAAAGTTGTGTTTTGTTCCCATTCTCATCAAAACAAATATCATGAAAATCTTTTAAAGCAGAACAAATCTTAGTTGCTGCTCCATGCAATATTTTAGATATATTTTTTGGTGTAAAACCTTTCTTCTCAATTAAGAAACGATTCAAATACTTTTTTGTTTCGTTTATAAAACAAAAATCATGAAATTCTTTTAAACTATTCGCTGCTGCACTCAATATACCACATAAATCGCATGGCCTGAAACCCACATTGTAAAAATCCTTTAAAAGCTGTGTTTTTTTCTTTTCTTATTAAAAGAAATATTATGCAGTTGTTTCAAAGTAGAAGAAGCATGAGCTCCTGTTCCACATAACATTGTTCCACAGTCTTCGAGCTGGTCTCACCAAGAGCGGACGGCCTGCAGATCAGGGGCGTCCGCAGAGTACAGGGAGCGGGTATCGCACTAGTCACGTCAAATAACACCGACGTGGCAACCCTCATAGCGAATAAAAAACTGAAAGCAGCTGGTTTCGTTGTAGGTGCTCCAGCCAAACGGAACCCGCGAATCATCGTTTTCGATGTACCGCGGGTCCAGGAGGATAACAAGGAGACAACGGCGGCGATTCTGCAGCAGAACCTCAGCAAGGAGGAAGCGGCCAGCCTCTCCAGATCAACCTGGTCTACAAGAGCGGCGATAAGACCAGGGACCGCTGCAACCTGATCTTCGAGGTCTCCAAACGCGCCCGGGACCTCCTAGTGCCGAAGGAGAGACTGTACGTGGGTTGGAGCTGCTGCAGAGTCCGGGACCATATCAGCGTAACCAGGTGTTACAAGTGCCAGGGGTACGGCCATCCTGCCAAATTCTGCTAGGCCGAAAATGAGACGTTCAGCTGCAGTTACCGGAGAGGTACGCGAGCTCATTGCCCAAAAGCGGCTAGACGTCCTGCTATTGCAGGAGGCATACGTCAGCCAGCTGGGCACGCGACACAAGATTAGTGGGTTAGGGTCTGGAGTGAGGTTGGCGGCAGCCGAACCACAACCCCCGTGGGCGGCTGTTGCCGTCTGCAACCCTAACTTCGACATGGTCTTCGTCTCGCAGCTCAGCAACTCCCACTGCGTTTGTGCGGAAGTGCTAGCACCCGGCTTTTCCTTTTACGCGGTGTCGTGCTATTTCGAGCACTGCGACGAAATAGAGAAGCACCTCAGCCACCTCGAGAAGGTGTTCTGCGCACTGACGGGGAAGAGACTATTAGTTTCGACAGACGCTAACGCGCAATCCTCGCTCTGGAGCCTTCAGGGCACAGACGAGAAAGGAGCTCAACTCGAGACACTGATTGCGGCGTTTAGCATGGACGTTGTGAATGACGCAGCTCAACCACCTACCTTCTGGACGCCAACGGGGTCGTCCTACATCGACGTAACCCTGGCGTCGCCTTTCATGTCTCCGTTTATCAGGAGTTGGAACGTAAAGAGTGCGTGGACGACCAGCGACCACAACGACGTTGACATTAGGCTGCGGGCACCCAGAGCCGCGATGGGGAATCGCGGTGTCGCGAACTCTCGGTTCGACACTCGTCGGGCCGACTGGGAACGATTCTCCGAGAACTTATCCGATCTTTCACGATCGAGGCTCGAAGTCTTGAGCCTGGAGTCAGCGGAGGAAACAATAGGAATGGCAGAAACGCTCACAGACATCATTAAAGATGCCTGCACCGCGTCAATGCCGAGAGAGCGTAGGTTCAGGAAGTCCAATCCGTGGTGGACGAAAGGGCTTACGGTCATGAAGAAGGCTGTCTACCGACAGAGATGTGCCTTCCAGAAGGAAAGAGATGAATCCTCACGCCTCCAAAAACTGCTGGAGTACCGCACTTCGTTGCGGAACTACAGCAGAGAGGTGAAAAGGACGAAACTCGAGAGTTGGCGAAACTTTGTATCGTCGTACGGGAATACGGAGCCTTGGGGCATCGTGTACAAGCTGCAAGCGAACAAGCTCCGTGTCGAGAGGATGCTCAGCACCCTCCGGCGAGTCAACGACAATACCATGAGCGCGATAGAGACAGCCAACACATTTCTGGAAGCACACATCCCGTACGACCGGCCGGAACACGACACGCCCGCGCAGCGAGAGATTAGGGAGAACGTGCGAATCGCGCCAAACACCGCGGACGGCTCTCCGTTTTCACCGGACGAGGTCGTGCATGCGATCCGCACATTCGGAAATGACAAGGCACCAGGACCGGACCTCATCGAGGTCCGAGCGCTGAAGGCCGCCGCGAAAGTAATGTTAGGACAGCTAGTTCGTCTATTCAACGGGTGCCTTCGTTGGGGCGTCTTTCCCCCCACCTGGAAGGAGGGCTCCCTCAGAGTGCTCCTGAAGGGAGAGGGCAAGGACGTGAAGGACCCGAAGTCCTACCGACCGATCTGTCTCCTCTCCGTTGTAGGGAAAACTTTCGAGAAGCTCCTTAAGAGCCAGCTCGAACAGACGGCGATGGCAACGGGAGGCATCTCCAGCAGACAGTACGGCTTCATGCGCGGAAAGTCGACTGAAGATGCAATTGTCGAGCTGCGCCGCATGGTTGATGCCTCAGAGCATCGGCATGTGATAGCGCTGCTATTCGACATTTCTGGAGCCTTCGACAACGTCTGGTGGCCCTTAGTTCTGAAGAGTCTTAGGGACCGAGACTGCCCGCGCAACGTCTTCGAAGTGGTCTCCAACTACTTCGAGGACCGCAAAGTCAGTCTCACCGTCGGAACTGAAAGAGTCTCCAAGCGTGCGACGAGGGGGTGCCCACAAGGCTCCGTCCTCGGCCCGGCATGCTGGAACCTGATGTTCGACGATCTCCTGAGGTCTCTCGAGGCCTCAGTTGAGAATAGATTCGTCGCCTACACGGACGACCTCATCGTCCTCGTGGGCGGAAACTGCCGTAGAGACCTCGAGATCGAAGGTCAACGAGTTGTTGACCTGATCCTAGGTTGGTGCAAATAAGCAAAGCTAGAGATCTCCGAGAAGAAATCCGAGGCGATTATCCTGTGCAGCGGATATATCGAGAGAGATATGATAGGCCGACGCGGAGGATCGCGCCCAGACCGAAAACACATGGCAGTCCGCGCATCGAAGTTAGATCTAGTGAAAAGGCCACCGACCATTCGGATCGGAAATAAGCCCTTAAAATTCAAACCCTTCGTCAAGTACCTCGGCGTCCACTTCGATAGGGGCATGGGTGTTCGAATCCACTGCAACTACATAAGTGACAAGGTCGGCTCGCTCTTCGCGAAGCTGGGTAGACTGGCAATGCGTGAATGGGGACTCCGCTTCGGGGCGCTCTCCGCCGTGTATCGCGGAGTTTTCATCCCGGTGGCAACGTACTCTGCTGCCGGGTGGGCCGACCGATGCACGGAGGGGGAGCTTATGGTGCTGAGAGCTGCACAGCACCGCGCTCTCATCGCGATGACCGGTGCATACCGCTGGTCATCGTGGGACAGCGTGTGCGTGGTTGCCGGCGCCGTACCCATTGACGTCAAGCTCAGGCAAACCAAAGCCTTGTATGAGACGCGTAAAGGTAGAGACGCCAGACTAGGTAGCATCGTCGTTCCGGCGGGGGCCGACGATGCAAAACATAGGCTAACGGTCGAGGCGTACAAGGTGTGGCAATCCATGTGGAATTCTTCCCACAAAGGCCGCACCACCTACGCCTTCTTCAAAAACATAGAGGAGAGAATGGCGGCCAAGTGGACGAAACCAAACCACTACACCGCGCAAGTCCTCACCGTCCACGGAAACTTCCGATCGCGCCTACGCGCGTACGGAATTGCCGACGGTAAGGAGCGCGCGTGTGGTCACGGATCGGACACGGTCGATCACTTTCTCCTCTACTGTCCGAATTTCGGCACAACACTTCGTGTCGTCTCCAGAGGCCTTCCAGCTCTTCTCCGACTTGTGTAGGGAAGCCCTTTGGTTAAAGAGCTTCACGTAGGTAACCTCACATATCCGCACTCCCCAGGACCCGGAAGGGGACGACTCACGTCCCCACCAATAACCCCAAACCCCTACCCATCCCTCCTAACTCCCATCCTTCTTCCTAGGTCTTCGCTTAGTGGACGCGTGGCGTCGCGTCATGAGTTCGCCTCCCCGTGGTTCCCCGTGGGCGCTAGCGAAAGAAGGGTAAAACCGGAATTCGCTAGCGGCTAAAGAACTCGTCCATTGCAAACGGCTCAATGGCACGTGCGGATTTTTCCTCGGCCCGCTTCCTTGACAGTGGTTGAACAGGGGGTAGATGGTAGTTTAGCTGTGTATGCCCGTAAGGGCGAGGAAACACATCCGTGTCACCTTCGTGGTGACCGGATTCACACTAGATGTCCCTATCTACAGGTCTCCAAAGACCAACCCTGCCTCCTCGTGGCGGAGACCGGGCAACGTAGATCTGTATTTGCGGCTAAACTGGGCGATGGCATCCCTCTGCGTTAGAGGCAAGCGTCTTTTTTGCTGGGACCCGCGCGCAGAGGAGTTATTTGTTAGAAAAAGGATATGGATCTCGTTATGTTCATGTGCGCGCTAACAGGTGACAAGAGAGGCAAGCAAGTAGGAGCCAATCAAAGATATAAAAATGGTGGTGCATGGCATGATTACAATTGACTTCCCTACTACAGGTCTGTGACGCTGGGTCGACGCGGGGCTTGCGTGTGGCGCTTGGCGCCCGCTACCGCGGTCGACGGTATTTTTGCTACTATCACCCGCGGCCCTCGGGCTTGTCGGTGGTGTGTTTCCTACCCGCGGCCTTCGGGCTTGTCTGGGTAGAACGCATCTGCGGCCTTTTGGTTTATCGAGCGGTGCCAAATTACTTTCTACGACACGGGCTGGCTGTCTAGGGTTCGGCAGTCAGTTCTATAAACAAACAGAAGCAAATACGTAAATAACCACCCGCTGGCCTAGCACGCTGTACTATTGCTGTCGTGTGGCATATTGGGGGTGGCAACACGGCAAGAAAGCCGTTGTAGCGGTTGACGTGCGGTGCCGAGCACCCGCCACCGCGGTCGCTTGACAGAACGACCATTTCACTACTTTCATATTGTTATCGCCGGCAGTATTGCTTGTACACTTAAAACAAACACAAAACTCCTTGCAGCCGACCGAGAGTCAAGACCGGGTCTTCTGTAACCCGGCCCAATGAGTTAACAGCGAGGGCGCGATGGATCTATGTCCCGGTTCCTTCGCAGCTGTTCACCGCTGATTTAACATCGGCGGTTATAAGCGATATTACGCTTCGTACCGCCAAGAGCAGGCTACGGCCTCATGAATGCTCTAATTAATAGACAATAACTGTCCCTATCTACTTCCCTCAGGGGCCGCAGCTGGTGAAAGCCAGTTGTGGTATGGGCTCAGCGAACCCAAGGTGCCCGAGCTCTAGCATACCGTAAGCCTGTGGTCATGTTTTACAGGCCCGGGGGTCTTGCCTTAACCAGCCGGACCACGAGGATGATAACCTCTCTAAAAAATCCCTAACCCTAAACAGAGGTGCGCGGTGATGGGGTACGCACTGGTCGATGGCATCAGTGCGTGGTCAGCGGGTGCGCTGGCCGTTAGCGGCCAACCTCTGGATATCTAGCGTAACCAGTTGTAGTTTAGTCTTGCCTGGGTGCAGGGGGCTCCGCCCAGGTTGGCAAATTTTTCCACCACACTCGTGGGAACGTTTATGGATTCCAAACGCGAAAAGCCGGTATCTTTGAAGGGTATCATTGGGGAGGAGGAGGACGACGAGTCGGGGACGCATGGCTCGATCACGGGAGGTGGTCGGGGACGGAGTCAGGGTTTAGTTAAACAGGGCAGTAGGAGTAGCAGCTTAAAGCGAAGGAAGATTGAAGATTTGAATGCGTCTGAAGAAGAGGATAGAAGCGTGAGATCGAATGTTAGTGTGAGTGGTATAAATGTGCGAGAAATGGACATTAGTACGACGGAAGCAGAAGGAAATGATATGTTATGTATGAGAAAGATTGGTGAGAAAGTGAGGAAGTGTGTGTTTAATGATTCAAATCGTGTGTCAAAAGTAGTCAGTGAATATATTTTAAATTGTGTTAGTGAGTATAAGGTGTGTATGATGCGATTAATTTGTGAAAATGAGAGGTTGAAAGGTAAATTGGAGGAATGTGAAAAACGTGTGTGTATGCCTGCCAGCCCGGGCAGAACGTATGCGAGTGTTGCTAGAAGGGGTTTGGGTGTTGAAATGGGTGTAGGTGTTGGAACGGGTTCCGACGACTGCTTATCGGGTAGGGTGGAACCCCTGGCTCTCCCGATTGATATTGCTACAGGGATGAAACACGGTGCGGACACTGGGAGTGCCCGCACTAAACACAAGACAACAGAGAAGGACGCCCGAGTAAGTCTGACGAGGATCAAATCGGCGGCAACCAACCTGGCGGCTGCGGCTGAAGACCCTTGGGCCGGGACGATGGAGGTAGGGAGCGCGGAGGAGGTTCACGGGGTGAAGCGCGCCCGGAACCAAATTACAGACTCTGACAAGGAGGACAGGGGCGGGACTGCGCGGACCGAGGGAGGAAGGGGCACCAGAGGGAAATTCTGGAATGGAAATACCAGCGACTTTGGGTCCGATCATGAGCCGGGTTGGGTGGAGTCCGGCCTTGGTTTGGTGGGCACCGGGGGGGGCTGGGAAAGAGGGCGCAATGGATTTCCGTAACCCTCGAGGCAGACAACCGCGACGGCAGTCAAAGAGGCAGAAACGGACGGTGACCCAGGTGATGCAGCAGCTGCAACAGCAATGGCAAGAACAGCAGCAGCAGAAGAAACCTGTGGAGCCGACAATGAGCAATAAGCCCGCCGTACTCCTCAACCAGGTCGAGAGCAGAGCCCGCGAGATGGCTGGGCTACAGACGGTGGAGATCCTAGAAGATGTCAACCGGGCTATGGGGGAGGTGGAGAGGGTCTCCACCGTCTCAAAGGGCCTGAAAGGCACCCTCGCCAAAAGCTTGAGGGAGACGGCCCTCACAGCAAGGGCGGGGATCACGTGCCTCGCCAAGAGGACATACACCGGTGGCCCCCATGAAGTGGAAAAGGAAAACACCCGTCTGACCGACCTGGTTGAGAAGCTCAGCGAGGAGGTGCGAACCCTCCGAGCGGAGCTTGCGGCGAAAAGGGGCGAGAAAAGGGCAGCGAGATGGCTGGACAAGACCATCCCTGCTGCGGAGGAACCCCCCAATATGGAGAGAGTCGCGGACACCATGACAGAGATGGTGCGCCGGATGGAGGCCCTGGAGCGACGGGTGGAAAAAGATCTTACTCGTCCGAGCGGGGCGGTGGTGACCCCCACACCGCGCGAAAGGGTAACGAAGGGGGGCTGCGAGGTCGGCGAGCGGGCCATGATGGCACCGCGGGAGAAAGGGGGACCGGCCGCGAGCAAGGAGTGGACGGTGGTCCAGACGAGGGCGGCGAAGAGGGCTGCGGCCCGGGCTGCGGCACCCGCGAGTGCCGTGCCAACCGCTAAAAGCGGAGATGCGGGTGGTACGCGAGCGGGCCGGGGGGAGGGAACGGTGGCGTGAAAGGCGAAGCCGACCCGTCTCCGGCACCGAGATCGAAAGGACTGAAGCGCGCCCCGACCTCTGCGGCCGTGGCGATCACCGTGGCGGAGGGGGGTCAACTAACCTACACGGAGGCGATGAGGATGGCCCGGGAGAAGGTCTCGCTGTCTGAATTGGGCATCGAGACAGGTGTGCGGCCCAGAAGGACAAGGACGGGCGGTCTCCTGCTGGAGTTAAAGGGGCCTGAGTGCCAGCAGTCCTGGATGGCACGGGGGCCAGAGTTGTCCAGCCGACGAAGCGGGCCGACATACGGATCACCGGCCTGGACGACGCCGTAGGGATACAGGAGGTAAGGCGCGCGCTTGCGGCTCTCGGCGGGTGCCCCGTTGAGGGGACCAGGACCGGGGAAATCCACCGGACCGCTGCGGGCGTAATGGGTGCGTGCTGGGCACAGATCGCCGGTGGCGGCGATCCGAAAAATCGCCGGGGCGGGACGCGTACTGGTGGGTTGGTCGAGCGCGAGAGTGGCTGTCCTAGAGGACAGGCCGCTGCGGTGCTTCCGCTGCCTGCAGCCGGGGCATGTGCGGGCTGCGTGCACCAGTGCGGTGGACCGTAGCGCGCGCTGCTACCGCCGCGGGGCGGGGGGCACAGGGCATCGGCGTGTGTCGCGGTTCCCAGGTGTCCGCTGTGTGCTGACCTTGGTCGGCCGCACGGACACCGCCTGGGGGTGGCGGCATGCGCGCGGCGCACTTTGCGGTGGAGAGTAGGGAAGCCACTCCCCCGGGAGCCTGGCCCGACGGTGGGAGGCAGCGGTAGTTGCAGCACCCGCCGAGAGAGGGAAGAACAGAGACAATATAGAGACGGGGGTGGCGATGGAGATCGCCCCCGAAGGCGCGAAGGAGTAGACCCCAATATGCGGATTTTACAGGGGAATCTGAACTACTCGCGCAGGGCACAGGACTTGTATGTTCAGGCCTTGCGCGAGCTGGGACCGGGGATGGGGGTAATGGCAGAGACATACCGTATTCCCGATAATCCTCTCTGGATCGGGGACGAGGCGGGGTCTGTGCTGATCACCGCATCGTGCGTTGAGCCTGAATCCCCGTCCGTCTCTCTTCTGGAGAGGGGAAGGGGATACGTCGCGGTAGAATGGGGGGATATTACCGTCGTCGGCGTGTACATCTCCCCGAACAGCGCCCTCAGAGGGGTCCGGGGATTCCTGGACGGGCTGCACGCGTGTCTTGCGAGATACGCATCCCATCCGGTCCTTGTATTGGGAGATTTCAATGCGCACGCCACGGCGTGGGGCTCACGGAGGACGAACGCTCGAGGGGAGGCTGTGCTGGCCTGGGCGGCGAGTCTGGATCTCCGGTTACTAAACCGGGGATTCCCGCCGACGTGCGTGCGGTGGCAGGGGGTCTCCATTGTAGATTTGACCTGGGCGACGCCTGCTGCCGTGCGTTGAGTCTCGGGATGGAGGGTGGCTGAGGAAATAGAACTTGCCTCGAACCACGTTCCAATTACTATGGACGTGGGAGCTGTCCCCAGCGACGCGCGGGGTCCTGTGACTCGACGGGCCGGCCGGCGACGGCCGCGATGGGGGATCAGGCAGGTCGACGTCGACCTGCTCAAGGCCGTGGCATTGGCGGCATTGTGGGGGGGGGGGACATTAAGTCTCTAGTGATTTAACGTGCGGCACCTGCCCAAAGGCTTATCCACACGGCACCCATGGGCGCGGGGTTGGGTTATCGCCCAATCAGCGGGTCCTCGCGGGACTACCGGTATACTCCCAGGATGTAGGTCCTGTGAGCAGACAACCGGTGGTGCCGAGCGACTTTCCACGCTCTACCGTCTCTGGAGGACGGTGCCCGAGCTGTACCATGCGCAGCTCACCCGCCGAAGCCCCCGGAAAGGAGCCTCTGACCAGCATTCAGCCTTACCATTGCCCCCGCGATGGTCCTACCCATGACCGGGCCGAGGCAAGCCTCGGGGGCGCCCGGTCCCCGCGGTACCAGTCATGATCACTGGTTGGATCTTTCCTAGCAAAGCTACTACCAATTTGGGAGGCCTACACTCCCGGCATTGTTCGGCCAGCGCTTCGGGTTTGTGGTGTCGCTACTCACCAAAGGTCCTTACAGGAATCAGCCGGCAGGACCCGACAAGTCGTATCCTACCGACCTTTCAACCTGCTGGGAACCCACTGCGCCTCGGATACGCCAGGCTTCACCCGTCCATCATTTCGGCAACCTTCATCCTTCTTCTCGCGAACATATCCTTAACCTTCACACTAAAACATTCATATGTTGCCCTATCACCCAACACACTCGCCACATCCACACTTCCATCCCCACACACTTTCACACCACTTTCATTCAACCTACGGAGGTCATCGTACCATTTACACTTAACCAAAACGTGCTTCCAATCCTCATTTCCTTCATTACAACCACGCATCCTAGTTTCACTCAATCCACGTTCCCATAAAAAGTCATTCATACTTCCATGCCCAGTCATCATGAAACATACATACAAGCTCGGTTCAAACTTAACATTCTTCCATGCAAAATGCACATTCTTTATGTATTCATACGTTACCCGTCCTTTCTCACTTGCATGCCATCTTCGCTGCCACACCTCTCTCATTCTTTCATTCATAAATTTTTCTTTCTCATTCTCATCCATTCCAGTCATTTCATTATCACTCAATAACTCATTCTCTCCTACATTCACACCATGCTTCACTTTCCATATCATGCCTCTCCTTCTACACTCCAGGTCCCAGGGAAGTGTACCCATGAGGACCTGCATGGCTTCGGTCAAGACAGTCCTGCACACATTCAAACAGGCATACAAAACTATTCTTTGATATTTATTCATAATTTCTCTTGCATACTTGTGTCTCATCGCATCACACCATACACTTGCACCATACATCACACATGCTTCAAACAGACCTTTGTATATCACTCTCATGCCTTTCTTCCTCATTCCCCACTCTCGTTTCATCACTCTACTCATTTTCCCAACCACTTTCATTATCTTTTCCTTCAATTGATTCAAATGTATTTTAAATTGCATTCTCTCGCTCGTCCATATTCCCAAATATTTTACACATTCAACTCGCTTCATAGCTTTCTCATTCATACGCACATTCGGACTTCTTGTATATGCCAAATTCCCTTTCATCATCATCATTACACTCTTACTGTCAGACACATTCACTCCCACATGTTTACCCCATTCACAAACAGTTCTCATCCATTCTGTTCCCTTCCTTTCCAGTTCCACCCGATTACGTCCTTCAACCATCAATACTAAGTCATCCGCATACGCAACGCACTTACATCCTTCCATATTCAGTTTCATCAGCAAATCATCCATCATAAGGTTCCATATAAACGGTCCTCCTATGGAGCCCTGTGGACATCCACGCTCTACATGCTTCCATACTGTTTCATTCACTCCAATCATACAAACCATTCGATCCTTAAAATAATCCTTCCATAACCCAATCTCATCACATTCAATCTGTCTTAACTTTCCAATCACGCGACTCCATTCTAAATTATCAAACGCTCCTTTAAAATCAATAGGGATCGTGCGAGGGTACCGTACCATCTCTCACGCGGCAGCGATGGCAATCTCGGAGCTGCTTCCGTTGGACTTGAAGGCTGTGCGGCTTGCGGACGTGTACGTCCGGGACTGCGGCCTTCGGCTGGCGGGGGTGGACCCGGGGGAGAGGAGACTCCAGGTGGCGGCCGAACGGGGGGCCGCTGGGCGACGCGCCGTGGAGGCGTGGCGAGAGCGCCTGGCATTGGTGGCCGCGAGGGGGAGGGAGGAGCAGCGCGCAGTCCGCGTGATCCTCCCGGCGTTCTGGGAATGGCGAAATACCGGACTCGGAGGGAGGGTCACCTACCGGGTGACGCAGGTGCTCACGGGGCACGATTGCTTCGGAAGTTACCTGTGTCGCATCGGGAAGGAGGTGGATGCGCGCTGTCATCACTGCAGGAGACCCCAGGACACGGCGCAGCATACGCTGGAGGAGTGTCCAGCGTGGGCCCCGGAGCGCCGTGGCCTGCGGACGATCGTGGGGGGAACCTCGCGCTCCCGGCTGTAGTTGCAGAGATGGCTGGGAGTACGGGGTCATGGGAGGCGTTCTCCTCCTTCTGTGAGAGCGTCATGCTGCAGAAGGAGGAGGCCGAGCGGCATCGCAGGCGGGCCTGTGATCCTGGTCGGCGTAGGGGGGGTGCGGAGACCCAGGGTGCGCGCCGACCGCGCAGTTCCGCTGGGTACCCGCTAATAACGCGAAGCTGGGGCCATCCCGCGACGGTAGGCATCGGCCCCACTAGGGGTCTTGGCCGACCGCCCGTGGGGTGGTCTCCGGTGAGCCGCCGGGCGAAACGAACGGGCTTCGCTAGTCCATCGGGCGGCCAACAGGGGGGGGGTAAGGCGCTCTGCACTCCGTCTCCGAGCGCCTTCGGATCGGGGTGATAGGGGGGGGGCATCTGCCCCTCCGCGGTAGAATGAAGACGAGCGTGGGAGTCTGGTTGGAATGCGCACGCGGATCCCAGACTCCCGCTGCAAGCTCGCGAGACGGACATGGAGGAATTGGCGGGAAGTTGTCGGGCTGATCGCTCCCCTTCCGGGAGCGGGCGGCTCGATGGAGCCCCGCATAATCCCGCTCCTTCTCCCGCGAGGGGCGGAATATCCGTAAAGGGATTACCTCCATGTAAAAAAAGAAAAAAAGAAGGTGTTGGAACGGGTATGGATGCTGGTAGAATGCGAAGTGAGAAAGTAAATAGAATGGATGAGAAGAAAGATAAGAAATATGCTGTCATTGTTAAATCGAAGGATGACAAGGTGACAATGACTAGTGAGCAAGTGAAAGAGAAAGTGATGAATGAAGTGAGTGAAGATTTTAATGTGCGAGTGAGAGCTGTGAGAAAGATAAGATGTGGTGGACTAGCGATCGAAACAGCTAATTTGAATGAGTTGAACAAAATTAAAGAGTGTGAAAAATTTAATGAGATTGGTCTTAAAGTTGAAATACCTAGGAAAATAGGACCAAAAATAATTGTGTTTGATGTACCAAATGAAATGAATGAGAAAGAATTTTTGAATGAACTCTATGAAAAGAATTTGAAGGAATGTGTGAGCGAAAATGGGTTTAATGAACGAGTGCGAATAGTGAGTAGGAGAAATAGAAAGGATGCGAGTGCTGGGAATGTAATTATTGAAATGAATGTTAGAATGCTGAGTATGTTAATTTGCGAAGAGAGAATTTATATAAGGTGGAAATCCTGTAAATTCAAAGAATATGTGAGTGTAATGAGATGTTCTAAATGTAGTGGCTTTGGCCATGTTGCGAAGGAATGTAAAGAGAAAGAGAATCTGTGTCAAAAGTGTTGCGAGAAAAGACATGTAAGAATTAATTGTGTGAGAGATGGATTTGTATGCAGAAATGGTAGAATGAAAGGTAATAAATGTGATCATTCGGTTATGTCTGAAGAATGCCCGGAATATAAACGTATTGTTGAGAGAGAGCGAATGAGAATTAGTAATGACTAAGTGTATGTTAAACATGATTCAGTGTAATTGTCAGCGGGCGTATACGGTTATGTGTGATCTGGGAGTGGTTATGAATGAGATAAGAGTAAGTGTAGCGATGTTGCAGGAGACGCATGTGGCTGTAGATGGGAGTATAAAAGGATTACCGGGCTGTATGAAAGTATCTACGCATGAAGGTGAGCGAATGGGAGGGGTTGTTGTGGTGAATGGTGTGTGTATAGAGGTGGTACGTGTGAGTGAGTGTACAAATGAGTATGGCGCGTGTGTGTGGTTGAAAGGAGATTTTGGTGAGTTGTATGTTGTGTATGGACACAACATGGGTATTTCAGATTTGGTCGAGATATTGATGAGTATCTTAGATACATGGATAGAGTGTGTGAATGTTTGCGTGGTAAGAGAATTATCTTTGGATGCGAATGCGGTATCTCCGTTATGGTACAGTAAGGGAGGTGGCCGCTCAAGAGAAAATGAAATGCGTGGACGTGAATTGGAAGAATGGATCATTGTGAATGGTATGCAGGTGTTAAATGAGCAGAGTGAATGATATACGTTCTCTGGTCCGAATGGACGGAGTGATATTGACGTAACAATTGTGAGTAATTCCTGTGTTAGATGTCAGTTTGAATGGAAAATAGAGTGTGAGTGGCGAATAAGTGACCATAATGTTATAAGTGTTGGTATGATATTTGATAAGGAGTATGTGGAAATTTTGTATGTTGAAAAAAGATGGTTTTGTAAGAATGTTGATTGGGATGAATATGTGGATGAGTTAAGGCATAGTGCGGTAGCGGGTGAGCTTGATGTGCGAAATGGAAAAAGTGCGCATGAATTAGCGGTTGAAATGGTACGTTTGATCCAAAATGTGAATGAAAAATGTTTGAAAGTATGTAAGAGATTGAATAAGAGAAAGAGATTGCATGGTGGACAAGAGAGTTAGAGAAAATGAAGAAGAACGTACGGAATAAACGGAAGAAAATGCAGAATGCTAGGCAGCGAGGAGAAAATGTATGTGAAAGAGCACTAGAGTATAATAGAAGTTTGAGTAAATATAAATGGAGTAATGAGGACCCATGGGGTCCTACTAATAGAGTATGTAGAGGTAAATGTCGGAGTGAATGTTTAAACACGATGAATGTGAATGGAAGAATGACGAAAACATGGAATTAAAGCGCAAATGTGATATTGGATCGCTTATTTCCGGCTTCGGAGATGAATGATGTGAATGATGGATTGAATGATGGAAATGAAGTAATAAATGAGGAAGTGAATGGTAATATAAATGAAGTAAATGATAAAATTTTTGAATGGCATGAATTAGAGGAAGCAATTAGTGAAATGAGGTTGGGAAAGGCGCCAGGAATGGATGGTGTGAGTGTTGAAATGATGAGAAATGTAGGACGAGCGATACCGGAATACTTAAAGAGTATGTATGATGAGTGTTTGAGGACGAATACCTTTCCGAGTGAATGGAAGAAAGCATGGGTGATCATCTTGTTAAAGTCTCCTGATAAAGTTAAATCTGATCCGGGGTCTTATAGGCCGATTTGTTTATTGTCAGTTCTAGGAAAAATCCTAGAGAAAATGATGGTCAGGAGGCTAGAACGAAAGATAGATGGAAGAATGTGTGAAGCGCAACAGGGATTTATGAAAGGTAAATCTACGGAGACTGCATGGTTGAAAGTTAAAGAGTATGTTTCTGTATATATGTGATTTATAGAGGTTTGTTTGAAGCGTGTGTGATGTATGGAGCTAGTGCATGGTGTGAAAGTATGAAATTTCAGTATGCTAGAGATATTATGAATAGATGCCAGCGAGTGGTCTTGTATGCTTGTCTGAATGTGTGTAGAACCGTTTCGACGGATGCAATGCAGGTTCCTAATGGGTACCCCCCCCCCCCCCCCCTAGGACCTGGAATGTAGAAGAGGAGGTATGATTTGGCGATGGAAGCATGGTGTGAGTGTTGGTGAAAATGAGATTGTGAATGATGAGGAAATAGCTAGGGTGGAGGAACAAGAAAGAGAGAGATTTATAAATGAGAAAATGATAGAGGTATGGCAGCGTAGGTTGCATGAGAGTGAAAAAGGGCGAATGACGTATGAGTATATTACGAATGTTCGTTTTGTATGGAAACGATTAAATTCGAGCCTAGTTTGTATGTATGTTTTCTGATGACTGGGCATGGAAACATGAATGACTTTTTATGGAAGCGTGGGTTATGTGAAACTGGGATGTGTGGATGTGGCAGAGCACATGAGGATTGGAAGCATGTGTTAGTTGAGTGTGAATGGTATAATGATATTCGTAATTTGAATGATTGTGATGTGATAGTATGTGATGATGGGAGTGTGGATGTGAAGGGCGTGATGGAGAATCAGGCGACGTATGATAGGATACGGCTTGCCGGGTCCAGTCGGCCAATTCCTGTAAGGGCCTTTGGAGCGTAGCGACTCCACGCACTCGAAGCGCTTGTTCACCAGTACCGGAAGTGTAGGCTTTCAAACTGGTAGTAGCTAGCGCTACGAAAGATCCAACCAGTGATCTTGACAACCGCGGGGACCGGAAGCCCCTGAGGAGTGCCTCAGCCCGGTCATGGGTAGGACCATCGCGGGGGCAGTGATAAGGCCAAATGCTGGTCAGAGACCCCTTTTTCCAGGGTCTTGACAGGTGAGCTGCGCATCGTTCAGCTCGGGCACCGTCCTGCAGAGACGGTAGAGCATGGAAAGTCGCTCGGCACCACCGGTTGTCTGCTCTTTAGGCCCTGCAGCCTGGGAGTGTACCGGTAGTTCCCGCATGAGCGGGAACGCGCTGATTAGGCGTATCCCAATCCCACGACCATAGGGGCCGTGTGGATAAACCTTTGGGTTGATGCCGCACGTAAAATCAACAGAGACGAAATGTCCCGATCTACGGGCGGGAGTAACTATGACTCTCTTAAGCGGGTGCGACCGATTGACAACCGCTTGAGGTGCGATCTCTTTCGTCTGGCCGTAGCTCGAACTATCCTAGTTCTTGTCTGAAATACAGCGGCCACGTTAGAGGAGCACAGTTAGCAAGCAGCAACCTCTCCATGGTTCCCGCTAAGAGTACCCCGTAAATAAAAAGGAAAGAGCTACGACGCTGGGGGAAACTAATGCTGCCACTACGAAGGACTGGGGCCTGTCTGTGCGTCTACGTCTGAGGGTTGGCGACCTCACCTGCCAGAACCTATAGTAGGAGTAGGGCCTAGGCCAGGCGATAAAAAACGGGTTTCTGTGGAGCTCATGGGTTGGTGAAGCCCAAGCAGAACGAAGGGTCTGGTAGTGCCCAAATAGAAATGAAGGGTCTGGTGGAGCCCAAGAGAGAAAGAACCAAGAGTCTGGTAGTGCCCAAACACAAAGAAAAGGCTAAAAAGCCAAAAATAGAAAAAGAATGGTGCGTTGAATTTAAGCATAGCGCACCATTAGCAGAAGAAAATCGCCAGCCGAAAGCCCTACGACGATATGACGACCTGGCAATACAAAAGGACAATGAAACGGAAATGAACGGAAAAGGAATAGGGCCTCGGACAGAGGGATTCCCGACCCGGAGATCCCTGTGGCGCACTTATCCGCTATGGATAGGAGGGACACCGGTAACGATCTCGGCAATTCATTAGGATTAGACGCAGGAAAACGAACAGAAGGGACCGGTCTTCGTACCGTCCGCGTCCACCTCGTAAGATGTGATGCCGCGAAAATAGGGAATAGTAGGAATACCAACCCCCGCGCTCCCCAAAAGCCAACGCGAAACCGCGAACCCGCGACCGCGACAGTAACCACGGGAATTAGAATGCTACAGCTGAACATGGGACGTTCAGCTGTAGTAACGGGTTAAGTTAGGGATATAATAGCGCTAAAGCGGCTGGATGTCCTGCTCTTGCAGGAACTGCACCTCAGCAAGCAAGGCGCAAGTTATAGGCTAAACGGTTTAGGGACCGGAGTGAGGGTGGCGGCAGTGAAAACACACTCCCCGTGGGCTGCTGTCGCCATCCCCAACCCTCACTTCAAGGTCACATTCATCTCGCAGCTTAGCAACCCACACTGCGCATGTGCGGAAGTGCTGTTCCCCGGCTTCTCCTTCTACGCGGTATCGTGCTACTTCCAACACCGCGACGAGATAGAGAAGCACCTCAGGCACTTGGAAACAGTACTCCTGGCACTGAGGGGGAAGAGAGTAATAATTTCTTTCGACGCGGATGCGCAATCCTCGCTCTGGAGCCCACAAGGCACAGATGAGAGAGGCGAGAAGCTAGAAAGATTAGTTTCCGCGTTTAGGCTAGTAATAGCTAATGATGCCAGTCAGCCACCCACCTTTTGTACGCCAATGGGATCGTCATACATTGACGTTACCCTGGCGTCCCCCTCCATGCCCCCATACATCGGGGACTGGAGAATAAGAAGCGAATGGACGACTAGCGATCACAACGCCGTCGATATCAGGCAGCGGGCACCTAGGGCCGCAACGGGAAATCGGAGTATGGCGAACTCTCGGCTCGACACTCGTCGAGCGGATTGGGAGCCTCCAAAAACTGCAACAGTACCGTACTTCACTGCGGAACTATAGCAGGGAGGTGAAGAGGGCGAACGGGATAGCTGGCAGAACTTCGTGTCGTCGAACGGGAACACGGAGCCCTGAGGCGTCGTATACAAGCTCCAGGCAAATAAACTCCGTGTAGAGAGGGTGATCAGCACTCTCCGGCGCAATAGAGAAAGTACAATCGGTACAATGGAAACCGCCAGCATGCTTCTGGAAACACACGTCCCTGACGATCGGCCGAACTCGACACGCCGGAACAAAGAGCGATCCGGGAAGAGGCGCGAATCGCCCCGAATACCGCCGACACCCCGCCTTTCTCCTTGGGTGAGGTGGCTCCGATGGGGCGTCTTTCCCTCCGCCTGGAAGGAAGGCTCCTTGAGAATCCTCCTGAAAGGCGAAGGAAAGGACGAGAAGAACCCTAAATTCTACCCTCCGATATGTCTCCCCTCCATGATCGGGGAAACTTTCGAGAAGCTTCTTAAGAGCAGACTCGAACAGACGGCGCTGGCAACGGGACGCATACCCAGCAGACAGTACGGCTTTATGCGCGGAAAGTCGACTGAGGATGGTCGCTGTGCCGCATGGTTGATGACATCGAGCATCGGCATGTGATTGCGCTACTTTTCGACATTTCCGGAGCCTTCGATAATGTCTGGTGGCCCCTAGTGTTAGGTAGTCTTAGGGATCGAGACTGTCCGCGCAACGTCTTCGAGGTAATCTCCAATTACTCCAATTACTTGTCGACCAGATCCTGGGTTGGTGCAGGTTAGCTAAATTAGAAATATCCGATTCGAAATCGGAAGCGATCGCACTCCGGAATGGGTACGTAGACAGGGAAAAAATAGGCCGACGGGGAGGATCGCGTCCCGACAGAAAAAGAAAAGTAGTTCGCGTATCGAAAGTAGAGTTCCAAAAAAGGCCGCCGATCATTCGGATCGGAGCGAGGTCAATTAAATTCAAACCCACAGTTAGATACCCAGGCGTCCATCTAGATAGGGGCATGGGTGTCCGATCCCACTGCCAACACATTAGCGACGAGGTCGGGTCGCTTTTCGCGAAACTTGGCAGGCTCGCGATATTCGGATGGGGGCTCCGTTTCGGCTCTCAGCCGTGTACCGCGGGATCTTTATCCCGGTAGCGACTTATGCCGCTGCCGGGTGGGCCGACCTGTGCACGGCGGGGGAGATAGGGATACTGAGTGCCGCGCAGCGCCGTGCGCTCATCGCGATGACTGGTGCATACCGCTGGTCATCGTGAAACAGCATGTGCGTGGTGGCCAGTGCCCTACCCATCGATGTCGAGTTACAGCAGGCCAAAGCCCTATACTCAATTAGGAAAAACATGGACGCTAGGTTCAGAAACATCGTGGTCCCAGCGGGAACCAACGATGCGAAGAATAGGATCGTGGTTGAGGCGAAAAGGGTGTGACAATCCATGTTGGACATCTCCCACAAAGGCCGCACAACTTTCGCCTTCTTCAGCAATATCGAGAGAAGGATGACGACCGGGTCGATGATATGGGACCATTACACCACACAAGTCCTCACTGGATACGGGTACTTCCGCTCGCGCCACCTCGCGTACGGGGTTGCCGACAGTGGGGCATGTGGGTGTGGCCACGGGTCGGACACGGTAGACCACTTCCTTGTCCACTGCAAGAACTTCGACCCGCAGAGAGAGGCTCTGCGGGATATCACCCCCAGTGATACTGCTTGCGTGAGGCGTTCGGCGCCCCCCACCTTGGTCGACGGTATTTTGCTACTATCACCCGCGGCCCTCGGGCTTGTCGGAGGTATATTTCCACACGCAGCCTTCGGGCTTGTCGAGCGGTGGTGTGCACTCGCGGCCCCTTGACTTGTCGAGCGGTGAATGCATTATGACACGGGCTAGCTGCATCGGGTTCGGCAGTCAGCCCTTAAACGAACTACAAATGCAAAAATTTAATTATCACTCGCCGGCCTTGCACGCTGCATAATTGCTGTCGTGTGGCACAATGGGAATGAATAAATACGGCATAGTGCCGTCGTAATAGCGTTGGATGCGGTGCCGAGCACCCGCCATCGCAGTCGCGCAGCTGATAGATGAAAGCCATACATATAGTTGGAGTAGGAAACACGGCCTATCCAACTTAAAACAAACACAAAACTCCTTATTGCAGACGCAGATTTAAGACTGGGTCTTTCGTACCCGGCCTGATGACCGTTGAGAGAAGGCGACGGTTTATCCCTGTTCGGACCACTGGTAGGTGTTCCGTGCGAAGGTGCATGGCCTTTTATTGTGTATGCCCTCAGGGCACGGTAATATGTTCGCGCCACCTTCCTGGTGGCCAGACTAACATTAACTCTACCTATCTCCCACAGAAGGATACATACAGCTAAGTAGACGCCATCGTAAAACCAAGCGTAGAATCCTCTCCGACAACGATTCGGACATTCTCCTTATTATCGCGCCCTCCCAAAAGCCCCCAAAAAACCGAAAGAAATCCGAAGTCCCCTCTCCACCCCCGGTCGCACCCGCCTTTAGCAACCCCCAAAGCAGCAGCAAGATGGTCGCCGCCGTCCCCCCAACCGATCCTACCGCCAAGGACCTCCGGCTAAAATCCGAGAAGGTCACAACGGCCCTTATGAAATTTCTTATGGATCAGGATAATGGTCTATACCCCGAAGCTTCGCAGTTCATCGCCTACAAACTCGCCAAATTGCAGAGTATTCTCGGCGAGTCACTGCTTCGCTGCAGTAACTTAAAGGGTCAGATCAAAGCTATCGGATCCGAAAACAAGATGCGACGCAGAACCCTCGAAACAGTTGCCGAAAAATGCCAAACCCCGGAAGAACCCTCTCGACCTACCACTTGCGCCGAGAGAGTCGGGGTCAGATAAAAAACTGCAGCCCTTTCCAACCACAATCAGAACCCCTCTAGCGCGATTACGATCTTCCCGCAGGACCCCAAAATTTTTGAATCAAGTGAGAAGACCAAGGAAGCAGTCCTTAAGGGCCCGGGTCGCCACACACTATGACGACCCACACATAGAAGAAAACCATATACGTATATTAGTTTTAGAGGTATCTATCAACAAAAACTGACGATTTAATATCGAAGTATACAGTTCACAAGTGGAAAATTTAGTTTCCGAAAAGACTAAACGACTGGACTTCGGTTGTAGAAATATCCGTTTTGCAGTTATTGCGGAGATATTTGCAATATTCGGCCAGAGTGGTGTCAATTCACGAGCAAGACGACACAAGATGGCCGCCGCTAACAGTTTTTCGTAAATATCGAGAGATATAGAGCTCGAATCGAAAATTCACAACCGAAGCCCAGTAGATAAGGCACGTACAAAGGCAATGGAGTGTATTTTCAGTTGACTTCTTAGTTAATTAAGACACAGGAGTAGTTGATAGGAATTGTATCCGAAACACCAACTCGAGCTTCCGACATTTTTCACTACTAGCGTCACAGTTCTCTTCCAACCAACAAGCTGCACCACAGCGAGCTTGCCGGTAACTATAGTTACTTACAGTCAATAATACAGATCGACAAATTACATAGTTTTACACTTCCATTCCAAATATTTTGAATCAAAAGACGACTAAACATGGTTGCCACATTTCATTCCTCGCCGCAATGTTGCCATGTCGTCAAAACCGTTTCACAAACTGAGTTTCATGAAACTGATTCCTGCTTCATGAGCCCGTGCTGCCGCGCGCTAGGTTTCTAGACCAGGGGAAGGTGGCGTGCGGGGCAGTCGTGAGCGGTGCGGCAGTTGCAGCAAGAACGCTCGTCGAATATTGTAAATATCTGAACAATAATAAAAAAATGGTCATTTCTACAACCGAAGCCCCCCAGCTAAGACTTTTCTGAATCGAAATATCCAACTCCCGAACTGCTCACTGGAATATTGGCACGTCCATCTTGCTTGATACGAACAGTTGTCACGAAGTTAGGGTGGATTGGGGTTTATATCATCTTGTTTATTAATTTATTATCAAAATAAAAATAGATTAAATTCTGGGACTCTAACAATTTTAAGTAATCGGGTAGGTGATGTAGGAATTTTAATATTGATTGGTATTATTTCTATTTACGGTTCTTGACATTTATTATTGTATAGGTTAAGATTTTTATGTATATAGTTCGTTTATTTAAAAAAGTGAGGGTGATGGAGCAATTCAGAAGTAAAATAAATAACAGGAATGATAAAAATTATGTTTTATTCATAAGAATAAATTAAAATTAATAAAAATTGACGATGTATTTAGTCCCTCCCCCTCTCCCTCCTCTTCCTCCTCTTCCTCTTCTTCTTTCCTTGCTCCTCTTCTGGGGACCATAAATGGTTCGTTTGAATAATTTTTTCAGCTCTCTCTGCAACGTATAAGTATATATTATTATTATTATTTGTTATTATACATATTACTATATTATATTATATATAAAAGTATTTTTCATTTACTTACATTGACAGCCACTAGGTTCGCCAGGTTAGGCCTAGCTGTCCCCAAGGCCAACTGCCCTAATATATTTCGCCACTGCGACTGTAACATAACAGCAGAAATAGAAGTATATATATTATAAATATACATTCTGTTTTGTACACATATATTGCATATACTTACAGCTCTCCCGGACTCGTACGCGGCAGCGATTTTTCGCTGCCGCGCTAAAATTGAGTCCAGTGACTCGTTTGCGGCGTTCGCCGCTGCCGCGGTTGCTGCTGTCGCGGCGGAGCTTGTCTCCGCTGCTGCGGTTGCTGTACCTATGGCAGAGGTTGTCTCCGCTGCTGTGGCCGTGTTATTCCAGGATATTTTTATTTTTTTCATTTCATGTGTAATATCTTTTTCCATAGTTCTAAAAAAAAAATAATATTATTAACACATTGCGGACGGCTCACGAGATATCTCGTTTTCATGTTTTTTTTATTTAATCGGCAACAAACAACCAGCCGCAAATATTTCTGTTACATAACCATTGTAACGAAGCCTCTTGCATTCCTAAGTAATTGTAGCGAAACAAATGAATCATTCCAAGATTGTAAAAAATCTTATATAATAAACAGATATATAAACTATGTATATATAGTATTATTTAAGAATACTAAATGCAAATTAGAAATGAGCGTATCCGCTTCCTGTTACTTGCCAAGCATGTTTTTGGACCGTTCGAAAATGTGCGGTCTTTGAGGGCGTGTTGAACGCGCAGAGCCCCGTCCGCAATGTGTTAAAATAAATTGCTACAATTACTAGAACAAATTTCTACAAACGTTACCATGGTTATGTAACAGAAATTGTATGTACTTACATGCAATTTGTTCGTTACTTCCTACTCCTACTACTTCAAGACTTCAACGTTGAATGAAACTGCGACCCTTCGCAGCTCGAAGTTAGGCCCAGTGTCGGTCTCGGAGCCATTGGTTGTCTGCCAATGGTTCAAATAATATCATTGGTTGTCTGCCAATGGCAATGTCCAATGGTAGCATCGCAAGCATACCCTGGTCCAAATCATGATCCCACACAACGGTTCCTTTCCCTATTTCGAATTTCCCGCTACCGCTGGTTGCAGTTCGAAACTGATTTGTTAACACTTTCGTAGACGATGAAGCTACATGTATTAGTAGTATCGTAACGTGACTTGCATTCAGCTGTTATCTGCGTTTTTACGTCGCGTTCTGTCGTAATTTTTTCTATTTCATACTATTTTATTCTATTTAATTCTATTCTTTTTGATTCTACTTTTATATTCTACTCTATTCGGCATTATTCTACTACATTTCATTGTAAACAATAGAAACAGATAAATTTAACAATTTCAAAAGTGTAGCGAAACGATGCCAAAGGTTGTAAGTTCAATGAACTGGGAGGATGTGGTTTCTTCCCAATTGTTCAGATGTATGAAGGGGGGTGCATCGAAAAACCTGACCTTGACCAGACCAAGATACAGCTAAAGAAAAATTATGAAGGAGAGGTAAATGAGCATTTTGTTTCGTTACTATGATTTCGGTAATATGTTTCGATATAATTTAAATGGTAAGAGCAAAAGTTCTCATTACTGCTGGAAATACATTTTTTCGCTTTCTCGCTTTTGTACTTCCATTTCTCGGATTTTTGTGATATTGACATATGCTGTAGTCCATATTCAATCATTAGAATGAAGTTGTAAAACAAAATCGACGGGTCGAAGTAGCTGATTAGTGTCATTTATACGTTATTTATATTTCACGTAAATTTCTGTATCATCGAAAGCACTGACATCGAGATATCCCTTCCTTTTTTTTGGGATCTTCGTCACGTACAAATGCTTTCCCGGTTGTATGGACGGATGTTCGTATTGTTTGAAGAACAGATGGGGTCGAAAGGAAATTTTAGGATTATTGTCGTAAAGAAAGCTGATTGCCTTCGTGTGTCCCTAAAGAAAGAAATTAGAAGGCCGAGGATCTGGAACTCGTTGCTTTTACGACCGGTCCTTGAGACCCGGCCGCGTACGGCACGCAGATGGGAAGGTTACAATTTCCGCGTCCGACAATTCATTCCCTCCCACGGTGAGGGCCCACTGCAGATATTATTTCAATACGTATTCTGCATTTGTTTGCAACAAACGTTTTCTCTTCAATCTTCTGCAAAGAGCGTAGCCGACTCAAGATGGTCAAAATTGTCCTTACAGGTTTTTCAATGAGTACTATACCGTTCTATCTAAATAAATTGATATTATTAATTAAATAATGTGAGCCAGTCACTGTGCCGTTGCAACCATTTCGAATCATAACCTGCAGTAAGCCGTTCAATCTTTCCATTTTAATTAAACACTTGCAAATGATAACGATGACAATACAAGTAGCAACGATTTGTTGCATCGCAATACGGCCCACCGGTCATCAAAAACCCACCTGCGCAAAATTTCATCCCGGTTGCAAGCTGTGGTTATCTCTGACTATCACGAAGTAAAATAATATTAATGCGCCATTGGAGTTCAGTAATGATATAGCACAAATCTAAGCTCAATCAAAATTTATTGTACGTATCTATTATGTAAAAAATATAATATATATTAGACTTTAGACTTATTTAAGATGAATTTTATGGTGATTAATAATGTGGGATTAATTTATAATAGAGTAAAATTTAATTTTTATTTTGATTTCGGTTCGAGAGATATGAAATTATCTAATTAAATAATTGAATTCGATTTCTAATATACAGTTACGGGGTAATTTTCTTAGAAATAAATAATTGAGTTATAATTAATTAGTACTATGATTATAATAATATGATTTATTTTATTTAGGTTTATTTGATTAAATTATATTAAACTGTTAATTATGAATTAATTTAATTCGTTGGAGTGAGAATATATATATACAGGGTGTTCCACAATTATTTTAACAGTCGAAAATGAGGAGTAGCTGAGGTCATTTGAAGTAACTTTTTCCTTTGCGAAAATGCAATCCGCGGCTTTGTTTACGAGTTATTAACGAAAAACACTGGCCAATGAGAGGTGACGGTGCAAGGGAGAGGGTCCGCGAGAGAGTCCGCAGCACGAGGCTTTAACAGAAGGTCGGGACGGACTCGAGCCGCGTTCGAAGTATTGAACAAGTCACGAAGCGAGAACTTTCCGGATTTTTTTTTCTACATAACAGTGATATTTTTAAGAAAAACGCTGTTCACCTTTACTTTAGAACGTCTGAAGAATATTCACTAATTTTTCGGACTCGAAATAATATGTAGTTTAACCGTGACAGCCGTTTTAATTTTCTGGTGTGCATGACACCTTATGTGTACCATATGAAATTTTTATGCATGGTGTACAGTGAAGATTAACAAAGTTCGTAAATGATATTTTAATTTAAATAATTCCGTGTACGAACAGAATTCAACGAATGATTCGCAAAACTGATTTAATAATAAATAATCGCGTTAAGGTACTTAAAGGATTTGTTTTTTAGAGAAATATGAAAAATATTATCGATAAGAAACTCACCCATTTAGTTGAGGATGCATTTGCTGACTCGTACGTACTGACCTCGTACAACAAACAGCTGATCCCAGGTCGATGACCGCAACATTCGAGGGATACTGTCGGTGGAACCTCTGGTATGGTTATTTGCGAAGTTCACTTACACTGCATTGTCGCCAAACACTGATCAGTTAATTAATCACTGATAATCCGAATCACTTGTGGATATTAAGAAAGATCACTGAGACTCGTTCGCGGATAATCATTAATTCGACGCGCGTTCGTTCAGAAGTCGACGTTTCACTGCCATAAATTCAGGCCTTGACTGTGGGCCCTTGTTGTTCGTCGTTCGGCCGTCCGAGGAAATGACACTCGATACCATTTTCTTCGCACGGCCATTAATTACGTTCTAAGAGCGCAGGGTACCGTCGGTGATAGCGGGTCGGACACAGTTTATGTCTCGGCATATCTTGTTTATTTCATTTGGCGGTACCGTGCGCTTCTCAGTCATCTTTCGTAATATCCACAAATGTTTCGGATTATCAGTGATTAATTAAGTGATCAGTGTTTGGTGACAGTGCAGTGAAAGATCAGCTGTACGTTGTACAAGGTCAGTGTCCTTCGACATCGTGAATTTCAGCCAGCAAACGCATCCTCAACTAAATGGATGAGTTTCTTACTGATAATATTTTTTATATCTCTCTAATAAACAAATCCTTTACGTACCTTATTTATTATTAAATTAGCTTTGCAAATCATTCGTTAATCTTCACTGTACACCTTGCAAAAAATTTCATATGGTACACACGAGGTGTCATGCACATCAGAAAATTAAAGCGGCTGCCACGGTTAAACTTCATATTCGACTTCAACTTCGAACGCGGCTCGAGTCCATCCCGACCTTCTGTCAAAGCCTCGTGCTGCGGACTCTCTCACGGAGCCGCTCTCTCGCACCGTCACCTCTCATTGGCCAGTGTTTTTCGTTAATAACTCGTAAACAAAGCCGCGGATTGCATTTTCGCAAAGGAAAAAGTTACTTCAAATGACCTCAGCTACTCCTCATTTTCGGCTGTTAAAATAATTGTGGAACACCCTGTATATATATATTCTCACTCCAACGAATTAAATTAATTCATAATTAACAGTTTAATATAATTTAATCAAATAAACCTAAATAAAATAAATCATATTATTATAATCATAGTACTAATTAATTATAACTCAATTATTTATTTCTAAGAAAATTACCCCGTAACTGTATATTAGAAATCGAATTCAATTATTTAATTAGATAATTTCATATCTCTCGAACCGAAATCAAAATAAAAATTAAATTTTACTCTATTATAAATTAATCCCACATTATTAATCACCATAAAATTCATCTTAAATAAGTCTAAAGTCTAATATATATTATATTTTTTACATAATAGATACGTACAATAAATTTTGATTGAGCTTAGATTTGTGCTATATCATTACTGAACTCCAATGGCGCATTAATATTATTTTACTTCGTGATAGTCAGAGATAACCACAGCTTGCAACCGGGATGAAATTTTGCGCTGGAAGGTATGACTCCTTGTCCGGTATTGGTGCAATAGTGGGATACCACACAAAAAAAGTGTTATTTGCAGGTGTGAAAAATAAAGTGTGTTTGATTTGCCACAACGCTTCGAAGAGGAAGGAAAGCCCCAGAGAACATAGATGCTTCAAGAACTGGGGACGAAATCAGACGTCCACGAGAATGGAGAGTGCTGCAATTGCTGAGGGTTTCCAGACCAGCATAGAAAAAAGAGGTCTGATATACAGGGTGTCCCACAATTATTTTAACAGCCGAAAATGAGGGGTAGCTGAGGTCATTTGAAGTAACTTTTTCCTTTGCGAAAATGCAATCCGCGGCTTTGTTTACGAGTTATTAACGAAAAACACTGGCCAATGAGAGGTGACGGTGCGAGAGAGAGGGTCCGCGAGAGAGTCCGCAGCACGAGGCTTTGACAGAAGGTCGGGACGGACTCGAGCCGCGATCGAAGTATTGAACAAGTCACAAGGCGAGAACTTTACGGATTTTTTTTACTACATAACAGTGATATTTTTAAGAAAAACGCTGTTCACCTTTACTTTAGAACGTCTGAAGAATATTTACTGATTTTTCGGACCCGAAATAATATGAAGTTTAACCGTGACAGCTGTTTTAATTTTCTGGTGTGCATGACACCTCGTGTGTACCATATGAAATTTTTATGCAAGGTGTACAGTGAAGATTAACAAAGTTCGTAAATGATATTTTAATTTAAATAACTCCGTGTACGAACAGAATTCAACGAATGATTCGCAAAGCTGATTTAATAATAAATAATCGCGTTAAGGTACGTAAAGGATTTGTTTTTTAGAGAAATATGAAAAATATTATCGATAAGAAACTCACCCATTTAGTTGAGGATGCATTTGCTGACTCGTACGTACTGACCTCGTACAACGAACAGCTGATCCCAGGTCGATGACCGCAACATTCGAGGGATACTGTCGGTGGAACCTCTGGTATGGTTATTTGCGAAGTTCACTTACACTGCACTGTCACCAAACACTGATCAGTTATTTAATCACTGATAATCCGAATCACTTGTGGATATTTAAGAAAGATCACTGAGACTCGTTCGCGGATAATCGTTTATTCGACGCGTTCGTTCGGAAGTCGACGTTTCACTGCCGAAAAATTCAGGCCTTGACTGTGGGTCCTTGTTGTTCTTCGTTCGGCCGTCCGAGGAAATGACACTCGATACCATTTTCTTCGCACGGCCATTAATTACGTTCTAAGAGCGCAGGGTGACAGCGGGTCGGACACAGTTTACGTCTCGGCATATCTTGTTTATTTCATTTGGCGTTACCCTGCGCTTCGAAGAAAATAGTATCGGGTGTTATTTCCTCGGACGGCCGAAAGACGAACGACAAGGGCCCACGGTCGAGGCCTCGATTTTTTGGCAGTGAAACGTCGACTTCCGAACGAATGCGTCGAATAAACGATTATCCGCGAACGAGTCTCAGTGATCTTTCTTAAATATCCACAAGTGATTCGGATTATCAGTGATTAATTAAGTGATCAGTGTTTAGTGACAGTGCAGTGAAAGATCAGCTGTACGTTGTACAAGGTCAGTGCCCTTCGACATCATGAATTTCAGCCAGCAAATGCATCCTCAACTAAATGGGTGAGTTTCTTACTGATAATATTTTTCATATCTCTCTAATAAACAAATCCTTTACGTCCCTTATTTATTATTAAATCAGCTTTGCAAATCATTCGTTAATCTTCACTGTACACCTTGCATAAAAATTTCATATGGTACACACGAGGTGTCATGCACACCAGAAAATTAAAACAGCTGTCACGGTTAAACTTCATATTATTTCGGGTCCGAAAAATCAGTAAATATTCTTCAGACGTTCTAAAGTAAAGGTGAACAGCGTTTTTCTTAAAAATATCACTGTTATGTAGTAAAAAAAATCCGTAAAGTTCTCGCCTTGTGACTTGTTCAATACTTCGATCGCGGCTCGAGTCCGTCCCGACCTTCTGTCAAAGCCTCGTGCTGCGGACTCTCTCGCGGACCCTCTCTCTCGCACCGTCACCTCTCATTGGCCAGTGTTTTTCGTTAATAACTCGTAAACAAAGCCGCGGATTGCATTTTCGCAAAGGAAAAAGTTACTTCAAATGACCTCAGCTACCCCTCATTTTCGGCTGTTAAAATAATTGTGGGACACCCTGTATAATATCTTGATTGCCGATGGCGACAGCAGCGTGTATAAAAGGATTTTGGATTGTGATCCATACAAGGCAGAGATGGTTCGTGTTAAAAAGATTGAGTGCACGAACCATTTATTGCGCAATTTTTGCAACAAAATGAAAGATGTTGTAAAGAAGACTCCACCTGGCATTTATCGAAAAGCCGTGGAAAATAACATTCGTAGACTGCGCACGGATGTTGTGAAGGCTGCAGTTTACAGATCGAAGGAAAATCTTCCGACCCACCAAAAAATAAAAAAATTGCAAACGGATATACTAAATATTCCTAGCCACGTTTTCGGAGAGCACAAGGAGTGTCGAAGACTAGGATATTTCTGCGACCGCCCAGCAAACACGGGAGAAGACAACTTGGTACCGCATCTCAAGAAAATCGGCATATATAACCGGATGCATGAGATCTTCCGTCCATTGATGGCTCATGCTGAAAGTTTATTATATAATACTACAAACAATTCAGTTGAGAACCTCAATGCAATCATTGCAAAATATACTGGTGGGAAAAGGATAAATTGGGGCCAGAGAGGATCATATTCTGCGAGATGTGCAGCTGCTGTTGTACAGCACAACACACAAAAACTAATATCAAAGGTAATAGAGGGCAAGGGTGCGAAGCCGCCGAAATTGATAGAAGAATTAGAAGAAGGAAGGAAAGGCAGTAATGAAAAAGGAAAGGAAAAGGCGAGTAAGTCTCCGAAGAAGGTGAGAAACCCGTTTTGTTCAACAACGCACCCGGATTATGGAGTTAGCGCAGAGAAACCGGATATGGAGCAACATCTATTTAACTTTGAAAAAGAAAGGCACATGGAGATGCTGCAGGATTGGCAGACGAATCGAAAGAAAATAGAGAGGGATACGGTAGAACAAAATAAAAGCCACGAGTGGCATACATACCGATCCAAATTACTTACAGCGTCGAACTTTGGCATAGTGTGTCGGCGAAGGAAAACAACCAACTGTGGAAATTTGGTAAAGTCACTGCTGTATCCAAACATATTGAATCTGCCTGCCATTGAATATGGTCGACAGTGTGAGAATATTGCCCGCGAACAACTTGCGAAGGAGGAAGATGTGGAAATCCGCAAATGCGGTCTCTTCATTGATGCAGAGATACCATTTCTGGGGGCAACTCCGGACGGCATAATTGACGACGACGGTATCGTGGAAATTAAATGCCCGAAGACGGCAGAAAAGTTCTCGCCAGAAGAAGCGATAAAAAATATTCAACCCGTACGAAGAATATTTGAAGATAATGCAGGTACTGCATTACGCAGAACCCATCACTATTTTTACCAAGTGCAGGGACAACTGCACATAACAGGTCGACAATATTGTCTGTTTTGTTTGTGGACACCAAAGTGTATGAAAACCATAAAAGTAAGCAAAGACGACACATTTTGGCAGAATGAAATGAAATCGAAATTGTCGCGATTCTACGTCCACTGTATGTTGCCCGAATATTGGACAGCCACTACATTAGGAACATGAGTATCCGAGAGGCCACAGAAACGGAGTACAAAAAACCAATTGTGATTCGCACGAAACTAATTAAAAAACCTCAAGCGAACCCACGCAATGTAGGGTCGCACACTTAGTGTACGCCTTCGCTGATTATTTCAGCGAAGCAAATTTTAAAAAGATCTTAGCTCGCGAGTCATTAGATTCGCTCGATCGTACCCACGCAATGTCGGGTCGCACACTGAGTGTGCGCCTTCGCTGATTATTTCAGCGAAGGAAAATTTAAAAAGATCTTAGCTCGCGAGTCATTAGATTCGCTCGATCGTACCCACGCAATGTCGGGTCGCACACTGAGTGTGCGCCTTCGCTGATTATTTCAGCGAAGGAAAATTTAAAAAGATCTTAGCTCGCGAGTCATTAGATTCGCTCGATCGTACCCACGCAATGTCGGGTCGCACACTGAGTGTGCGCCTTCGCTGATTATTTCAGCGAAGGAAAATTTAAAAAGATCTTAGCTCGCGAGTCATTAGATTCGCTCGAGCGTATCCACGCAATGTCGGGTCGCACACTTAGTGTGCGTCTTCGCTGATTATTTCAGCGAAGGAAAATTTAAAAAGATCTTAGCTCGCGAGTCATTAGATTCGCTCGAGCGTACCCACGCAATGTCGAGTCGCACACTTAGTATGCGTCTTCGCTGATTATTTCAGCGAAGGAAAATTTAAAAAGATCTTAGCTCGCGAGTCATTAGATTCGCACGAGCGTACCCACGCAATGTCGGGTCGCACACTTAGTGTGCGCCTTCGCTGATTATTTCAGCGAAGGAAAATTTAAAAAGATCTTAGCTCGCGAGTCATTAGATTCGCTCGAGCGTACCCACGCAATGTCGAGTCGCACACTTAGTATGCGTCTTCGCTGATTATTTCAGCGAAGGAAAATTTAAAAAGATCTTAGCTCGCGAGTCATTAGATTCGCACGAGCGTACCCACGCAATGTCGGGTCGCACACTTAGTGTGCGCCTTCGCTGATTATTTCAGCGAAGGAAAATTTAAAAAGATCTTAGCTCGCGAGTCATTAGATTCGCTCGAGCGTACCCACGCAATGTCGGGTTGCACACTTCGTGTGCGAATTTTTCCTTGCATGTTGCAGATGATGTTCACGCGGATCGGCAGTGAGGTGTGCTTGCGATGCTACCATTGACAGCGCCAATGCGGTTGAGGGAACTACCGACAATGTTCTGGCCAGAAGGAAAGAAATCGCTCTGGCATTCAACGCCGGGAAAACTGTAGGTATATGCAATATATATGTACGATGAAATGTATATTCATAATGTATGTACTTCTAATTCTACTTCCGTGTTACAGTCGCAGTGGAAGACCATTCTCGGCAAATTAGCTCGGGAGGCGGAAACCATCTCCCATTTGTCCGGAAGGAAAGAAATCGCTCTGGCATTCAACGCCGGGAAAACTGTGGGTATATGCAATATATATGTACGATGAAATGCATATTCATAATATATATACTTCTATTTCTGCTGTTATGTTACAGTCGCAGTGGCGAAATATATTAGGGCAGTTGGCTCGGGGGACAGCTAGGCCTAACCTGGCGAACCTAGTGGCTGCCAATGTAAGTAAATGAAAAATACTTTTGTATATAATATAATATAGTAATATGTATAATAACAAATAATAATAATAATATATACTTATACGTTGCAGAGAGAGCTGAAAAAATTATTCAAACGAATCATTTATGGTCCCCAGAAGAGGGGCAAGGAAAGAAGAAGAGGAAGAGGAGGAAGAGGAGGGAGAGGGGGAGGGACTAAATACATCGTCAATTTTTATTAATTTTAATTTATTCTTATGAATAAAACATAATTTTTATCATTCCTGTTATTTATTTTACTTCTGAATTGCTCCATCACCCTCACTTTTTTAAATAAACGAACTATATACATAAAAATCTTAACCTATACAATAATAAATGTCAAGAACCGTAAATAGAAATAATACCAATCAATATTAAAATTCCTACATCACCTACCCGATTACTTAAAATTGTTAGAGTCCCAGAATTTAATCTATTTTTATTTTGATAATAAATTAATAAACAAGATGATATAAACCCCAATCCACCCTAACTTCGTGACAACTGTTCGTATCAAGCAAGATGGACGTGCCAATATTCCAGTGAGCAGTTCGGGAGTTGGATATTTCGATTCAGAAAAGTCTTAGCTGGGGGGCTTCGGTTGTAGAAATGACCATTTTTTTATTATTGTTCAGATATTTACAATATTCGACGAGCGTTCTTGCTGCAACTGCCGCACCGCTCACGACTGCCCCGCACGCCACCTTCCCCTGGTCTAGAAACCTAGCGCGCGGCAGCACGGGCTCATGAAGCAGGAATCAGTTTCATGAAACTCAGTTTGTGAAACGGTTTTGACGACATGGCAACATTGCGGCGAGGAATGAAATGTGGCAACCATGTTTAGTCGCTATCCTTCTCTTTCAGCTTTCTTTCTCTCTTCCGTCACATTTGTACCGATACCCGTGATCACAGAAACATATGCGTGTGCCACCTGACGGTCGAAAATATTTTTAATTTGGTTTGGCTAATGTCCGTTCGCACAACTGCAGCGCGACGATCAACTCGGAGTGCAGGCTGATCTGACCCGGGCCCTTAAGGATTAATTGCGAAAATATGGCTATCGTTGAGGAAGGGTGTTGGAATACAACGATGCCATCGTCGTAAGCGATAGACGCGCGGGGGTAGGAGGCGTTCTTCCCCGGCAGCGAAGAGACCCAGGCGGGGGTATAAAGTAGGGACTGCAAGTCAGTCCCAGGGAGTCAGCCAGCATAAGCGCATCAAGGCACTGTTTCCCGTTCCCTTGTCTACACTTCAGCCATACACCGGGAAACATCTAAACACAGCAACGTGGAAACACTGACGCACACAGTCATTTCTAACACACAGCGTTCGTACTCGAGCACATAATATACAACGCGATTCCATTTCACAAGAACAACTGCGATAAATACTGTCCGATATAAATCATAGTTCTGTTTAAACCAATAACACTACTATGAAAAACCTCAGAAATAAGTTTATTAATTGCATTAACTCTGTAATACAATAAATGCTCGAGTTTGCTCGAAAAAATTCGACATACCTACTTTTTAACTTTGCAGCTTACTTAATAGACAACAACAAGGTTATATCCTCGCAAAAGTTGCTACAACTAGAAAATCTGCATTATCAAATTTAATCGAATGAGTGTTCCACAAATTGATCATATAAACATGGATTTTTATAAATCTAGAGTATTTGATTTAATCGTGTCAGAATCGGAAGCACATAGTAAATTGATCAACGTACTCAAGAAAGCAATATCTCTAGTGGCAATAGGATTTGAATGTAGAAATAAGTAGCAAGACAATCAATCCTCTGAAGCTGTATTGCTTGTTATCCAAATATGGTTGCAAGTTTTTAACTAATGGAAAGCAACAGCACATAATGACGTGTAAATAAAAATTACCGATTCAGATTTCAAGTTTGCTTCTACATGACTTTTAGTGCCATTACTGCACAATTTGATTCATAGATAATATACACGACTTCGCACAATCGCTTCCGATCCTGTTCACCCCGAGAAGTAAATGTTTCAGACTGTTAACCAAATTCAGGAAAGTTCGGTATGAAAGATCCAAAATCAAATCTCAAATCCTTGCACCAAAAGTACATCGAAATTCAGATCAATGTAGTCTTCCTTTTCTTGTTGATTACTTCCGCAATTGCGCCATACAAAGTCTCAAGCCGAAGAACCAGTCTTCTAGATATCTGCTGAACACTGACGTGAATCTTGACATGAAAACGGCATCACTCAATCTCCATATTGATCCAGTCGGTTTTTGCTGACGATAAAAGCCGTAAATCTTCAAGCAAGAAAATTCCTGCTTTCTATATTTCCACTTGAATGTTTAGTAGGAATCGTGCAATCTTGGTATTTTTCATTATGTGATTAATATTTGTTGCCCGTTTATTGAGAATGTATCCACTGCAGGTTACATTTCTTGTTATGTATATCACACTATTTGAAATTTTGGAACCTAGAATTAATCAGCAATTATTTCCAAATACTTTGGACATTGAGGTTGATAGTTGTGAAGTTAACTCATCATTCTTTGAAAATGGCTATATTTAGATATAATTAATACTTAGGGAAGCATCGCTCCAATATCGAAAGATATGAGATAATTAACAGCCCAGCCACAGTTGTCTTCGACTACTGAAACCAAGCTGCAATAGTATCATTAATGCATTTCGAATAATTTGGTTTCGATGAATAACATAAGACTGGGTGTTGCACTGCTTTTCTTCCTCCATATTATAACCGTTACAGAAACACATTTAGTTATTTCGGGCGCGTAGAGTACAAGAAATGTCCTGCAAACTACCAAGAATGCACAGCTCTGCAGTAATAAAAATGGAGTATTCTCAATCTGAATGTTCCATTTAATGCAACTCTTCATTTGTGGTGAAGTTAGATGTTGGCGATTCCGTTGCTGATTCCGAATATTGGAAATTTGTCAAGCAACAACCCGACCCAACTATAAATTTTCCAATACAGATCCAGTGCACTGAAGAAAATAGCCCCGTGTGTCTAAAATCAAATCGATCAATTTAAAATCGCCAGTCGATTACCTCCTCTTTACTGGTATCACTTGAATCGATGCATAAAAATTCTAGCGCGACCATTATTTATTTTCCGTCGTTTCCCATGCATCGTTGTTCGTTAGGGCATTGCCCTCGTGCACTGTAACGAACGTTCAGTGCTGCTTAGTTTTCAATATTCACAACGCAATAAATAGGCCCCCACGCCGCGACCGTGGCTAGTTTTCATTTGTCATCAGTTATCAGCCACTGTTACGTAGATACATATAGTTACGCTTGTAATTCTTCTCTGCTCTTGTGCGCGCAATTCACATTACGCTTGTAATACTTTTGCGCTTGCAGCCTAGCTTCGGTACAATCGATTGCGCTTGCAAATTTCGATACAGCTTTGTAGCCATAAATTGATCGCCTAATCGTATCATTCATGACCTTCACGACACATCATCACATTTCATCATTCTATTGTATATCATCTATAACCTCCTCTGTACGAATCATATTGATTAAAACATATTTAGTGTTATTACACCAGCGTTTTTTACCATACAGTCCACTATCCAATTCATCCTTCCAATCCTTCCTCCAATTCATCCTTCCCAACGAAAAGATACATTTGCAACATATTTGGAAATTTGAGAAGAATAACAAACTAGTAATTTTGGTTATGCTAAGTGCAGAAATATCTGCACTATATGAACCTTCCCGGGTACTACATATTTCCAAAACTTAATCCTCCAGTTACGTAAATACATACAACTGTGAGATGTAGATGGTTCATTCTATTATATAATATTTCACATAAAACATTATGATTCAAATTCTGATAATACTCTACATTGATGTTTAAACCCACGATTTAAAAAAGTGATGAAACAAGTGATGTCAATTTTGCAGGTTGTCTTCTCTATAGTATGCATGAAAGTAGTATAATAATACTTTACTATCCACACTTTAATTATGCATGATTCGTACTCAAACCGCTATATGCACTATTGAGACTCGACGAGGAGATGACTATAAACAGTGCGGGCATGTTCGTCGCAAAAGTCTTCTCGTTAGCTTTAAACTATACGATAGTAGGAGTTATGAATTGTACATTAAACTTAATATAACAATTTGCGTTCAAATTTTTTCGAGCAAACTTATTAAAATACATGCAAATACACTGTATGTTACCGTGTTCGTTTGAACAGTTCAAACAGATATATGTATAATTCTTATCGTTCAATACTGTGCATAGTACAAACAGAATTAAGTCTCATTACGAATTGATAGAATTAAGAATTAACTTTTCTACCACGAGTATAATGATATAAAAAAATGATCACGTTTTCAGCTGGCATTTATGCATTACTATCATACAAATGTAAGTTTTATAAATAACGCTAAATATTTATTACTAAAAATAAGATCAGATTAAATAAAACTAATGAAAACAAACACTATGTGGCAATACAACATAGTATAATATAAAGAGTATTTTCCCAAAACTACAGAGAATTAAATTATTATATTATCATTAAAAAGAATTTTCTCAGCTACTTTTAAAGTACACCTATGAGATTTATTTTGTGTACAACATTATTTAAAATACCAAAATTATGAAATCCTTTTTCGAAAATCATCGGTTAGTGTGAAATTGGTTTTGTCAAGTGTATATAAACCATTGTATTACAAAAGATGAAAATATTCCGAAAATGTCTAGTCATATAAGTCAACATAATAAAAACATGGAGAATACTTAGGCAATTATGCAAACTAATATTTTTGTAATTTCTATTGCGTGTTTCGTCAAAATTTTAATAGGAGTTTGTAGACAAATGTTTTATTTTATTTTCTTCTCATGGTTACTATGGGGTTTTAATAATGTCAAGTAGAAAGTTGATTGAAGTCATAGAAAATGCTCACTGGAAGTGTGACATTCGAAGAACATTCCTGACATATTTTTCATAGCTTATCTTTCACGTACTTTAAATTCGCTCAAAAATAATTATTCAGCCACAGGAAAAGAACGTCGAACATAACGTCGAAAACGTGGGAATTTAAGACAGCGTTAAATTCATTTCAGTCATCCACAACCCACACTCTCAATGAGAGCCAAACGTCCAAATAGCGAAATAATCAAATCGACGACCCAAGCATCTTTTGCAAACGCAATTCAATGGATGAAACTGTGATAACAGCGAAGCCAAGATTAGAAGAAACAATGATGCAAATTCCATTCATCTACAATCTCCCAGGAGCCTCATCTACGCCATTACATCTACCAATAATCTCACTTGCCAAGATCAGTGAACCAAGTATAACTTTGTCTATACCTGATTACGAATCTAAATCCCAGGAGAACAGCAGTTCAACTGATGGAGACGAACCAGATATTAGCCCAGTTTTGCCACAACCTACGAACACGGATAACATTGTCACACCAGTAGATGAAATTCGATGAAAATTAATAGAAGAAGCTCGCAGTAGATTAATCGCAGGTCACAAGGGTGTAACGGAAACCTTAAATCAATTAACCCTTTCAGTACTACCGCCGCCTATTGGCGGCATCCACGGAAAGTTATGTGGACACTTTATGTGAGCACCGTTAACAGCACCAACGGAAAGTTATGTGGGTATGATTACTCTCTATAGTACACATTACTTTACTATTCTGTGTTTAAAATTCCCGGCTGTTCTAATCGTTCCATTATAATATATAATTAGTAACAGTCAACAGCGTGCCTTAATTATATATGTTTTATAATATATAGATAAGCTACGAAAAACAAATTAGAATGTTTGCTTATATCGTTAATTTTTTGAATGTATAACTTACAATTTGAATTTAGTTCCCTTCAGGATGAGTGTAAAACGCTTGAAAGGAGAACAATGGATAAAGGAAATCATTGATTCCAAAAGAGATTCTGATAAAAAAAATCAATATAATTTAGCATTTCGCAAAAAGAGGAACAATCGAGCACGTGTACTTAGCACCTCGGAATCTGAAGAAGCAGAAGAGCCTGAAGTACGAATTGATACTCCTCCTAGCATCAAATGGACATCAAAGAAGCTTAGTCCAAAAATTCATGATTTTACGCCACATCATTCGGGAGTAGTAGGGAACAATTTAAATCGTTCGTCGAGAATTTTGGATTACTTCAGACTGCTTTTTTCTGAAGATTTAGTTAAATTTATTGCGGAAAAAACAAACAATTACTGGTGTCGACAGCTCTAAAGGGATCAAATATGGGTAAACGAACGAGGAATAGTGAATCTGGATAGCGGTCATGGTTCAGGAACGCACTGGGTCGCGTATATAAAGCATGATTCGCGAGTCAGTTACTTCGATAGTTTTGGAGATTTTCGACCACCGATCGAATTGATTCGTTATTTCCGACCATCACGTACGATCATAAGATTTATCAAAGTTACGACGAAAGCGTGTGCGGACAATTGTGTGTGAGGAACTCTGATATAGTTCGTCGCAAGGATGTCATACACGTTCACGTTATCAGGAAGAAGTAGCGTGTTAGCATCCAACTACTTCCCGCCTATAGATCTCAACAATGCCGATTCCGAACTGGGCCTGCTCGATTTGCAAACTTATTACACGACACCAAACATCAGTTCAAATATCGGTATTGGGATTATGGCTTGGATTATTTCTCAAATAAATATGATATTAATTCTTTTTCTTAAAAAGCTTTATTTTTACTTTCATTTGAGAGAAGGTATATGTACGAACTGACTGAGCGACCAAAATCAACTGAGAGACCGGCAACTGAAAATCGCCTGCTTATATACCTTTTTTGGTATGGTCTTCTCCACCAATCAGAGACGGTCATTCATCGCGTCTTACATTGTATTCTCAGTACTGGGATCACTAACGGTCAGAGCACGATGTGTTCTAACGACACCGGCGATGGTATATGGCGGCATCTTTGGTATAAGTTTACATCACCGTCGGTGCGCGTTGACGGAACCAGCGGAAACGTAATCTGATATTTTCGAATATCAGTCCTAAGTAAACTATAGATTAATTTTTGTCCGAGGCTAAAGCTTTTTTCTCAATACGCCCTCTCAAAAATTAAACAAAAGAAAAATACAAGATTAACATGCAACCAATAAAAATATGTATATTCATCAACTAAATATGATATACCTTCTCTCTTTTGGGAAATACAATAGGGTACAACATTTGTTGCTAAGGGTCAAGGGAAACCCAGAAAAACCTGACCAGACCATTTATTTCTTATATTAATTGAACAATGAGAACAAAATTCTCTATTATATTGTACGCCTATTCCAACTCTCATTTGGATGAACTTCTGTCCTGGAAGTGGCTTGGTCAGCATATCTGCCAATTGATGACCTGTTGGAATATATTTTAATATTACCACTTTATTCTCTACCTGCTCTCTGGTAAAGTGATATTTAATATCGATATGTTTTGATTTTTTGTGACTAGAGAGAGAGTTGGGTTGTTATTGGGTTGGGTTGTTATTATTGTCTTCATAGATTACAATGGATTCTGATATATTTACTTTGATACTGGTTGCTAAAGATTTTAACCATAATGCTTCTTTAATTGCTTCAAATAAAGCCATGTATTCAGCCTCAGTCGAAGAGACCGCGACTGATGATTGCTTTTTGTTGTGTTTTTTCTGTAGTACATATCGTTTCCATCCCAATCAGAATCAGCATACCCTGCTGTCTATCAAGATGTTATCATGTGTACCTCTTGTGTACGTTAGTTTGATATCTGTCGTGCCTTTCAAATATCTTAAAACTCTTTTAAGACAAATCCATAATTCCTTATTTCTTTTATTTGTGTATCTGCTCAAAATGCTCACTGCTACACATAGATCGGGTCGCGTACAGATCATAATATACATCAAACAACCAATAACATTTCGACAAGGTGCCTCATATTGTTCGTCTGAATTCAGGGCTTCATAATTAAGCTTACTTTCAAGTGGAGTATTTATGGGTTTACAATTATCCATATTAAATTTCTTCAATACTTTTCTAATATAAGTACTTTGGTCTAGAGTTATATTTTCTCCAGTCCTTTGAATTCTAATGAAACTGTTTATTACCTGTTCATTAAGTAGTCTTTGAAATTATTCATCGTTACGATATTAGCTGTCGCAACTACCAAATGATCGACATAAAAAACTACATAGATATTTTTAGAAATATCTCCTTTATCTAAAATATAAGTACAACGGTCAACTGGGGAATTCTGAAAATCATTTTAAGAGCCTTTTCGAATTGTTCAAACCAGCATCTTGCTGCTTGTTTTAATCCATACAAAGCTTTATTTAATTTACAAACTTGATTTTGTTTGTTTTCAATTCCCTCAGGTACTCTCATATAAATTTCCTCCTTTAACACGTTCCGTGCCGAGCTTTTTTTACTCGAATCTTCACACTTTGATATTTTACTAAAACTTGATGTATTACATGCAATTATTAATTCTCGTACACATAACAACATAACAAAAACTTATCAACGCCCATTCTTGCGGTGGAAATTGATTCTTCGGTTCTAAATTTCTTGTAAACAATTTGTTCAGTTCACTAAGTAAACATGCAAGCGTGTACCATCGATGGTACACGTGGCACGGAACGTGTTAATATACCGTTTAAAAATGCGGTTTCTACATCCATATGACGGATTAATAAATTAAATTGATTAGCATAAGCAATTATAAATCTGAAACTTGAAATCCTTGCAATCGGAGCAAAGGTTTCATTATAATCTACTAAATACTTTTGGCTAAACGCTTTTGCAACCAGTCGAGCTTTATATCTTAATGGGTTTACAAATTCATCATCTTTTATCGTAAATACCCATTTACAATTTATTATATTTCTATTGCTAGGCCTTGGTACTAATGTCCAAGTTTTAATCACCATAAGAGAATTAATTTCTTGTCTAATAGCTTGTTCCCTTCCCTATCGTTTCTGTTATTTGTTTCCTGATATGATGCAGGAGTTTCACAAACTACTGATTGTGCACACATCATATAATCAATCGGCATGTCCTCTTCATCATATGAAATGTGCGGTTTCCTTTTAATCCTATCACTCCTTCTTGGTTCTGATAACATTCTTTTACTGCTATTTGTACTATCTGTATTTGTACTATTCTGAGAAGAAGACCCATCTACTGTTATTTCAATATTATCATTATGGAATTTTTCATTGATTCTGTTTGGATTTATACTCTCTAGTTTATCTGTTTTTCCATCAACAGACTTACTAGGTTCACCCACTGATTTTGACTTTACGTCAGAAACATCAGTTTTATTTCCGATATTTTCCGAACTTAAACTATCTGGTTTGCCATTATCAGATTTCTTTAATTCCTTTATTGAATTTGACATTACGTCAGAAATTTCAATTTTATTTTGAGATTTTTCACAACTAATCTCTTTAACATTTGTTACCGGCCTTGACTTTAGGAAATTAACTTCGTCAAATATTTTATCTCTGACAACGAAATACTTTTCCTTTTCACGTCCCACACTCTATACCCGTTTGTTTCATAGCCTGCTAGTATTCCTTTCCATGACTTTTCGTTACATTTGGTTTTACTAGTTTTATCATGCACATATACTGTAGAATCAAATATTCTTAAATATTTTATTTGTGGAAGGAGTGATTGGACCGCACACGTCCGAATGTACTATAAACAAATGTCTTTTTACATGATCTTTATCTTTTTCCTTTTTAAATGGCAATCGTGCTCGTTTTCCATTAATGCAAGTTTCGCATAAGTTATTATTTGGTATTATTTTATTTACCAATTCGACATCGCTAATCATTCCTTTATTTCTTAACTCTAAGAATTTACTTTTTTCAATATATCCCAAGCGTTCATGCCATAGTTCAAAATTACCTTTGATAATACTGTACATTTGGACTGAGTTTACTTGTTCATGCTTTATTTTAAAATCTATTGTAACAAGATTGTTCGAGGACTTACCCCTGATGATCACCTTACCGGATTTAAAAATCTGTACACCTTGTTTATCAAATACAATCGTATTACCCATACTTTGCATCTTTGATACAGAGAGCAAGTTATATGGTACTTCCGGCGAATATAGGACGTCCTTCAATTCTCCTGCGACTCCTGTGTCACTGAGTACGTCCAGTGTGTCCCTTTTTGTTGCCATGATGTATTCTCCAGATTTTGTCACTGATATCCTGATCGGTGTCTTCAGCTCCTCGTTTTGCTAAGTCCTCCCTATTGATAATATGGTCGGACGCTCCTGACCAACCCGTTCTCTTCTATCTTCACTGCATTCCACATATCCTGCCATGAATGCAAATCCATCTGTATTTGCAGCATTTGTATTTTGCTGCACACACTGCACTGTTTGTAATGTTCTCCTGTTTTCGCTATTTTTATAGTCCATGGTTCTCTTGTGGTAGTAACAATCCTTCTTTATATATCCTTTTCTTCCACACTGGTAACATTTTGTCACATGTGTAGCTTTTGTCTTCATGTTCGTAGACGTTTTATTTCGTATTTTAAAATTTCCACTTTTTTTGTTTTTATAGGAAAGTCTTGATTAGTGAATCTCCTTTTATTATTATTTTGTTTAATTGCCTGGAGAATCTTTATACTTGAATCGGCATTCTCATTTAACAATTTCACCTCATGATCCAATAGTCTGGTTTTTACGAATGCAATACTTAAGTTGTCTTCAGCTAAAGTTTCAATAGCTGTTATCATTCCATCATAAGATGATGGAAGTGTTAATAACAAATGAGAAATTACATCTATCTCTTCTAATTTTCCTCCAGCTGCTTTTGTAGCGCCGTGCTTTTACGGCGCCTTTTTGACGCGCGGGGATCGAACGTCAACCCTACCGGGGTTGTAAGGCCCGGGCTTCACTTGTTTGAAGACGCGTCGGTTTTGTAATGGTTATCGGTCCGATTGACCGATTTCGAATGAATGAACGATTGAGTTCCCGAGTCGAATGAGTCTCCGGTTGCGACGAGTGAGTCTCCGAACGATTGAGACTGTTTGACGCACGAGTGAGACTCCGGATCGAGAATATATGTTTGTGAAGGCGACTGTAAGAATAATAATACTAATGACGCGCCTCGACTGCTCGCTTTTTTATACGTTTTTCCCCACTTGAGATTCTTGAAGGAACCTCCACCTCCATGCTGGGATGCACTGATTGGTTTTCTCGAAAATTACGATTTCCCAATCAGCGTCCTCCAAACGTTTCGTCACCACCCTCTCGTACCGTCCTGCACGGGCCTTGTCTTGGAGAGGGGTGCGACACGTAATTGCGTGGTCGGGGAGGTCCTCTGGGCCTTAAGATATCATCCCCGCGACGGTTGGGACTAACTTTCCCAAGACGCGTTCAAAAATCTCAAGTGTTATGTTATGTTTTTTTCGGGCCTTTTGGATTTACGACGCGTCGCGATCATTAGAAAAGACGGAGACACTGCCCAGATGTTCGGCAGCTGCAAAAAAAGGTCTCCGTCTCCTCAGATGACCCACGCTTGTCCGTGCCATAAACCCTCAAGCGAGAGAGATCTGCGGGAGGTCCTACGTGACGGAAGCTTGACGTGACGTAGCTTTCAATTCAGTGATTAGGCCATCAAATGTCGTGAAGTGTCTCATCAATGGGGTATCACTTTGCAATTTTATACTCAGTAATTTCTTTTGCAGAGCCAGTTGAGTGGCGAGACTTTTTCGCTCGTACAAATTGTCCAAATTCTTGAAGATTTCTCTCGCACTGTTTTCTGGTTTCATGAAACATAGTAATGAGTCTGCCAGATACTCTGTAATTATGCCTTTAACAGTTCGTTCTACTTTATCCAACTTCTCCGTCTTATTCAGTGGTGGTTCATCGTCGATTACGTGTATAATGTTTAGTTCTGTCAGCACAGCACGTACACGGAATTTCCAAACACTATATCGTTCACCATCGAACACATTAATGTTTCGTTTTATACACGCACTTTCCATTGTTCTAAATCACTTAATAAGTATTTAGAGTATCAGTTTATGACATTAGAACGTTACACGTTAAAATAATATTGTTCTCTTTGCACAGTCGTTTTACACTTAACACAGTTAATTAAAAAAGACGTTGCCAGGGCCCATAACCTATTGGGATTATGGCTTGGATTATTTCTCAAATGAATATGATATTAATCCTTTTTCTTATAAAGCTATATTTTTACTTTTATTTGAGTGAAGGTATATGTACGAACTGACTGAGCGACCAAAATCAATTGAGAGACCGGAAATTGAAAGTCGCCTGCTTATATACCTTTTTTGGTGTGGTCTTCTCCACCAATCAGAGACGGTCATTCGTCGCGTCTTATATTGTATACGCGGTACTGGGATCACTAACGGTCATAGCACGATGTGTTCTAACGACACCGGCGATGGTATAAAGGGTGTTCCACAATTATTTTAACAGCCGAAAATGAGGGGTAGCTGAGGTCATTTGAAGTAACTTTTTCCTTTGCGAAAATGCAATCCGCGGCTTTGTTTACGAGTTATTAACGAAAAACACTGGCCAATGAGAGGTGACGGTGCAAGGGAGAGGGTCCGCGAGAGAGTCCGCAGCACGAGGCTTTAACAGAAGGTCGGGACGGACTCGAGCCGCGTTCGAAGTATTGAACAAGTCACGAAGCGAGAACTTTCCGGATTTTTTTTACTACATAACAGTGATATTTTTAAGAAAAACGCTGTTCACCTTTACTTTAGAACGTCTGAAGAATATTCACTAATTTTTCGGACTCGAAATAATATGTAGTTTAACCGTGACAGCCGTTTTAATTTTCTGGTGTGCATGACACCTTATGTGTACCATATGAAATTTTTATGCATGGTGTACAGTGAAGATTAACAAAGTTCGTAAATGATATTTTAATTTAAATAATTCCGTGTACGAACAGAATTCAACGAATGATTCGCAAAGCTGATTTAATAATAAATAATCGCGTTAAGGTACTTAAAGGATTTGTTTTTTAGAGAAATATGAAAAATATTATCGATAAGAAACTCACCCATTTAGTTGAGGAAGTATTTGCTGACTCATACGTACTGACCTCGTACAACGAACAGCTGATCCCAGGTCGATGACCGCAACATTCGAGGGATACTGTCGGTGGAACCTCTGGTATGTTTATTTGCGAAGTTCACTTACACTGCACTGTCGCCAAACACTGATCAGTTAATTAATCACTGATAATCCGAATCACTTGTGGATATTAAGAAAGATCACTGAGACTCGTTCGCGGATAATCATTAATTCGACGCGTTCGTTCAGAAGTCGACGTTTCATTGCCGAAAAATTCAGGCCTTGACTGTGCGCCCTTGTTGTTCGTCGTTCGGCCGTCCGAGGAAATGACACTCAATTACTTTAAGCTAAATCATTCTTTTCGCATGGGCATGAAGCTAACTCGTTTGTTTCGCATTCATTTGAAGCTAGATCATTTACATCTCAATTACTAGAAGCTAAGTCATTTGTTTCGCATGCATTTGAAGCTGTATCAATTATGTCGCAAGTATTTGGAGCTAAATCATTTGTTTCGCATGCATTTGAAGCTAAACTTTCTACTCTGCATTGATTCGAAACTAAATCATGTGTTTCGCATGGATTTGAAGCTGTCTCGTTAGTTTTGCATGCATTTCAAGATAAACCTTCTACTCCGCATTGATTCAAAACTAAATCATGTGTTTCGCATTGATTTGAAGCTAAATCATGCGTTTCTCATGGACGTGAAGCTGCCTCGTTTGTACTGCATGTATTTGAATCTAATTCATTTATATCGCAAGTATTTGAAGCTAAATCGTTTGTTTCGGATGGATTTGAAGCTAAACTTGCTACTTCGCATTGAAATGAAGCTGAATCATGTGTTTCGCATGGATTTGAAGCTAATCCATGTGTTTCGCATGAATTTGAAGCTAAATCATATGTTTCGTATGGATTTGAAGCTAAACCTTCTACTCCGCATGAATTTGAATATAAATCATGTTTTTCGCACGGATTAGAAGCTAAGTCATTTGTTTCGCATGCATTTGTAGCTAAATGATTTATATCGTATTTATTTGAATTTAAATCATTTGTTTCGGCTGACCTTGAAGCTACATCGTAAGTATCGGCTGAATCTGAAACTAAAACAGCTTTATCTGCAAAATTTGAAGCATAATCGTATGCTTCGGCAGAATTTGAAGACAATTCGTACGTTGTGTCTTAAATGGAAGTTAACTCATATGTTTTGGATGACCCTGATGCTATATCATGAGTATCGGCTGAATGTGAATCTAAATCAGCTGCATCTGCTAAATTGGACGCTTAACCGAATGTTTCGGCAGATATTGATGCCAAATAGTATGTATAGTCCAAAACTGAGGCAAACTCATATGTTTCGGCAGAGCTTGAAGCTGTATAATAAGTATCGGCTGAATCTGAAGCAAAATAAGCTGCATCTACTAAATTAGAAGCTTAATCGTATGTTTCGGCAGATATAGAAGCCAAATAGTACGTTAAGTCCAGAATTGAAACTAACTCATATGCTTCGTGTGACCTTGAAGCTATATCATCAGTATCGACTGAGTCTGAGGCTAAATCAGCTGTGTCTGCTAAATTTGAAGCTAACTCATATGTTTCGGCTGACCTTGAAGCTGTATCATAAGTATCGGCTGAATCTGAAGCTAAATCAAATGTATCTTCTAAATTTGAAGATTAATCGTATGTTTCGGCAGAATGCGAAGACAAATCGTACGTTTAGTCTTAAATTGAAGCTAACTCATATGTTGCGGCTCAGCTTGAAGCTATATGATAAGTATCGGCTGAATCTGAAGCTAAATCAGTTGCATCTGCTAAATTGGAAGTTTAATCCTATGTTTCGGCAGATATTGAAGCCAAATAATACGTTAAGTCCAAAATTGAAGCTAACTCAAACGTTTCGGCTGACCTTGAAGCTATTTCATAAGTATCGGCTAAACCTAGAGCTAAATCTGCAGTATCTGTTAAGTTTGAATCTTAATCGAATATTTCAGCAGATATTGAAACCAAATCGTACGTTTAGTCTTAAATTGAAGCTAACTCATATGTTTCGGATGACCTCGAAGCTATATCTTGAGCATCGGCTGAACACAACGTAACACAATGTAAATCACTGCAAAACAATATTAAACAACGTAAAAACAATGTATATCAACGTAAAACAACGTAATACTGTTTTAAACAACAACGCGGGACAATGCAAAGGACGTAAAGCATCGTAAAACAACGTAACATATCAATGCGAGAAAAAGTAAAACAACGTAACACAACGTAAAGCAATTTAGAACAATATAAAACAACGTAAAACCAATGTATAACAACGCGTAAAACAACGTAATACTATTTTAAACAACAAAGCGGAACAATGCAAGGAACGTAAACCATCGTAAAACAACGTAAATCATCAATGCGGCAACAAAGTAAAACAACGTAACACAACGTAAAGCAATTTAAAACAATATAAAACAACGTAAAAACAATGTATAACAACGGAAAGCCACGTGATACTATTTTAAACAACAAAGCGGAACAATGCAAAGAACGTAAATCACCGTAAAACAAAGTAAATCATCAATGCGAGACAAAGTAAAACTACGTAACACAGCGTAGAGCAAGTAAAGCAATGCAAAGCAATATAAAATACGTAAAAGCAATGTATAACAACGGAAAACAACGTAATACTATTTTAAAAAACCACGTGAAACAAAGTACATCGCCTAAAACATCGTAATACAACGTAGAACAATGTAAAACAATATAAAACAATGTATAACAGCGTAAAACGACATTATACTGTTATAAACAACAACGCCAAACAAAGTAAAACAACGAAAATCGTCAATGCGAAGCAAAGATTAACAACGTAAGACAACGTAAAACAATCTAAAAACAAAAGAAAACAACGTTAAAAGACGTGAATCATCAATGCGATTCAAATAATACACAACGTAATGTGAACGTAATGTAAAACAATATAAAAAAACGTAAAAACAATGTGTAAGAACGTAAAACAACGTAAAACTGTTCTAAACAACAATGCGGAACACTGCAATGAACGCAAAGCATCGTAAAACAGCTTAATGGTGATGGCGCATTGATGATTTACGTTGTTTTACGATGCTTCATGTTCTTTGCATTGTTCCGCATTGTTGTTTAGGACAGTATTACGTTGTTTTACGTTGCTATACATTGTTTTTACGCTGGTTTATATTGTTTTACGATGCTTTACGTTGTGTTACGTTGATTTCTTTGCTTCGCATTGAAGATTTAAGTTGTTTTACGTTGCTGTACTTTGTTTCACGTGGTTTTTTAAAATAGTATTCCGTTGTTTTACGTTACTATACTTTGTTTTTACGTTTTTGCTATATTGTTCTACATTACGTTCACATTACGTTGTGAGTTTTTTGATTCGCATTGATGATTTACTTTATTTAACAGTGTTTTACTTTGTTTTACTTGTATTTACGGTGTTCTTCTTTGTTTCGCGTTGATGATTTCCGTTGTTTTGCTTTGTTTCACGTTGTACTTCAATACAGTATTACGTTCTTTACGTTGTTATACATTGTTTTTACATTGTTTTATATTGTTTTACATTCGTTTACGTTGTGTTACGTTGTTTTTCTTTGTGTCGCATTGATGATTTACGTTGTTTTACGATGCATTACTTCGGTTGCTTCGTTTCGCGTTGCTGTTTATAACAGTATTATGTTGTTTTACGTTATCATACATTGTTTTTACGTTTTTAATATTGTTTTACATTACGATCACATTACGTTGTGTGTTTTTTGGGTCGCAATGATGATTTACGATGTTTTAAGATGCATTACGTTGGTTCCTTTGTTCCGGGTTTTTGTTTAAAACAGTTTTAGCTCCAGATTAAGACTATACGAACGATTTGTCTTCAAATTCTGCCGAAACATACGATTAAGCTTCAAATTTAGAAGATACATTTGATTTGGCCTCAGTCTCAGCTGAAACTCATGATATAGCTTGAAGATCATCTGACACATATGAGTTAGCTTCAATTTAAGACTAAACTTACGAGTAGTCCTCAAATTCTGCCGAAACATACGGTTATGCTTCGAATTTTGCAGATATAGTTGTTTTAGCTTCAGATTCAGCCGATACTCATGATAATGCTTCAAGGTCGTCCGAAACATATGAGTTAGCTTTAATTTGAGACTAAACGAACGATTAGTCCTCAAATTCTGCCGAAACATACGATTAAGATTCAAATTTAGCACATGCTGCTGATTTAGCTTCAGATTCAGCCGATACTTATGATAGAGCTTCAAATTCAGCAGAAACATACGATTTAGTTTCTAATTCATACTATACGTGCGACTTGTCTTCAGATTGAGCCTAAACATACGATTAAGCTTTAAATTTAGAAGATACAGCTGATTTAGCTTTAGATTCACCCGATACTGATAATATAGCTACAAGTTCAGCCGAAACATATGAGTTAGCTTCAATTTTAGACTAAGCGTACGATTTAGTTTCAATTTCAGTCGATACATAAGACAAAGCGTCAAATTTAGCAGCTACAGCGGATTTAGCCTAAGTCTCAGCACCTCCCTGCTCTTCTCTGCTCTTCTCTGCTCTTCTCTGCTATTCTCTGCTCTTCTGTGCTCTTCTCTGCTCTTCTCTGCTCTTCTCTGCTCTTCTCTGCTCCTCGGTACTCTTCTCTACTCTTATCTGCTCTTATCTGCTCTTCTCTGCTCTTCTCTGCTCCTCGGTGCTCTTCTCTACTCTTATCTGCTCTTCTCTGCACTTCTTTGCTCTGCTCTTCGCTGCTCTTCTCTGCTCTGATCTGCTCTGCTATTCCCTGGTCTGCTCTGCTCCGCTCTTCTCTGCTCTGATATCCTATGCTCTGCTCTGCTCGGCTCTTCTCTGCTCTGATCTCCTATGCTCTGCTCTGCTGTGCTCTTCTCTGCACTTCTCTGCTCTGCTCTTCCCAGATCTTCTCTGCTCTGCTGTTCTCTGATCTGCGCTTCTCTGCTCTACTCTTCTCTGCTCTGCTCTGCTCTGCTGTTCTCTGGTCTGCTCTGCTCTGGTCTTCTCTGCTCTGCTCTGGTCTTCCCTGCTCTGCTATTCTCTGCCCTGCTCTGCTCTGCTCTTCTCTGCTGTGCTCTTCTCTGCGCTGCTCTGCTCTTCTCTGCTCTGCTCTTCGCCGCTCTGCTCTGCTCTGGTCTTCTCTTCTCTGCTCTCCTCTTCTCTTCTCTGCCCTCTCTGCTCTGCTCTTCTATGCTCTTCTCTGCTCTGCTTTTCTCTGCTCTTCTCTGCTCTGCTCTTCGCTGCTCTTCTCTGCTCTGATCTGCTCTGCTGTTCCCTGGTCTGCTCTGCTCCGCTCTTCTCTGCTCTGATCTCCTATGCTCTGCTCTGCACTGCAGTGCTCTTCTCTGCTCTGCTGTGCTCTTCTCTGCTCTGCTCTACTCTGCTCTGCTCTGATCTGCTCTGCTCTTCTCTTCTCTGCTCTACTCTTCTCTGCTCTGCTCTGCTCTGCTCTTCTCCGCTCTGCTCTTCTCTCCTCTGCTCTGCTCATCTCTACTCTTCTCTGCTCTGCTCTTCGCCGCTCTGCTCTGCTCTGGTCTTCTCTTCTCTGCTCTCCTCTTTTCTTCTCTGCCCTCTCTGCTCTGCTCTTCTATGCTCTTCTCTGCTCTGCTTTTCTCTGCTCTTCTCTGCTCTGCTCTTCGCTGCTCTACTCTGCTCTGATCTGCTCTGTGTTCCCTGGTCTGCTCTGCTCCGCTCTTCTCTGCTCTGATCTCCTATGCTCTGCTCCGCTCTTCTCTGCTCTGATCACCTATGCTCTGCTCTGCTCTGCTCTGCTCTTCTCTGCTCTGCTGTGCTCTTCTCTGCTCTGCTCTGCTCTGATGTTCTCTGGTCTGCTCTGCTCTGGTCTTCTCTGCTCTGCACTTCTCTGCCCTGCTCTGCTCTTCTCTTCTCTGCTGTGCTCTTCTCTGCGTTGCTCTGCTCTCCTCTGCTCTGCTCTTAGCCGCTCTGCTCTGCTCTGGTCTTCTCTTCTCTGCTCTCCTATTCTCTTCTCTGCCCTCACTGCTCTGCTCTTCTATGCTCTTCTCTGCCCTGCTCTTCTATGCTCTTCTCTGCCCTGCTTTTCTCTGCTCTTCTCTGCTCTGCTCTTCGCTGCTCTTCTCTGCTCTGATCTGCTCTGCTGTTCCCTGGTCTGCTCTGCTCCGCTCTACTCAGCTCTGATCTCCTATGCTCTGCTCTGCTCTGCTCTGCTCTTCTCTGCTCTGCTGTGCTCTTCTCTGCTCTGCTCTACTCTGCTCTGCACTCCTCTGCTCTGCTCTCCTCTGCTCTGCACTCATCTGCTCTGCTCTTGTCTGCTCTGCTGTGCTCTGCTCTGCTCTGCACTCCTCTGCTCTGCTCTCCTCTGCTATGCACTCCTCTGCTCTGCTCTTGTCTGCTCTGCTGTGCTCTGCTCTGCTCTTCTCTGCACTCCTCTGCTCTGCACTTCTCTGCTTTTCTCTGCTCTGCTCTTCTGAGATCTTCTCTTCTCTGCTGTGCTCTGCTCTGATCTGCTCTGCTCTGCTCTGCTCTTCTCTGCCCTGCTCTGCACTGCTCTGCTATGGTCTTCTCTGCTTGCTCTCCTGTGCTCTGCTCTTCTCTTCTCTGCTCTGCTCTGCTCTGCTCTACTCTGCTCTGATCTGTCTGCTCCTCTTTGCTCTCCTCTGCTCTTCTCTGCTCTGCTCTGCTCTTCTCTGCTGTGCTCTGCTCTGCTCTGCTCTTCTCTGCTCTTCTCTGCTCTGCTCTGCTCTTCCCTGCACTGCTCTGCTCTGCTCTGTTCTTCTCTGCTCTGCTCTGATCTTTCTGCTCTTCTCTGCTATTCTCTGCTCTGCTCTGTTCTGCTCTACTCTGCTCTACTCTGATCTGTCTGCGCTTCTCTGCTCTTCTCTGCTCTTCCATGCTCTGCTGTGCTCTGCTCTTCTCTGCTCTGCTCTGCTCTTCTCTGCTGTGCTCTGCTCTGCTCTTCTCTGATGTTCTCTGCTCTTCTCTGCTTTTCTCTGCTCTTCTATGCTCTTCCCCGCTCTTCTCTGCTCTTCTCTGCTCTTCTCTGCTCTTCCCTGCTCTTCACTGAACTCCTCTGCTCTTCTCTGCTCTACTCTTCTCTGCTCTGCTCTGCTCTGCAATGCTCTTCTCTGCTCTGCTCTGCTCTTCCCTGCACTGCTCTGCTCTGCTCTGTTCTTCTCTGCACTGCACTGCTCTGCTCTGCTCTGCACTGCTCTTCTTTGCTCTGATCTGCTCTTCCCTGCTCTGCTCTGCTATGCTCTGGCCTGCTCTTCTCTTCTCTGCTCTGCTCTGATCTTTCTGCTCTTCTCTGCTATTCTCTGCTCTGCTCTGTTCTGCTCTACTCTGCTCTACTCTGATCTGTCTGCGCTTCTCTGCTCTTCTCTGCTCCTCCATGCTCTGCTGTGCTCTGCTCTTCTCTGCTCTGCTCTTCTCTTCTCTGCTGTGCTCTGCTCTGATCTGCTCTGCTCTTCTCTGCTCTTCTCTGCCCTGCTCTGCACTGCTCTGCTATGCTCTTCTCTGCTTGCTCTCCTGTGCTCTGCTCTTCTCTTCTCTGCTCTGCTCTGCTCTGCTCTACTCTGCTCTGATCTGTCTGCTCCTCTTTGCTCTCCTCTGCTCTTCTCTGCTCTGCTCTGCTCTTCTCTGCTGTGCTCTGCTCTGCTCTGCTCTTCTCTGCTCTTCTCTGCTCTGCTCTGCTCTTCCCTGCACTGCTCTGCTCTGCTCTGTTCTTCTCTGCACTGCACTGCTCTGCTCTGCTCTGCACTGCTCTTCTCTGCTCTGCTCTGCTCTTCTCTGCTCTGCTCTGCTCTGCTGTTCTCTGGTCTGCTCTGCTCTGGTCTTCTCTGCTCTGCACTTCTCTGCCCTGCTCTGCTCTTCTCTTCTCTGCTGTGCTCTTCTCTGCGTTGCTCTGCTCTCCTCTGCTCTGCTCTTAGCCGCTCTGCTCTGCTCTGGTCTTCTCTTCTCTGCTCTCCTATTCTCTTCTCTGCCCTCACTGCTCTGCTCTTCTATGCTCTTCTCTGCCCTGCTCTTCTATGCTCTTCTCTGCCCTGCTTTTCTCTGCTCTTCTCTGCTCTGCTCTTCGCTGCTCTTCTCTGCTCTGATCTGCTCTGCTGTTCCCTGGTCTGCTCTGCTCCGCTCTACTCAGCTCTGATCTCCTATGCTCTGCTCTGCTCTGCTCTGCTCTTCTCTGCTCTGCTGTGCTCTTCTCTGCTCTGCTCTACTCTGCTCTGCACTCCTCTGCTCTGCTCTCCTCTGCTCTGCACTCATCTGCTCTGCTCTTGTCTGCTCTGCTGTGCTCTGCTCTGCTCTGCACTCCTCTGCTCTGCTCTCCACTGCTATGCACTCCTCTGCTCTGCTCTTGTCTGCTCTGCTGTGCTCTGCTCTGCTCTTCTCTGCACTCCTCTGCTCTGCACTTCTCTGCTTTTCTCTGCTCTGCTCTTCTGAGATCTTCTCTGCTCTGCTGTTCTCTGCTCTGCTGTGCTCTTCTCTGCTCTGCTCTTCTCTTCTCTTCTCTGCTCTGCTCTTCTGTGCTCTGCTCTGCACTGCTCTGCTGTTCTCTGGTCTGCTCTGCTCTGCTCTGGCCTTCTCTTCTCTACTCTGCTCTGCTCATCTCTACTCTTCTCTGGTCTGCACTCCGCCGGTCTGCTCTGCTCCGCTCTACTCTGCTCTGATCTCCTATGCTCTGCTCTGCTCTGCTCTGCTCTACTCTGCTCTGCTGTGCTCATCTCTCCTCTGCTCTACTCTGCTCTGCACTCCTCTGCTCTGCTCTCCTCTGCTCTGCTCTCCTCTGCTCTGCTCTTGTCTGCTCTGCTGTGCTCTGCTCTGCTCTTCTCTGCTCTCCTCTGCTCTGCACTTCTCTGCTTTTCTCTGCTCTCCTCTTCTCAGATCTTCTCTGCTCTGCTGTTCTCTGCTCTTCTCTTCTCTGCTCTTCTCTGCTCTGCTCTGCTCTTCCCTGCACTGCTCTGCTCTGCTCTGTTCTTCTCTGCACTGCTCTGCTCTGCTCTGCTCTGCACTGCTCTTCTCTGCTCTGATCTGCTCTTCCCTGCTCTGCTCTGCTCAGCTCTTCTCTGCTCTGTGGTGCTGTTCTCTGCTCTGCTCTACTCTGCTCTGCACTCCTCTGCTCTGCTCTCCTCTGCTCTGCTCTCCTCTGCTCTGCTCTTGTCTGCTCTGCTGTGCTCTGCTCTGCCCTTCTCTGCTCTCCTCTGCTCTGCACTTCTCTGCTTTTCTCTGCTCTCCTCTTCTCAGATCTTCTCTGCTCTGCTGTTCTCTGCTCTGCTCTTCTCTGCTCTGCTCTTCTCTGCTCTTCTCTGCTCTGCACTACTCTTCTCTGCTCTTCTCTGCCCTGCTCAGCACTGCTCTGCTCTGCTCTTCTCTGCTGTGCTCTGCTCTGCTCTGCTCTTCTCTGCTCTTCTCTGCTCTTCCCTGCTCGTCCCTGCACTCCTCTGCTCTTCTCTGCTCTTCTCTTCTCTGCTCTGCTCTGCTCTGCAATGCTCTTCTCTGCTCTGCTCTGCTCTGCTCTGCTCTGCTCTTCTCTGCTCTTCTCTGCCCTGCTCTGCACTGCTCTGCTATGCTCTTCTCTGCTTGCTCTCCTGTGCTCTGCTCTGCTCTTCTCTGCTGTGCTCTGCTCTGGTCTGCTCTTCTCTGCTCTTCTCTGCTCTGCTCTGCTCTACCCTGCACTTCTCTGCTCTGCTCTGCTCTGATCTGGTCTGCTCTTCTCTGCTCTTCTCTGCTCTGCTGTGTATGTTGTTTTCTTCATAATTTCTAAAATTATTAGAAATTAGAAAGACACGGATCGTCAGTGTCTAATATATATTATATATTATATATTATATTAAAGGCATCTGCAAAATTTCGAGGTAATCGGTTGATCTAATCTCGAGATATTTTGCACACCGTTTTTAAAAACATTGTTTTAAGAGAAATGTGTTTAAAGTTTCCGATCGTAATTTTTCATATGTTAACACTACGGCACGCACGTGTACGAATCAGCTATAGGCTTCTTATTTATAAAAGCAATTTTTTTAAAAGGCTGGAATATTTTGTAATTTATTTTTAACATTTCAAGCTGCTACGTTAGACAAGAAAAATTCGATTTTTTTTTTCAATTTCAAAGTGTTCAGGTCCCTTAATATATCTAACATTTCGGTTTGAAGATGATGCGACGAGGCAAAAGTTCAAATATGATGCGGCAAGGACAGAGGTCGAGGATGAGTCAAGGGTGGAATCAGTAATTTCAATGACAATAATAAAAATCGTCTGTACGTTTATTCATTATTAGAGGTCGTTTGCAGACCATTTGTAGGAAATGTAGAAATAGGGATTACATGTAGTGTTATGTCAAAGTTATGTCAATTATTAAATTAGTAATAGTATATATGTATGGGTAATAAAAACAAAAAACTTGATTAATTCATCAAATGTTTGTTGTAATATGTGCCTTTTCTGCAGAATCTTGCTATCCCTGCTGCCCGATAACGCATTCTCATCTAGGCCTTGTAAACACAACACGTCAGAAATGTACCGACACCTACAAAGACATATTTCATGTGTCTTAAAGATGTTGAGATGAGCTCGTAAGACGTTCAGACTTAAAATGGACGTATTAGACGCTAGGGAACCAGACCAATCGAAAATACACGTATAGAGCGCAAGGTAGTCGGACAGAGAGGAAATGCGCTTATAGAGAACTGGACTGACAAAGCGAGCTGTTCGCTCCCTGCCGAATTTCATATCTACAATTTTACGAATTGCTTGCTAGTTGCGTCTTTCCTCTGCAGTTTAGACAAATGTAACACAGGGGTTCGCGTCGGTGAAGGTGGAAAAAAAGCGTTATTTTTCCCAATATATAAACTTTATTCAAACTCTATCTTAACTTATCGGTGGACGAATTAACAATTAAAATCTATTATTATAAACAAATATTTCGGTGAGACTACTCAAATAATCTTTAAAAAATTAACAAAAATAAAAAAATTATCCTCTTCTATATAACAAAATTAACATATTATTGTGGGAGAAAGCCCTTCCTTGTAGGTATCGTTAATAGCCTGTTCCATTTGCATCATCAAATCGCTTAGTTAACATCACGTGATTGCAATTCCCGTTATTAACATGATGGGTCCTTTCAAACAGTGGAGAAGTCGATGATAAAATGATCGGAATATTTTCAAATTTGGCTAAAATTATCGCCATATCTCGAGCATTGTATGTATATAATTTCCTGTTCTTATTTAAAAGACGAATCATGCTCTTCATCGACAATAATTAACTTTATGTTTTTATAAGGTCAAAAAGGCTCCAGGAAGAAATAACTGTTTCCACTATTAAATGATTTAGATGAATTTCAGGTGTTTTCACAAGCAGAAAAATCAAGAGCGAGCTCGTGGATTATAAAATTAATTGCTCCTTTAACCAATTGTTTTGGCAAAGATTGCTACGGCCTGCATGTTTGCTGTGCTTCTTCAATTTCACGTTTTCGAACTCTTAAAGGAATTACATTGGTTAATTGTACTTTTTTATATAGTATATTAAGTATCATATTCGGCGAGCTATTTTTTATAAGATTATTTAAATAATCTGTTTTATTTCCTGCCTTATCAAAGCAAAGATCATGCAACTTTTCAAAAGTATGGCAAGTACCAAGTCCTCCTCCATATAAAATCTTAGATAAATCCTTTGGCATAAAAAGCTCTTTCTCAGCTAAGAAATGATTTAAACAATTTTCTTTATTAAAACAAGATTTATGGAAATTTCTTAAAATGGAAGTAGCATTATCTCCTGTCATGGATAATATGTTAGATAAATTGCATGGCATTAAGCCTGCTTTATGGAAATCATTTAAAAGTTGTGTTTTGTTTCCATTCCCATCAAAACAGATATCATGAAAATCTTTTAAAGCAGAACAAATCTTAGTTGCTGCTCCATGCAATATTTTAGATAAATTTTTTGGTGTAAAACCTTTCTTCTCAATTAAGAAACGATTCAAATACTTTTTTGTTTCGTTTATAAAACAAAAATCATGAAATTCTTTTAAACTATTCGCTGCTGCACTCAATATACCACATAAATTGCACGGCCTAAAACCCACATTGTAAAAATCCTTTAAAAGCTGTGTTTTCTTTCTTTTCTTATTAAAAGAAATATTATGCAGTTGTTTCAAAGTAAAAGAAGCATGAGCTCCTGTTCCACATAGTATAGAGGATAAGTTACTTGGTCTAAAACCTGCGTTGTAGAAGTCCTCTAAAAGCTCTGTTCTTTGTCCTTTGCTATTAAAACAAACGCTGTGCTACTCTTGAAAAGCACCTTTAGCCTTGCCTCCTGCTCTACTTAATATGCTAGACAAGTTATGCAACGTAAAGTTACTTCCCTCATCTTCGCCTTCAATAAAATGTTTTAAACGCTGTGTTTGATTTCCTCTTGCATCAAACCAAGAGTCATATAAATCTTTAAAAGCTTCTGCAGCGTTAGCTCCTGCACCATTCAAAATACTGGACATATTAGACAGATTTATCTTCTCGTTTTCTAAAGTTTTTATATATAGTCTTTTGTTTCCTTCCTTATCAAACCAAAGATCATATAAATTTTTAAAAGTTTCAGGAGCTTTAGCTCTTGCTCCATGTAAAATACTGAAAATATTAGATAGACGTATCCCTTCCTTTTCTAACGTTTTTAAATATTGTGTTTTACCTCCTTCTTCATTAAACCAAAGATCATATAAGCCTTTAAAAGCTTTTGCAGCATTAGCTCCTGCTACATTCAAAATACTGGAAATATTAGTTAGATTTATTCCTTCTTTCTCCAGAGTTTTTAAACATTGTGTTTTACTTCCTTCTTCATCAAACCAAAAGATATGTAAGTCTTTAAAGGCTTTTGCAGCGTTAGCTCCTGCTCCACTTAAAATACTAGAAATATTACTTTGATTTATCTCCTCTCTGTCTAAAGTTTCTAGATATTGTGTTTTACTTCCTTCTTCATCGAACAAAAGGTCATATAGGTCTTTAAAGGCTTTTGCAGCGTTAGCTCCTGCTCCACTCAAAATACTGGAAATATTACTTTGATTTATCTCTTCTTTGTCTAGAGTTTTTAGATATTGTGTTTTACTTCCTTCTTCATCAAACCATAGGTCATATAGGTCTTTAAAGGCTTTTGCAGCGTTAGCTCCTGTCACATGCAAAATACTCGACATAGTAGCTAAATTTATTCTTTCCTTCTTTAGTACCTCTCCAGACATATTTTCCCTTCTCCCTTAATTAAGAAACTTAAAAATTGATAAAATGCAGATATTCCTTCTCTGCCAACTACACTTCTGGCAAATTTGATTTCTTCATCAATATTTTCTACAATTTCCTGATAACTAGACCTATTATATTTTATATCTCCCAAAAAATTTTCTATTATTCCCTTAGTAATAGGGCCAAATTCATGAGATTCTAACCAACGTAACGCTATTTCATGTAATTCTTCGCAATTATATGGAACATTACCCTCATCTATCCCATTTCTAATAACACTGTTCAATGCTTCCTTGTCATACTGATTAACTGCAAATATTAGTCTATCTAAAAATTTCTCTTTTATTTCTTTTTCACTCTCGCCAGAAAGTCTTCCTTCTTCTTTTTCTTTCTGCCAAAAAGGTGGCAGCTTTAACAAATTTAAAAGCCTTGTCATTTCTTTTTGCGAAAATTGATAAAGACCATTCTCATTTATACAAAAACAATCTTTTAAAATCTTATATCCTTTTTTTTAATATTTATGTTATTAAATTGTAAAGGATAAAAATTTTTAGATCGTTCATATTTGAATTTCTTTTCTTCTGTAAGATTTAGGTCTGCATTAGTATAGATGACAAAATATTTTATATTTTCATCCTATTCTAATTTTTCAATGAAAAGAGCGAAGCACTTATTCACAGAAAATGTATTCTTTTTCTCCTGCCGTTTAGAAGGAAATAACTGATAATAACCAATACTATTATTTGTATTGTGAAGCTTTATACAATTAATGCTATCTTTATAATTGATAGTGACATCAACAGATATGCCATAGTTTCTTTCCTCAAAATTGATGAGAAACATGTTTTTACGCAAGAACATATTGTGTAAGAAGGACATTAATAAATTGGATCCATATGTAATTTCAGATATATAACTTCCAAGTTTTCCATCTTTTTCTGAAGCTATTAAATCACGTAACACAATTTTTTGTAATGCTACATAACCGTCGTGAACTTTACTATTTTTTCCCATTTCACTTTTGATATAATGCTGTTCAATTCTTCTCTATTAGGTTGATTAACTGCAAATACTAATTTATCCAAAAATGCTTCTTTTATTTCTTTCCGGGAATATTTCCTATCTTTTATTACTGTCTGCATAGCAGACGAAAATTCTAATCGCTTTAAAAGTTCATCTCTTATTATTTTATCTTGCGCAAATTGATAAAAACCACGCCCTTGTATATTATCATTTGTAAAGAAAAAGTCTCTTAATATGATATCACGTTCTTCCATGCTATCAAATTTAAACGGATATAAGTTTTTAAATCGTCCCCTTTTTGATCTGTTTCCTTTCGCAAGATTCAAGCTTGAATTAGTATAGATAACAAGGTATTCTATATCATTTGATAAATCATCTGTCTTAGAGATTAGATGTTTAACAAAACTATTAAGGTAATTATTCATGGAGAAACTTCGATTTTCTTTAGTAAATAATCTGGCATAACTAATATTATTATCTGTATAATATTTGTCTACATTTTCAATTTCTAGATGAATAGATTTCTTCTCGTAGCAAAGAACAATGTTACTAAACTTATCAATATCAGACTTTTCAAACGCTAACGATAATGAAGGATATTTATGTTTATATATGGACTTCCTTAGTAAGCAAAGAATCGACAAGTCTAATTGATACATAAGTCCAATCAATTGATGAGGAATACGTTGATAAGCATTACTCAATCCATCCCGTCTAGATCCATCTTGTAAATCATTAAGAAATTCCAAATCCCCATTGCTAGTATCATTTATATCAATGTGCCCACTTTTTGGTACCTTACTATCTTTGTCCGTAACAGTATGTTTACGTTTTCTAGAGCTTGCACCAATTTCACGATTTTCCTTACTTGTACTCCTTGAATGACCACTTTGTTTGTGCGAGTTATTTTTAATATCTCGTAGTTGCATAGAAATGTAAGATTTGGAAATATTGTTCGAGTTTGAATCTATCACATTAACACTAGCTTCCTCTCTAGAAACTTTCATGCTTCTCTTTATTTTTTTTTCAATATTACTAAGAAGTGGTACGAAATGATTCCTGTAATTCATCATATAAATAATATTACCACCTGGATCTACCTTACCTAATTTTTGCGTCATACTTTTCATATATCATTTTTCCTTCAATTTCAGGACTTCCGCATAGAACATTTTTCAACTTTAGATTTCTTATTTCTGGACCGGAACCCATATTTTCAACGTCTTCTGCAGTAAATTCAATGTGTGGAATATATTCACAAAGTTTTCATATTCTCCTTTTAAAGCATTACCCAAACATGAGCCTTTCTTCGACTGATTAACTTGTTGGGCATATTGCTTGCAACTTTCCTGTAAAGACTTTATACTGAATCCTCTACTACCTGTAATCAGATCCTCAAAAAAAAAAGAAAAAAAGAAAAAGAAAACAATCTACTTTACCCACAGCAGCTCCTATCTAAAATCTTCAGGCAATTTCTTTCTTAATGTTTCCAAAGGTTGATTAAGCTTCTCTTTTTTCCGTTTATCCATTACATTTTTTATCTAACTAAAAATGAAAATTTTTTCTTTAATAACAAATCATTTTAGAGCAGCAGCATCAGATGATAGATCTGGTAATCCATTTAATCCAAACATATCAAATCTACTATATTAACCAGCAGCAAAAATGATTAAAGATTATAATTAAAGACATTATTCTATGTCGGATAATATCACTTTAATTAGTATATACTTTCATATATTTTATCATTAAATTAAGAATATGGTTACTTTTGTTTAAATCAAAACAACTACCGCGAGAACTGTTTCTAGATCAAGATTTAGAAAGGTTTTAACTATTTGTATTATTCTGCCTCTGTTGCTCTCTCTTTCGATGATTAGAGGAGCTTGCCAGAGACAAATATTATCTGAAGCAGAACTACATACTAAAGGAGATGATAAAGATTATTCCAACGGTGCGAGAGAAAGAGCACTGAGAAATGTCTTTGAAATTGTTTTTAACCTCTTCGAAGTAGATTTGGAACTGGAAGTCTACCAAATGCTCAAAGAGAAGAACGAAACAAACCTGATTGCTGTAACAATGAAGTTTTTGCCTGATAAGCTTAAGAAATTAATCAAAAAGATTTCCAAATATGATGATTTGTGTTGGGACAATAGGTTGGACAGAAGAGGAGGTTGCAAGACCAGGATTGCAGAATCTATAGCCTACGTCATCGTTAGAAGAATAATATACGTTGCGGGGTTTGTGGAGTGAGCGAGGGGTATAGACGCATCGATACAGTTTCTCTCTCTCTTCCGCTTGGTCCGCTATGAACGAAGCGCGGTTTTTGGGAGTGGGAGAGAGATGGAGGATAGATGCGTCGCAACGGTTACCGTCGCGCACGACGAATGCATCGCATTTGTAACGAGTCTGGAGACGATTTCTAAGCGGTCTTCTTGTCTTATCGAATTTAATCATGTGGCGTTTTTTTATCGCGCTTGCATTTTTACATTTTAGGAAATGTTTTGGAGGGAGTGAGCGAGAGAGAGAGGGGTAGATTAGAGAAGATGCGCTTGCATTTTTACGACGTTGTGGATAGTGAAGTGCGCGTGCGTGCATGTTAATAAATAGATGAAGCATAACGCGGAGCAAATTAAATCGTTGTCGAACAGTGGAAAGGTGCGTGTTGCTATTGACATATATTTTGCAAAAAGTAAGTTTACGTTTAAGATGCCCGCAATAGATTCTATTGTCGATATGGACGGTTTCTTCGTAGCCAACAAATTTAATTGTAAAGAATTAGCCATCGTAAATGCTCATACCGCTGAATATGAATTATTTGAATTCGAATTGCGCGTTCGCTACATGGATTTATCCAGAAGCGATCAGAAGTCTGCATGGCATGTCTCGAATTTCGTGCACGGGATTCCATTTAAAAATTTCCAGGGGAAAAAGAATTATCAACAAGAGAACATTGGCATTATTATAAAAAATTTCGTTCGAGACTACAAGGATCCCGTCGTCGCGTTCAAAGGGGAGCATATTGAAAAGGATATTTTAAATAAAGTAGGAGTTCGCAGTTTCAATTTGGAATATCTCGGCTGTCCCAAATTCAATTCATTGATCGCGGAACCGATGTATGAAGAATACCACGTAACATGCAGGCTTCATTGATGGACGCGAACTTCGAAAGAGAAGATTCACTATCATTGTTGTTTGAGCGAAGTTCATGTATTTTGGGTGTGGCTAATGAAATCGAAAGGTAACACATTTTTTTTCTTTTTTTTTTAGTTACAATTAATTTTTATTTCTATCGCGCCTTTTTGTAGAGAGAGAGAGAGAGAGAGAGAGAGAGAACGTAGGAACGTATGGATTATCGGTGCGAAGAGGACAGGCTTCGCAGCTTTGAAAATTAGCCGGTCCCGTTTATTAAGCCGGAGGAGCTCGCGATCGCTGGATTTTATTATCTGAGGGAGGATGATTTCGTAGGAAGGCGTCTATTGGTGGGAAGCCGGGAACAAACCCATGTTGGAGCATCGCTTTTGCTCCAGGAATTGTCCGTACGATCTTCGAACGACGTTACGTTATCCTCGAACCGCCAAGAAGCGTGGACGAGTGAGGCATCCTTTACCATACGACGGAGGAGAAGACAGAGGCGTGTGCAATAATTGTGAGTTTGAAAATTAATTAAATTAAAAATTTATTTTAAAAAACGCTTGATTATAATATATGTTTAGCAATGTCCGTTTTGTCCATCAACGATGACGACGACAACGAGGGTGGTGGCGCCAACGATGAATAAAAAAAATGTAATACAAAGTTTAAAATATTTTTTAATTTGTAAATTTGCTGTGTAAAAGCATACGCATCAATCGAAAATAGGGATACATTTCCGAGTTCAGGTAAAGTCGAATATTGGATAATAAGCACGAATCGAATTGGGTAGAGTTTTTCTTTAAATCGTTTTTCCTTTCGATTTGTAACGCGAATGTCACGTACCGCGGTTTTTGTGCTTCGTGGTTGTTTGCAGCATCGGATATTTGTACAGTTACCACCAATGGAAACTCGTGCTGATCGATCTTTCACTCTCAAGAATACGCAGCATCGACAACTTGTGTATTTCATCCAAAGCGACGTGCGGCATTCTCCATTGAATTTTATGCAAATCCAGGACAGGTTTCGCATTGTCAGACCAGCTTCGTAACACGTTAGCGACGTTGCGCGCTCGAATCAAAATCAATCCGTGCCGAGCATTTATTACAACGCGTTTGTAATCTTCGCAGAAGCCTAGCAATGTGTTCATAGGCACGCAAAAGTTGAAATCTAGCAAATTCGTAGGCGTTGCGGTGAGAGTTTCTGTATATCCAGCCCGCGTTGGACAGCGCGTTGCTCTTCGTAATGTTCAGACTGATGTATTCTTCAAGGTCGTCGTTGTACCGGGATTTCTGGACCGATCGATTTCCACTCCGATCAGTTCGTAATGTATCTCGTCGAAAATAAACGCTACCGCATTGTTCTCTAGAGCCACCGTGACGTTGGTCAATCCTCCCGGTAGGCTGAGTCTTCCCTCCACGTATAGAAATGGGTATTCTTATCTCATCGCTGTTTCCAAACGTTGTGTTGGCGTACGGATTGTAGGTGTGCAGGTCGATCGTAGTTATTCGATTGTCGAAGATTGGTGCCTCAGAGATGTTCAAAATGTCGTCGGACATGGCGGTGAAGCGAGTTCGATTACTTGGTAACGATGAGTCCCAAAGATCGCAGATATCCCACCTTTCTGTTAGTTTCCTCGTCTTCTTCTTCTCCTTATTGTCGAAACGGCGCGCCGTTTTTTATGTTCGACGTATTCGATATCCTATTATTATTATTATGAATTAACATAACGGCTATGTCAAGGTTATGAGACGATTCGACGAACGTGCAGCCGTACCGTGATTTCTCCGTTTCGAAAATCAATCAAACGTGCAGACTGGTCCACGATGCGAATCGTTAAATCTTCCATTGATCGTGTAACGATCAGGAGGTAAATGACTCGTGCCGGTGTTTTCGATATTTTATACTCCGGCGACATGTTAGGCGCGAATTCGTGTATCGTGTGAATCAGTTTCCCGTTATCGTACGAACGGGTGGTTACGTTGCATTCTATTCGAATAATATTCGTGTTATTGATATTCACGGAAGTGTGCGATACATGCCACGTGTTCGGTGATAGAATGCGATTCCTAGAGAATCCTAGGATTGGACCCACGGTGTAAGGTTTCGTAAAATCTATCTTATATGCGCTTTTAATTTCGCTTTTCATAGTGTTGTTGATCGCTCGTAGGATCAGCGGGTATTCTACATTGTTGTTATCTTTGGCTGGAGAAGGATACCGCGCGCTCATCTCATGCCTCAAGTAAGCGTTGATCGCCTCCAGTTCGTACGAGCCGTCCGGGATGTTTATCTCCTCACCCTCGTCGCCGAAATAGAATTTATTGTCTCCGATTGTTGAAAAAGAAACTTTAGCCTCGGACAAAAATTAATTTATAGTTTACTTAGGACTGAGATTCGAAAATATCAGATTACGTTTCCGCCGGTTCCGTCAACATGCACCGACGGTGATGTAAACTGTATATCAAAGATACCGCTATACAGGGTGTTCGACGATTATTTTAACAGCCAGAAATGAGGGGTAGCTGAGGTCATTTGAAGTAACTTTTCCTTTGCGAAAATGCAATCTGGGGCTTTGTTTACGAGTTATTAACGAAAAACACTGGCCAATGAGAGGTGACGGTGAGCGGGAGAGTGTCCGCGAGAGAGTCCGCAGCACGAGGCTTTAACAGAAGGTCGGGACGGACTCGAGCCGCGTTCGAAGTATTGATCAAGTCACAAGGCGAGAACTTACCGGATTTTTTTTACTACATAACAGTGATATTTTTAAGAAAAACGCTGTTCACCTTTATTTTAGAACGTCTGAAGAATATTTACTAATTTTTCTGACCCGAAATAATATGAAGTTTAACCGTGGCAGCCGTTTTAATTTTCTGGTGTGCATGACACCTCGTGTGTACCATATGAAATTTTTTGCAAGGTGTACAGTGAAGATTAACGAATGATTTGCAAAGCTGATTTAATAATAAATAAGGTACGTAAAGGATTTGTTTATTAGAGAGATATAAAAAATATTATCAGTAAGAAACTCATCCATTTAGTTGAGAATGCATTTGCTGGCTGAAATTCACGATGTCGAAGGGCACTGTCCTTGTACAACGTACAGCTGATCTTTCACTGCACTGTCACCAAACACTGATCACTTAATTAATCACTGATAATCCGAAACATTTGTGGATATTACGAAAGATGACTGAGAAGCGCAGGGTACCGCCAAATGAAATAAACAAGATATGCCGAGACATAAACTGTGTCCGACCCGCTATCACCGACGGTAACCTGCGCTCTTAGAACGTAATTAATGGCCGTGCGAAGAAAATGGTATCGAGTGTCATTTCCTCGAACGGCCGAACGACGAACAACAAGGGCGCACAGTCAAGGCCTGAATTTTTCGGCAATGAAACGTCGACTTCTGAACGAACGCGTCGAATTAATGATTATCCGCGAACGAGTCTCAGTGATCTTTCTTAATATCCTCAAGTGATTCGGATTATCAGTGATTAATTAACTGATCAGTGTTTGGCGACAGTGCAGTGTAAGTGAACTTCGCAAATAAACATACCAGAGGTTCCACCGACAGTATCCCTCGAATGTTGCGGTCATCGACCTGGGATCAGCTGTTCGTTGTACGAGGTCAGTACGTATGAGTCAGCAAATACTTCCTCAACTAAATGGGCGAGTTTCTTATCGATAATATTTTTCATATTTCTCTAAAAAACAAATCCTTTAAGTACCTTAACGCGATTATTTATTATTAAATCAGCTTTGCGAATCATTCGTTGAATTCTGTTCGTACACGGAATTATTTAAATTAAAATATCATTTACGAACTTTGTTAACCTTCACTGTACACCATGCATAAAAATTTCATATGGTACACATAAGGTGTCATGCACACCAGAAAATTAAAACGGCTGTCACGGTTAAACTACATATTATTTCGAGTCCGAAAAATTAGTGAATATTCTTCAGACGTTCTAAAGTAAAGGTGAACAGCGTTTTTCTTAAAAATATCACTGTTATGTAGTAAAAAAAATCCGGAAAGTTCTCGCTTCGTGACTTGTTCAATACTTCGAACGCGGCTCGAGTCCGTCCCGACCTTCTGTTAAAGCCTCGTGCTGCGGACTCTCTCGCGGACCCTCTCCCTCGCACCGTCACCTCTCATTGGCCAGTATTTTTCGTTAATAACTCGTAAACAAAGCCCCAGATTGCATTTTCGCAAAGGAAAAAGTTACTTCAAATGACCTCAGCTATCCCTCATTTTTGGCTGTTAAAATAATCGTCGAACACCCTGTATAGCGGTATCTTTGATATACAGTTTACATCACCGTCGGTGCGTGTTGACGGAACCGGCGGAAACGTAATCTGATATTTTCGAATCTCAGTCCTAAGTAAACTATAAATTAATTTTTGTCCGAGGCTAAAGTTTCTTTTTCAACAATCGGAGACAATAAATTCTATTTCGGCGACGAGGGTGAGGAGATAAACATCCCGGACGGCTCGTACGAACTGGGGGCGTATATAAGATAGATTTTACGAAACCCGACACCGTGGGTCCAATCCTAGGATTCTCTAGGAATCGCATTCTATCACCGAACACGTGGCATGTATCGCACACTTCCGTGAATATCATTAACACGAATATTATTCGAATAGAATGCAACGTAAGCACCCGTTCTTACGATAACGGGAAACTGATTCACACGATACACGAATTCGCGCCTAACACGTCGCCGGAGTATAAAATATCGGAAACACCGGCACGAGTCATTTATCTCCTGATCGTTACACGATCAATGGAAGATTTAACGATTCGCATCGTGGACCAGTCTGCACGTTTGATTGATTTTCGAAACGAAGAAATCACGGTTCGGCTGCACGTTCGTCGAATCGTCTCATAACCTTGACATAGCCGTTTCATAATAATAATAATAGGATATCGAATACATCGAACATAAAAACCGGCGCGCCGTTTCGACAATAAGGAGAAGAAGAAGAAGACGAGGACATTAACTGCACAAAACGTTAAATATCAACAATCTTTGGGATTTGTCGTTAACAAGTAATCGCACGCCCCCGCATCATGTCGTACGACATTTTGAACATCTCCGAAGCACCGATCTTCGACAATCGAATAACTAAGATCGACCTGCACACCTACAATCCATACGCCAACACTACGTTTGGAAACAGCGATGAGATAAGAATACCCATTCAACATCAAGACTTGTACACTCTTCCGTGTAAAAGCTTCCTATACGTGGAGGGAAGACTCAGCCTACCGGGAGGATTGGCCAACGACACGGTAGCTGTAGACAACAATGCGGTAGCGTTTATGTTCGACGAGATACGTTACGAACTGAACGGAGTGGAAATCGATCGGTCCAGAAATCCCGGTACAACGACGACCTTGAAGAATTAAGTGAGTTTGAACATTACGAAGAACAACGCGCTGTCCAACGCGTGCTGGATGTACAGAAACGATGATCAACGGAGGGAAAATCTCATTGCAACGCCTACGAATTTGCTAAATTTCAACTTTTGCGTGCCTATGAACACATTGCTAGGCTTCTGCGAAAATTACAAACGCGTTGTAATAAATGCTCGGCACGAATTGATTTTGATTCGCGCGTGCAACAACGCTAACCCGTTACGAAGCTGGTCCGACAATGCGAAACCTGTCATGGATTTGCATAAAATTCAATGGAGAATGCCGCACGTCGCTTTGGATGAAATACACAAGTTGTCGATGCAGCGTATTCTTCAAAGCGAAAGATCGATCTGCATGAGTTTCCGTTCGTGGGAACTGTACGAATATCCGATGCTGCAAACAACCACGAAGCACACGTGAGCTATAAAAATGCCTCCGCAAATGGAAAAACCGCGATACAATTCCGCGTTACAAACTGAAAGGAAAAACGATTTAAAGAAAAACTCTACCCAATTCGATTCGTTCTTCTTATCCAATATTCGACTTTACTTGAACTCGGAAATGTATCCCTACGACAATTTAAACATCGATTTCGGAAAGGATAAATATGCGTTGCTCTACGACATGTATGTGAAATTTCAAGAGTCCTATTATGGAAACGGTGAGGTGTTACTGAATATAATCGACTTTCTAATGTACGGACCGTTCGTCGTCATCAATTGCTCACTACGAAACGAAGCGTTCAAAAATGCAATCACCGACGTGCGAATCAAATTCGAATGTCAAAAGGATGTCCCGCCTTCGACGGTCGTATATTGCCTGATGATACACGACTGCATCGTCGAGTACAACCCGTTGACGAACATTGTCAGCGAAATTATATAATTATGAAAATTTTATTGTAAAACTAACATGTATATCGAAAATATATATTTACTATCTTAAAATATCTCTCTCTTTCTCATCCTTTATTCCGAACAACCGCCAAACCTAGTAGCAAAAAGAAATAACTAACATTGCTAACATCATGCATTCTCCCTATAAAACAGCATTAATACTGTACGATTAAATTTGGCTAGGTGATTATATCTATTTAAGAAAGATGAATGCAATACTTTTTTCTTAGAATTTATTCGATTGATGTGAATGTTTTTACACAACAAATTGACAAATTCAAAATACATTAAACTTTGTCTTACATTCATTTTTCATTCATCGTTAGCGTCACTACCCTCGTTGTCGTCGTTAGTGGACAAAACAGACATTGCGCACTAAACAAATATTATAATCAAACGTTTTAAAATAAATTTCAATTGCATTAATTTCAAACTCACAATTATTGCACACGCCTCTCTCTTCTCCTCCATCGTATGGTAAAAGATGCCACACTCGTCCACTCTTCTTGGTGGTATCGAAATCGTTCGAGGATCGACGTCGACAGGCACGCTGCCGCAACCTTCGCTGAGGACATACGGACAATTCCTGGACCAAAAGCAATGTTTCAACATGGGTTTGTCCCCGGCTTTCCACCGATAGAGTTCTATGCCACATGCGAAGCATTCCACGAAATCATCCTCCCTCACACCGATAATCCGTCATACATTCTTACGTCTTGCAAGGATGGCACGCTCGCGATGGATGTTGCAAACGAACAAACTTCCATAACGATTCGCGACCGAATAGCGAATTTAGCGAAAGAAAATTCAATAAGAAGAGGAAACTGATACCATGGGAAGATAACGTGTCCGAGAGTCATCCGGGATGCGAAACCACGAAATTCGTGATGGCGTTTGCGAAAACGCCTTAACCGCCTTTGCCCCGCGGTTCGGCATTCTCATCGCCGCTGTTTCAGCGCGATAAGAAAACGTAGCATACTTAAATTTCAATTAGACGAGAAGACCGCTTAGAAAACGTGTCCAGACTCGTTACAAATGCTGTGGAAGAGAGAGAGAGAGGGAGAAACGAATGCGACGCGTCTACCCCTCTCTATCACTCCAAAATCTGCGCTTCGTTCATAGCGGACCGAGCGGTAGAGAGAAACCGATGCATCTACCCCTCTCTCTCTCACTTCAAACGAAATGTGAAACCGCGAGACTCCCCGTGTGTGTGTAAACCACAAAATTCGCGACGGCGTTTGCGAAAACGTCTTAACCCCCATTGCACCGCGGTTCGGCATTCTCATCGCAGCTGTTTCAGCGCGATAAGAAAACGCCGCATAATTAAATTTCGATAAGACGAGAAGACCGCTGTAGAAAAAACGTGTCCAAACTCGTTACAAATGTTGCGGAAGAGAGAGAGAGAGAGAGAAACCGTTGCGACGCGTCTACCCCTCTCTCTCACTCCAAAATCTGCGTTTCGTTCATAGCGGATCGAGCGGCAGAGAGAAACCGATGGGTCTACCCCTCCCTCTCACCCCCCAAAACATCTCCTACAATGTAAAAATGCAAGCGCGATACAAAATGCTGCATAATTAAATTTCAATAAAACGAGAAGACCGCTTTAAAAAACGTATCCAGACTCGTTACAACGTGGCTATCTAACCTACTATCAGTACACACTGATCACTTGTCAATAATATCTACGGACGAACTTTACTGGATTAATATGTATGGCCCCGAAAAGGGCCGATTTTTTAATGCGACGCGTTCAAAGTTCGCACCGTTAACAACACGCACCGCGTTGACACATTTTATAATGTCCTCCTGAGCCCTTTGTAGCATCCTTGGAGTAAACATGTTGATCGCACCGTACAAGAATAAATAAGAAAATTCTCTCGCGACGTCCTTTTCATATTAATGCTCGGGACGAACTGCAGAATGGCTGACAATGTTCGTGTTCCATGAAAAATAGTTGAAACTCGCTCGTAGGAGAACGAAAAATTGTCGACCATCGTGCCAATCATCTGCAGTTCGTACGCAGTACGTGTTGTTAACGATACGAACTTTGAACGCGCAGCATTAAAAAACTGGCTCTGTTCAGGGCCATACATATTAACCCAGCAAAGTTCGCCCGCAGATATTATTGATATGCGATCAATGTTTAGTGATAATGCAGTGAAAGTGAACGTTGGAATAGCCTGCCTGGAGACTGTACGTTACTGTCGGATACAGATCAGATGTGCAGTTCATCATACATTGTACGAGGTCAATGCACTATCGTCCAGCACACATTTCTGACCATGTAGTGGATTTACAACTACAGTAATGTCTCTCTTCTCGGCGCAACTTGAGTATACCAATCCCGACTCCGAGGTATTGCAACGGCCTGTAATTTATTGATTTTCTTACGCCCCATTAATTTATCGCGTACTGCGGCACGCGCCGCGGCTCATTTGACTCGAATTCTCGGAAGACAACTCATAATGCAATGAGATAACTTTTTTTAATTTTAACATTTTAGCACTATTATTATTATTTTGTATTTTAACGTAGCATAAAAATTACATTATGGTACACGTGAGGTGTCATGCACACCACAAAATTAAAACGACTGTGATACTTATTATTTCGGGTCCGAAAAATTAATAAATATTCTTCAGACATTCTGAAATAAGGATGAACAGCGTTTTTCATAAAATTATCACTGCCACGTGGTAAAAAAAATATCGAAAGTTCATGTTCCGAGACTTGTTCATTGATTTGAAAGCGGCACAGAGCCCCCCTTCAGCTGTCAAATTCAGTGGTAGGAGTACATGGCACTCAATCGATTGACCACGTTGTGTTTCGCACCATTACGTTTCATTGGTCGGTGTTTTTTTATTAATAACTCGTAAACAAAGCCGCAGATTGGATTTTCGCAAAGTAAAAAGTAACTTAGTATGATCTCAGCTACCCCACATTTCCGTAATGCGAGACATTTTTGGGACACACTGCATATAGCGAGGTCTAAGAGGTGGAAGAAATATTTTTTATACCATTTTGTGCTTTTTCGAACGCAGTGAAGTGAACTCAAAATCATATCGATTTTATCAACTGTGTCCATCAAGATATTGTAGTCTGCTCCACACTTTGGTTTTCGCTTTGGTTCGCCAGTTTGATAATTACTTTTTGTTGTTTCAACGAAATCATCAGAATGTGAGGTGGATAGCATTCATTCGCCATATGTTTTTGTCATGCCACTTTAATGCTAATAGATTGTGTGTCGATCTATTTGTACCTTCTCCGCATTTTCATTTACCTTCCATTTTTTGCATACTTTTTCGATTTTTTCACACTGTTTCCTTTTCGTGTAGTAGATTGTAGATTTCGTGTACCAGTTGTCAGTGGTAAGTGTGTCCCTGCGGGCGGCGGCACTGAGCAGCCGGGTGGGCGTTGCGGAGCTGGCGATCAGGTCAGCTCCCAACGCTACCCGGCTGTTGGAGGCCGAAAATGCTCTGCTGAGGGAGCAGATGGCGGAGCTGCAGGCCGAGGTCGCCCGACTCCGTCAAGCGGTGGAGATGGGGCCGGCTGTTGCCGGGATGCCTCCGCCGCTGCCCCCTGGGGGGGCACAGGGCTGCTGCCGGTTATCGGCGCTCGGGGGCCCCAGTCCCCTGGGCGAGGAGGGTCCTCGCCCCCACCCGCGGCTGTGCCAGCAGACTTGCTGGCGCAGATCGGCTCCCTGATCGATGCCAAGCTGGCATCGTTCAGGAGGGAGCTGATTCCGCGGGTGCGGGACCCGCGATCGGTGGCACCTGTGCCATCCGCCCCTCCCCCCTCTGCTGATGGACAGAAGAGCGGGGAAAAAGGGTGGCAATAAGGGAGGGGCTGTGGCCGCTAGGGCGGCCCAGGCACAGCCCACTCAACCGCGGGCCGCCCCTGCTGATGCGACGCCTTCCACCACGCCTCCAGTGCCTGAGGTGTGGTCCAAGGTGGTTGGCCTGAAGGGCAAAAGGGCGGCTGCCGCGGTAAAATCCGCGGCAGCTGCCAAGGCTGCTCCGACGGGGAGGGCGGCCAAACGGGTGGCACCGGCTGCCCCCGGGAGGGCTCCCCTGCCGCCGCGTCCGCCCCGTACGGCTGCCGTCACGATAACGGTACCGGCCGGCGGGGCGATGACCTACGCTGAGGCGATGACCACTGTCAGGTCCAAAGTGGACCTGGCAGAGATTGGCATCGCCTCATTGAAGCCCAGGAGGGCCGTGACGGGGGGGATTATTTTGGAGGTCCCCGGAGCAGATGGGGCGGCAAAGGCCACTGTCCTTGCCGCAAAGATGGCGGACGCGCTGGCGGGAACCGGCGTGAAGGTCGCGCGCCCAATAAAGAAGGCCGACCTTAGGGTTCGCGGCCTGGTCGACTCAACCACGCCGGCGGAGGTTGCCACAGCTGTCGCGCGTGTGGGAGGGTGCGACCAGGGGGATGTGAGGACCGGAGAAATCCGGTCTTCCCCCTCTGGTTTGGGCACCCTCTGGGTCCAGTGCCCTGATGCGGCCGCACGCAAAGTTGCGGTCGCGGGCAAAATCACGGTGGGCTGGACTCAGGCGACGGTGGAGGCCCTCAGCGCCCGGCCCTTGCAGTGCTATCGCTGCCTTGGCCTGGGCCACACTAGGCAGCGGTGCACTGCGGTCGAGGATCGTTCCGACTGCTGCTTTGGGTGCGGCAGTCGGGACCACAAAGTGACCGGCTGTATGGCAAAGCCAAATTGCCCGCTTTGTGCGGGAGTTGGCAAGCCAGCCGGTCACCGCCTCGGTAGCCGGGCGTACCCTGCCAGCGCGAGACTCGGCAGAGGGAGCAGGGGGATAAAGACCACGGTGGCTAAGGCAGCGGCCACCGTGGCCAACAAACCGAAGGAGGCACCAAAAGGTGCCAAAGTCGCGCCCGCGGGGGCGGATGGGGCCAAAGAGACCCCAGACGTCACCGCTCCCGCGGCGGCGATGGATGTTGAGGCCGCCCATAATGGGGCCCAAGGGCCCTATAATACAGGCCAACCTGAACCGCTCGGCCAGGGCACAGGACCTTCTTGTGCAATACATGGCCAAGCGGGGTGCCGGGTTGGACGTAGCGGCGGAGCCGTACAGGATTCCCGACCATCCACATTGGATGGGGGACCTGAGCGGCCCCGCCTTGATAATATGGGCAGGCCGGTCGGGGTCCCCGGCGTGCTCCGTTATCGAGCGCGGCCGGGGATACCTGGCCGTTGACTGGGGCGGCACCGCGGTTGTGGCGATCTACGCACTTCCGAGATGGTCCCTCGAGGAATTTGAGCAGTATCTGGACGTGGTAGGCGTCTCCCGCTGCCAGCCACGTCCGGTGCTGGTCCTGGGGGACTTCAACTCCAAGTCTTCAGCTTGGGGTTCCCCCAGGACAGACCCGAGGGGCCGAGAGGTGCTTGATTGGGCGGCGGGACTCGAGCTCCGTCTTCTAAACACGGGCTCGGTCCATACGTGCGTGCGGTATAATGGGGGGTCCATCGTTGATCTATCATGGGAAACGCCCCCGGATGCGCGCCGTATTACGGAGTGGAGGGTGGCGGAGGAGGTCGAGACGCTATCTGACCACAGGTACATTGTTCTCGGCCTCTCCGCCGCCCCATCGACGCCCCGACGTCGCCCCGCTGATGACGGATCGCCTCAGCCGCGGTGGGCGCTAAAGCGCCTCAACCAGGACGCTCTGATGGCGGCAGCCCACGTCGTGGCCTGGCCGGCAACACCGGCAGGGCCAGTCGACGGGACAAGGGAGGCCCATTGGTTCCGGGTCGCAATGACGGCGATTTGCGACGTCGCCATGCCCCGGGCCAGGGTTTTCCCGAGGAAGGCGGTGTATTGGTGGTCGCGCTCGATAACGGATTTGCGCACAGAGTGCGTCCGCGCGCGACGCCAGTACGCCCGCGCCCGTCGACGACGACGTTCCGATGTGGAACTGGCTATCCAGCTGTATGGGCGATACAGGGAGAAGGTGGTCGCCCTGCAGCTGGCCATCAGGCAGGCAAAAAGTCAGGCCTGGCGCGACCTCCTAGGTACTCTAAACCGAGATCCGTGGGGGCGCCCATACAAAATGGCGATGGGACGGTTACGTCCCTGAGCGCCCCCTCTGACGGAGAGCCTGGATCCGGGGATGCTCGGACGGGTCGTGGGCGCCTTATTTCCCGTTAGCGGGGAGGCGTCCCGGCTCGATCCTGAGCCAGGGGAAGAGGAGTGGTTCCCGGATCTGGCGGTCGTGCCGGAGGAAATGGCCGGGGTGGTCAAATGGCTCCGGGGCAAGAATACTGCCCCGGAGCCGGACGGTATCCCCGGCCGGGTCTGGTTGCTTGCCATGAGCGTCCTGGACGAGAGGCTGGGAAGCCTCTACTCCGGGCTCCTGAGGTCCGGGGTGTTCCCGGACCTCTGGAGGAGAAGTCGGATGGTCCTCTTAAGGAAGGATGGGAGGCCTGCGGATTCTCCCTCCGCGTACCGGCCCATTTGTCTCCTGGACGAGGTGGGCAAGATCTTTGAGAAGATCATTGCCGCCCGCCTCGCCAGGCACCTGTCCCGCGATGGCCCCGATCTGGCGGACTGCCAGTTCGGCTTCCGGGAGGGACGGTCGACGATCGACGCAATCGATCGTCTTAAGTCCCTCTCGGACAATGCCGTGGCACGGGGCGGGGTGTGCTTGGCGGTGTCCATTGACATCGTCAATGCCTTCAACACCCTGCCCTGGTCCGCCATTAGGGAGGCCCTGGTTGAGCACCAGGTGCCTCCCTATCTGAGGCGGGTGATCGGGGCCTACCTGCGGGACAGGTGGGTAGAATACCCGGGCCGGTACGGGATGATTCGGAGGGTGGTGGACTGCGGGGTCCCACAGGGGTCCGTGCTAGGACCACTCCTGTGGGACCTGGGGTATAACGCGGTCCTGGAGAAGACCTCCCTGCCCGACGGTGCCACCCTGGTCTGCTATGCAGACGACACGTTGGTGGTCACCGTCGTGGACACCTTCGAGAGGACCATCCGACGAGCGGAGGTTGCGGTGGCAGCCGTCGTCGCGAGGATCCGCGATCTGGGGCTAAAAATAGCCCCGGAGAGGGCCGAGGCTGTCTGGTTCCACGGACGGCCTCGGTCTCGGCCACCGGCCAGATCGTGGATCCGGGTTGGAGAAGCCTGCGTGGAGGTGAAGTCCGAGTTGAAATATCTCGGACTGAACCTCGACAGCCGCTGGAGCTTCGGTGCGCATCTCGACCGTCTCGTCCCCCGAGTCGAAAAGGCGGCGGCCTCTTTGGGTCGCCTGCTGCCCAACCTCGGGGGACCGGGAGATTTGGTGCGCCGCCTATACCTGGGCGTGGTGCGGTCTATGGCCTTATACGGTGCCCCAATATGGGCGCCGTACGTGATGACCAGCCGGCGCAACACGCTGTTATTGCGCCGGCTGCAGAGGCGGATGGCCATCCGCCTCATAAGAGGTTACCGCACCACGTCTACCGTGGCGGCGCTTGCTCTGGCGGGAGAACTTCCCTTCGATCTTCAGGCGGCGGTGCGCGCCTATGTTTATAGGCGCACAAGCATCGCTGGCCGGGCTCGGGGGGACCCGCCGGAGCAGGAGGCGGTCCAGTGCATCGGGCTCCAGTCCCGGGGACTTGCGCTCGCCAGATGGCATGCGGAGCATTGTTCCCATGCCGGCGAGCGCGTCTCTGGGGCTCTCCTGCCGCACTTCACCTCGTGGCGGGAGAGGCGGTTTGGCAGGCTCTCCTACCGTGCGACGCAGGTATTCACCGGGCATGGCTGCTTCGGTGTCTACCTGTGTCGCGGAGGAGGACTCGGCGCAGCATACACTGGAGGTATGCCCCGCCTTTTCAGTGCTGCGCCGAGTCCTAAGAAGGGAAGTTGGTCGCGACCTCGCTCTCTCCAGCTTAGTTGGGGCCATGCTGGAGAGCCCGAGAAAATGGGCGGTAGCCATCGCCTTCTGCGAACAGGTAATGTTGCAGAAGGAGGCTGCCGAGCGGGGTCGCCGTGAGCGGGGGGTGCGGCGTGTGTGCCCACGCCTGGAGCCGCCCCGAGCAGCTGAGAATAGGCGGGCGGCGGGTGTACCAGATTATGCTGGTTTAATTTCCCGCCGCCCGCCAACCGAAGATGTCCTCCCTATACCGGGAGTGGGTCGACGAACATCGTCTCCCCCGACGGCCGCCGTGTCCAGGGCGGGGGCCCTGGGCACCCTCATTGAAAAGCGGCCGTCGTGACGAGGCGGTGCGGGGAGCGGTCCCCCGCACCGCCGAACCAAGATTATTCATGGGGGAGGACAAATCTCCTCCCGGGACGCGGCCGGCCACCGCCATTCCATCCTGGTGGCCGGCCAGGCGAGTGGGAGCCGCGGTTGTGTTCGTTTAGAGTTCCCGTGGCTCCCCCAGTAATTGCCAGCGCCCTAGGCCGCCGTGGGGGTTCTAGCGGGTCATACCTCGCACTACCCTCGTCCCGCCCCCCCCCCCCGGGCGGGGCGTGGTTGTCTGGCCAGCAGATTTCCCCCACGTTAAAAAAAAAAAAAAAAAAAGAATGGCGTCATCCATTGGTTCGTTGAATTCTAAGATATTTCTGAGAATTTACCTTGTCTTGGTACTGGAATTTTAAAAGTCTAATGAACATTCGTTGATACGTAATACATATATGGCATTATTGTTAATTGTACCGTTATTTGTTAATTAATTTTAGATCTTACATGTGCAATTTTCAATTTGTTAGTGTGTACTATACGTAGATTACCTCCAATTAGTATTTCTATTCGGCAAGATTTCTACAACTTTGTGTGGACCACTATATTCGTTACAAAATTGTCCTATTTTAGATTCTTTCGTAAGATAAATTAAATCTAATGGTTCATAAACTTCTTTAATTTGCAAATTTGAATTTTGTCGTCGTTTTCTATTTAACATTTCATCATTATTTTTAGGACTAGAGTTTATTATATCGTTCGACGATAATTGTTCAACAGGGATTTCAGGTTGTGACGGTGCTTCTTGAGCTTCGGGAGTTGGGATGCGTAGAGTATCTTCTCTTTGAAGCAAGGACGTTTCTTCCATACTTGTCCTTTTTCATACTGGATCGAATATCGGCGAGGTGTCTGACGAGACAGAATATCCATCGTCCGTTGTCTCTAGGTCCATGTAGTCGTCGATGAGAAGGATGATGGGGTTGTCCGGTGGCAGATAGACCCGGTCGACAAAAGAGTTCGTCCTGGGGAGCATGATGCAGGCGTGGGTCCCCAATGTATTCCATACCGGGAACGACATCCACTTTTTTTCTTGATATTTCCATCAAGTTGAAACATTTAGGGGTGACTTCATATGGTTTTGAATAATCTTTGGAGAGGTGATGCCCTGCGCATTTAACACATGCTGGGGGCAGATTGCAATTAGAAGAATAATGGCCAAAAGCTTGGCATCTGTAGTACTGAGTGTGCTTGATTATGGACATGTACTTGTCCCTGGCCCTGAATAGGAATTTAATTTTGTAAATATCCTGGATTGAGGCGCCCATTGAGAAATTGACTCTGTAGGCGTTTGAACCTTTAATGAGATAGCAGGCTGTGGGATTTATTCCTTGCAAAATAATTTGTTGGATTATTTCCTCGGGAGTGCTGTTTGGAAGACCTTTAAGGACCATTGCCATTGCTCTTTCGTTCTCGATTGTGAATATGTAGAAGTTGATATTTTTAGCTTGAAGACCTAATTTTAGTTTTTTGAAATATTTGGTGGTTGAAAGTTAAATGTGAACATTCTTTCTGCTATATTTTAGTGAAAAACTGTTGCCATAAGAGGCAATTAATTCTTTTTCGAATTTAACAGTTGAATATTTGAGACGTTGTAAATATAAAAGGGAGGTGGTTTTTGTGTTGTAGCCTCCGGATTGGCAACATTTTTTTGTCTAGAATCGTTTGAAGTTTTGCAATGTGTTGTCGAGGCGTGTTGCTTGGCAACAGCAGATGTATTGACCACGGGCTTGTTGTTGAAAGAACTAGCGTTACTGGAGTCGTTTGGATTGTCGAGCGCTGTGAAAAACGCGAAACGGTTATGAACAGGAATGTTAGGAAGGACGGGGAAGTTAATGTTGAAATCATTTGAATCTTGATCGATATTATTACGTGCTAGTTTGAATTTAGTACTGGATTCAGCTATAATATGTGTTTTTTTTAGAATTTTTGAGTTTCATGTTAGCAGGAGATTTTTTAGTGAAAGTCTGGATTAGTTTGATTTTTACTATCTCAGAGTTTAGGGTTTAGGGATACCTGAGAATTAGGTGATTTGTAGACTAGAGATTGAGTTAAATTTTGTAGAACACGACTGCTCTTGAGGCGAGGATTCTAGTTGCGGCATACTGGATTCATTGGTATGCAGATTAGTGGGATTGTTAAAAACAATCGAATTGTTAACATTGATACAGATCAATGTATCAAGTTACAGTGTCAACCATTATGCGACAGGAATTTTGTTCCTCCCGAAGTAATTTCGAGGTCCTAATTAATTCTTTCATATCATTTGTAATGGGTTCGAGTGCTTTATTGAAATTTTCACCGTTAAATATTTCATCGAATAATTCTTTCAACCTTTTGATCTCGACAAATGTCCAACAAAGATCTTCTTGCTGGCAAAACATATCGCAATCCGATTATGGTTTCCAAACACCCGCGGTTAACATTGTAACTTCTTGATACACTGTTCTGTGTCAATGTTAACACTTCGATTGTTTCTTCTACCATTAACGAGTCTACTCACAATATTATCGAAAGTCTTAAATTTTAGTTCATTAATTCTTCTAGAGTATTCCAATATTCTAGATATTGCAAGAATACTACCTATTTTCTCCACTGTTGCGGCCTTTATAACAGCTCGGACCTGTACAACAATAAGAATGCCAATGAAATGAACAGCAATCAAGTATATGGCATGATAGGAAACAATTTTACCGAGGATGCCATTTTCAAAGTCGGATCTCGTACAAAGAATTTTTCATGATTCGATGAGGGAGGAAATTCCCCGCAAATAGCATATCTCAATGCCTCGATGTTAGTCGTCTACCCGGTACCATTTCGACCATAAATAAGTGTACCGGTCGAGGAAATGTAATCGTAACTTCATCTTCTTCTTCGACGAAATTTCAAATACCCCGCAGACAAAGTTTACTTACACTTAACATTCTGTCCGGTATATGCTACTGCAGTTCTAATGAAAATAATTCGACACTTTAAATAGATTATTTGCGAAAAATACAATATATATGATATATATAGTCGCCAGATTTACCGCAGTTCAACGTGTGCGATGTTCCGTTACAATTTTGAATAAGTGACAAAATGAATATGAATAGGGAGAATATAACCTTGAAACAATTGAACTCGGGTGAACACAAAACATGTCTATACGGAACTTTCGGGACAGCATTTTAGTCTCCACCACGAGGAGGCGGGGTTGGTCTTTGGAGACTGGAGATGGGGACATTTGACTGTCTACTTAACCTTTTGAGCTCTGAATACTCCTGGCCGAAACGGTTCGTAGGGACGGAGCGCGGCTATCGCTGACCATCGCTGGGGGCGGAATACTTTTTTGCCACACTGAAGTGACTATTCAAGGCGCAAACAGTAATAAATTACAGTGATTCTTTTGCAGAAGGTTAAATGACTAAAGACTGTTATTTTTGAGCATTAAAATTATGTATTATAAACATTAACAATTTAAAACATTAAATTTTACAATCAACTAAAAAACTTAATTTGATATTTACAACAGGGGAATTAATAATTTTTAATTGTATGTGAAAAATTTCAAAACAATTATTAATACATAGACCGACATCGCATTTTTTACATTCGTATCGCGTATCGCTCCTTCTGTTAGTTTTTACGCAAACAACACACTTTCTTCTGGTCAACTGTTTTGCGCCCGCATGAATCTCACATTTCGATAGAAAGTGCCTTTCAGTTAACCTAAACGGTAAATCCTCAGATTTTCTTTTTCCTCCTCCTTCCACGCTTCTACTTTGCGAATATTTTCGTCAAATGTCTTTCATTAGCGCTAAATGGAATTCACTAAATTTTTCTTTCGTACCAGTACAATTTTGATGCAAAATATATGCATTATATACGACTAAATCTAACAAGTGAAAAAACAATTTCTTATACCATTTTAGCGTTTTCCTTACTGAATTAAGTGTACTTGACGTGATATCCACTCTGTCTACAGCACCCATCTTGGAATTATAATCCGTAATACACGATGGTTTCACGATGGTCTCTTCTGTACGATAATCTTTCTTCCCAGTTTCACTCAATATAGCTGCATGTACAGAAGACAACATCCAAACCTCTTTCTTGTCATGCCATTTCATTGCCAATAAAATGTCAGTGGTCCGGTAGCAAGTTTCTCCTCTCTTCAATTTGTCGTCCATGCGGGGCATTTGTCTTCTATTTTTTCGAACTGTCCCAAATGCGTTGGTTTTCTTCTCGTGTAAAAAAGTATACAATAGTGGGCTTGTGTACCAATTGTCTGTAATCACTGTATGACCTTTTCCAAGATACAGCTGAAGCAGCGTCATTACAACATCTCCAGAGATTCCAATGGCTGTGTCACTTCTCTTGATGTTTGTTTTTTGGCCAGTATAAAGTATTGGCCAGTATTAGTTTTGCAGTCACAAAGGACAAACGATTTAATGCCAAACCCACTTCTTTTGGATGGTATGAACTGTTTAAAATAACATCTGGCTTTGTAAAGTAAAAGACTTTCGTCGATACACAGATTTTCGTACGGTACGAATGACTGCGAAAAGGAAGTTTTTATCTTATGGATGACTGGCCGTATTTTGACTAACGAATCGTCCGTGGCTGTACTGTTATCATTGAAGTGCAACATTTGTAACAACATCATGTACCGATCCCGTGACATAATTTTGCAGAAAGTACCGCTTTTCAGCAGCTCGTCCGTCGACCAGTACTCCTTCAACGAATGTTTCTTCGAACGCGACATTATCATTGAAATGCATAAAAATCCGTACATTTCGCAGACTGAAGTATCCTTCCAATTCATCAAACGGGAACTCTTGTTATGGTCCGTACACTGTTGTACGCATTTGTAATAATTGTTTGTCTGCTCGGTGATTTCACACACTAATTCTTCCGGGAACATCATCATAAAGGCGTCTAAGGGTGTTGATTTTGGATTTAAATTTCCCTTTACTCCTGAATTTTGGTCGTCAAAGATATGTATTGCAGGAGTTAAGTTCCTTTTTGACCAGAATAATGTTCCATATTGGTGAGAAGTCTCGTCATTTTCGTCCCCTTCTGAATTTTCCTCTTCCGATGATGTGCTTAACTTCCTGGGCCGTTTTCTATTTGTTCTTTCTTTCATCAATTAATTCTTCTGATTCAATGTCTGATGATAGTGATTCACTATATTCTATTTCACTGTCGTCCCTTGTGAAATATTCCTCAAGATTTGACATTTTGTAGGGTGTCACGAATAAAAAAATACATCGAACAAGTTATATTCCGCACTATCGTTGTTGACGCGAGCGAGACCGTAAGGTTCTTACATTCACAAGACGATACTGCTGACTGAGTCGTTTTGAGTACTTTGAGTCGCGAAAAGGTGATAGTGCAGGTAATTATTTTGAAATCTAATTGGTTAGAGAGTGGGACACATAAAATGGGATTTCCGTTTCGGAAATTCTCGGGGATTTTTATGGCCCTAATATTGCCCAACCGCTACCTAAAAAAGGCAAATTACTAACGAGTGCCCCTGTATTAATTTTACACGAAAATAATTGCATATTGATTGAAAAAATCGACAAACGCATATATGCGCCCTTAGTCCAGGCCGATAACTTAGAGAACACATAAATGCGGCCTTAGGCTACACTGATGACTTTCGCCAAACGCATATATGCGTCCATAGAGCTCTAAGGGTTAAGTGAGCTATGTGGGGCGTTAGCCGACTCTGCCATTCCAAAGCTGCTATGTGCAGCTTATACTGGAGGTATTAAGGTAGCATAAACCAATACGAGGGGAGCCGTGCTTGGAATAACCTTTCCTTCATCTTTGGTGGGGATCATCAGAAAGGTGGACTGTCCTTTTCAGGAGGCAACCCACTTGGCCTCCGCTCTACTATGCAGGCCCCACTTGGGGGTGGGTGGAGCAGTGTTTCCAGCGGGGGCCACGTGGAGGCGGGGTTGCCAGCGTGCGCTCAGTCCCATGCAGGCTCATGCTTTGTGTGCAATACATGAGTGTTTTTCGGCCGATTCGGCTCATCTTGCTTTAGTGCAAGATGCCTGCGAAGCCGGGAATCAGCCACGTAGTACGAGTTTTACTCTCGTGCCTCCATGGCACATGTCGCAAACTTCTGGAGGTGCTTGACCAATTTTGGTTGGGTAAGCCTGTTTAGGTTGCAGGGCCACGGGAGGTGATGTTTGTCGGCTTGTCTGTGTAGATTCTGTCGGTGCGTCTCGTGTAGTGGGCAGTCAAATATGACTGCCCCATTCTTTCCTGAAGAATGAGGTCTATCGGCTTAGCAGGGGCCAGAACCATCAGAGCCTCCTTCGATATTGTCCTATATGCCCTTGTTACTCTTAGGAGGGCGTTCCTCTGAGCACTTTATAGGCTTCTAAGGTGGTGGACATTCGTTTTGTCCGCCCACCTGGCCGCTGTGTACGTCACAACTGGCACAAAGACACACTTATAGAGTTTAAGGGTGGTGCCGTAGTTGAGACCCCACTTCGTTTTGCATACTCTCGAGAGACCCTGGAATACGGCCTTGCTTTTCCAAGAGACCTCCTTGGCGTGCGGGGTGATGTTAAATCTGGGGCCGAAGTTCACACCTAGGTATCTGACGGTTTTTCTCATTGCTATTGAGCCGTTCCCAATTTTAATCGAGGGAGGGCGCTTGATGTCTTAGAATTCTTTGAGGAGTATCATTTCCGTTTTGGAGTCGGAAAGGTGCAATTTGTGATTTTTGCACCAGTCCGCTATGATTTTAGTGGCCGCATTGCCTCTGACCTCGAGTTCCCTCCTGGAGTCCCCAGGGATCAGTACCAGGCGGTCATCGGCATATGCGATGCTTATTATATTGCTGTGTGCTCGAGTATTTAGTAGACCGTCAAATACCAGATTTCAGAACCTCGGGCCCAGGACTGAGCCTTGGGGGCATCCTTTTGTTACCGTTTTCTGTGCAATGTTGCTATTAGTCTTAATCTGTACAGACCTCTCCGAGAGGTAGCTCTGGATGAGTCTGTACAGATTCACCGGACAGTTACGTTTCTTCAGGCTGTCAAGGATAGAGGGCCACCAGACATTGTCGAATGCGCCAGCTATGTCAAATAGTACACCTATCACGTATCTCTCTCGGCTTTGCGATGTGATGCGCCTGACTTTTAAAATTGCTTCCTCCGTGGATCTGGCTGGACGGAAGCCGAATTGCTGGTCAGAGGTATGTGAATGGTTCTCAAATATATCTTTTAACTTTTCAGCTATCAGCCTCTCCAGGACCTTACTGAGTACCGGGAGGAGGCAGACAGGTCTTTAAGTCTTGAGTGATTTAACGTGCGGCACCTGCCCAAAGGCTTATCCACACGGCCCCCATGGGCGCGGAATTGAGATACGCTCAATAAGCGCGCTTCCGCATGCCAAGCCATGCAGGAGCTACCAGTTACTACGAGGACGCGGACTCTCGTCAGCAGACAACTGGTGGTGCCGAGCCCTTTCTATGCTCTACCGGCTCAGCAGGTCGGTTCCCGAGCTGAATACCGCAGCTCACCCGTCGAGGCCCCCAACAACTTAAGGGTGGGACAGAACGAGGAAGGAGGGAAGAGGTAAGGAGAGGAAGGGAAGGAGCCTCTGGCCAACTTTAGCCGTTTACCACTGCCCCCTCGATGGACCTACCCACTGCCGGCCCGAGGTATCCCGGGCCAGATGGCCGGGACCTCGTGGGCACGCCGACACCCGAGGTACCAGTATTTAGAAGGCCGACTGGTAGGACCTGTCGTAGCAAAGCTACTACCATGTTTGGAGACACCGCATCTCCAGCACTGGTCGGCTAGCGCTTCGGGATCGTGTAGTCGCTACTCTACAACGCCTAGCACTTAGGAATCAGCAGAATAGGACCCGGCAAGCCGTATCCTACCCGCCTTTCTGCCTGTGTTCAGCGCCCTGCGCCAGGCAGACAGGTCTATAGGATTTGGGGTTAGCGGGGTATTTTTCTTCGTTCTTTAGAAGAACTTTAATTTCACCCAGTTTCCACCTTTCCGGGAATGTAGCCGATGAGAGACACATGTTGTACAATTGCGTAATCTCCGCGTGTATCATACTACTTCGGGTTCCATTGCGTGAATGCCTGGGGCCTTCCTCCTTTTCAGTTTGCGAATGGCAGCATCAATCTTCGCAGTGGTGAAGCGAGTGATGTTAGCGGTGTTGGGCGGCTCTCGTACATTAGACCGAAGTCGCCTGTGCCATTGCGTCTCAGTACTCGTCTCATCATCCGGTATAAGGCTACACAGGAGCAGTGCAGCAGTGTCTTGCCATGTGGTTGTGTGTGTGTTATTGTCTGTGAGGCTGTTGCAGGCCATAGCGGCGTGTACTTTCCTGGTTTGTAGTCTGTACACTACTCTCCAGGGGTCTTTGTTCCCCTCAGCTGTCAGAAACGAGTGCCAGCTGAGGAGTTTTGCTTTTCTAATGTGTGCGTGGTATTTGTTTCTTGTTTGTTTGTATTGTTTTGTTAGTTGTTCTAGCTGTGTGTGGTTTCTCGTGTGTTGACACTGCCTCCTGAGCCTTCGGACTTTCTTTCAGCGTGTCCTGCTCCGTAGTCCACCAGGGAACCGACTTAGCGAAGTAGGTTTTCCTGGGGATTGCCGCGCTACAGGCGCGAGCTATCATGCCCTCGATTACCGTGGCCTGCCGGTTGGCGTCGCTGTTGCACAATGCAGTTGATTCATGAATATGCCGGGAATCAGCAGTGAGTACTGCCCCGAATTTCTCCCAGTGAGCTCGTTTCAGGTTGAATCTGTTTGAGGAGCATCTGGGAGCCCCTGCTGAAGAGTAGTCTATTTTCATAGTAATTAGGTTATGGTCGCTCGCGGTTTGGCTATCGTGTATCCGACATCGATGCACCCTGTTCGCCAGCGGGATAGCGACCAGGGACACATCGATGTTTGGTTTGCCTCTCATGTTGTCGAAGGTCCATAGGCTGGAAGGCCTGTTAGCGACGAGGAGGTTGTGGTGGGAGATTAACTCCTCCACCGCTTCTTCTCTGCTGTCCGTATCTGCATATTGACTTTGCATTCACGTCCGTGAGGACGATGATACTCTTGCCCCGGAGACTGGACAGTATTTTAACCAAGTGATCAATGTACCTGGCGATGGGATCCGAGCACTGGAAGTAAGCGCTCACGACATAGAAGCTTTGATCCCCTGCAGTAAGCTCCGCACAGGTGAAGTGCGTGTCCCCCCCGTGTCCGCTACCTTGTCGTGGTGGGGGGGCTTCGTGCCCTAATGATCCTCAAGGCTGTGCCGGCGGGGATTTTATTCCCTGGCAGGTTCTACCTAGCCGGAGTGGCTTGAGGTGAGGGGCCAACTAAAGTCGGACACATACCGTAAACCTGTGGTCATGTTTTACAGGAACGGGGGTCTTGCCTTAACCGGCCGGACCGCGAGGATGACAACCTCTCTAAAAAATCCCTAGCCCCAAGCAGTGTTGCGCGGTGAAGAGGGCGTAGCTGGAGTAAGCGCCAGCTATGGTTGGTGGGTGCACCAATCGTTAGCGGACAACCCCGGGGTACCTGGCGACCCCCCGGGCGTATTAGCCTTCCCCGGGTATGGCGGCTCTACCCGGGGTGACCTCCTTTCCGACCACACTCGTGGGATGAATTATGGATTCTTCTTTTTCAAATACAACCGGGGAGGGGGGAAACGAGCGTGAGGTGGAGGTGCGCGGGCCTATCGTGCGCCTCAAAAGATGTACAGAGCCGGTGTCGCGGAGGCATTCTGCAACACGCGGCGCAAAGAGGCCTGCAGAGGGCCTTGGCGACTGCGACGGGGGGGAGGAGTCGGACTTCTCCGTCTCCTCCCACCACTCGTCGCAGAGCGTCCCGGGCACCTCCACGAGGAAACGGGGCCGGCCACCGACGACCGGGCAATACGTTGGCCTCCAAGAGGCCAAACGTAGACAGGCTGAGGCTGAGAGAAGCCTCATAGCGGGCATTTTCGACCCGGTTGCCCCGGGGCCGAGGCCTGAGAGGACAAGCGACCCGCTTCCGGATGAAGTGGAGGTCGCTGCTGATTTCCGAGGCCGCCCGACGCGGGACGTTGCGGCGGCAGTTATGGAGTGCCTGGGCGATGTGGCCAGAATCTCCAATGCTGCGACGGGCCTGAAGGCCAGTGCGGTGCGGTCCCTCCGGACGGCGGCCCTGAGCAGCCGGGTGGGCGTTGCGGAGCTGGCAGTTCGGTCGGCTCCCGGCGCCACCCGGCTGTTGGAAGCCGAGAATGCTCAACTAAGAGAGCAGTTGGCGGAGTTGCGGGCGGAAGTCGCCCGACTCCGTCAAGCGGTGGAGGCGGGGCCGGCTGTTGCCGGGATGGCTCCGCCGCTGCCCCCTGATGGGGGCAAGGGGTTACTGCCGGTTATCGGCGCTCGGGGGCCCCAGTCACCTGGGCGAGGAGGGTCCTCGCCCCCACCCGCGGCTGTGCCAGCCGACTTGCTGGCACAAATCGGCTCCCTTATCGATGCCAAATTGGCATCGTTCAGAAGGGAGCTGGTCCCGCGGGTGCGAGACCCGCGATCGGCGGCACCCGTGCCGCCAGCCCCACCCCTGCCGATGGACAGGAGGGGGGGAAAGAAAAAGGGTGGCAGTGGGGGAGCGACTGTGGTCGCTAAGGCGACACAAATGCAGCCCGCCCCCACTGTTGCGCCGCCCTCCACCACACCTCCAACTGAGGTGTGGTCAAAGGTAGTTGGCCGGAAGGCCAAAAGGGCGGCTGCCGCAGATAAACCTGCGGCAGCTGCCAAGGCTGCTTTGACCCAGAAGGCGGCGAGGCGGGTGGCACCGGCTGCTCCCAAAAGGGCTCCCCTGCCGCCGCGTCCGCCCCGCACGGCTGCCGTTACTTTAACGGTACCGGCCGGCGGGGCGATGAGTTACGCCGAGGCGATGGCCACTGCAGGGTCCAAAATAGACCTGGCAGAAATTGGCATCGCCTCGCTGAAGCCCAGGAGAGCGGTGACGGGGGCAATCATCTTAGAGGTCCCCGGAGCTGATGGAGCAGCCAAGGCCACTGCCCTGGCCTCTAAGATGGCTGACGCGCTGGCAGGGACCGGCGTGAAGGTCGCGCGCCCAATCAAAAAGGCCGACCTTAGGGTGCGCGGCCTGGTCGACTCGACCACGCCGGTGGAGGTCGCCGCAGCTGTCGCCCGTGTTGGAGGGTGCGACCGGGGGGATGTGAGGACCGGCGAAATCCGGTCTTCCCCCTCTGGTTTGGGCACCCTCTGGGTCCAGTGCCCTGCTGCGGCCGCACGCAAAGTTGCGGTCGCCGGCAAATTGACAGTGGGCTGGACCCAGGCGACGGTGGAGGCCCTCAGCGCCCGGCCCTTGCAGTGCTACCGCTGCTTTGGCTTAGGCCACACGAGGCAGCGGTGCACTGCGGCCGAGGATCGGTCCGGCTGCTGTTTCGGGTGCGGCAGTCAGGACCATAAGGTGGCTGGCTGCACAGAAAAGCCAAAGTGCCCGCTTTGCGCGGGTGCTGGCAGGCCGGCCGGCCACCGCCTCGGCAGCCGGGCGTGCCCTGCCAGCGCGAGACGCGGCAGAGGAAGCAGGGGGAAGAGAACCACGACGGCCAAGGCGGCAGCCGCCGTGGCAGCCCCTAATAACAAAAAGGATTCGGCATCCAAGGATGCCACCATCGCGCCCGCGGGGGCGGTTGGGGCTGATAAAACCCCAGACGCCACCGCTCCCGCGGCGGCGATGGAGATAGAGGCACCGGAGTAATGAGGCCTACTGGCCCTATTATTCAGGCCAACCTGAACCACTCGGTCAGGGCACAAGACCTTCTTGTGCAATTCCTGGCCGAGTGGGGTGCCGGGTTGGCCGTAGCGGCGGAGCCGTACCGGGTCCCCGACCATCCACATTGGATGGGGGACTTGGACGGCTCCGTCGTTATAATATGGGCAGGCCGGCCGGGGTCCCCGGCGTGCTCCGTTATCGAGCGCGGCCGGGGATACCTGGCCGTTGACTGGGGCGGCACCGTGGTTGTGGCGATCTACGCACCTCCGAGGTGGTCCCTCGAGGAGTATGAACAGTATCTGGACGTGGTGGGGAGATGCGTCTCTCGCTGCCAGCCACGTCCGGTGCTGGTCCTGGGGGACTTCAACGCCAAGTCTTCAGCTTGGGGTTCCCCCGGGACGGACCCGAGGGGCCGGGAGGTACTTGATTGGGCGGCGGGACTCGGGCTCTGTCTTCTAAACACGGGCTCGGTCCATACGTGCGTGCGGTATAACGGGGGGTCCATCGTTGACCTGTCATGGGCAACGCCCCCGGCCGTGCGCCGTATTACGGGGTGGAGGGTGGCGGAGGAGGTCGAGACGCAGTCCGACCACAGATACATTGTTCTCGGCCTCTCCGCCGCCCCATCGACGCCCCGACGTCGCCCCGCTGATGGGGGATCGCCTCAGCCACGGTGGGCGCTGAAGCGCCTCGACCAGGACGCTCTGATGGCGGCAGCCCACGTCGTGGCCTGGCCAGCAACACCGGCCGGGCCAGTCGACGGGACAAGGGAGGCCCATTGGTTCCGGGGCGCAATGACGTCGATTTGCGACGTCGCCATGCCCCGGGCCAGGGTCTTCCCGAGGAAGGCGGTGTACTGGTGGTCGCGCGCGATAGCGGATTTACGCACAGAGTGCGTCCGCGCGCGACGCCAGTACGCCCGCGCCCGTCGACGACGACGTTCCGACGTGGAGCTGGCTATCCGGCTGTATGGGCGATACAGGGAGAAGGTGGTCGCCCTGCAGCTGGCCATCAGGCAGGCGAAGAGCCAGGCCTGGCGCGACTTTCTCGGGTCTCTGAACCGAGATCCGTGGGGGCGCCCATACAAAATGGCGATGGGACGTTTACGTCCCTGGGCGCCCCCTCTGACGGAAAGCCTGGATCCGGGGATGCTCGGACGGGTCGTGGACGCGCTATTCCCCGTCAGCGGGGAGGCGTCCCGGCCCGTCCCTCAGCTAGAGGGACATGAGTGGTCCCCGGATCTGGAGGTCGCGCCGGAGGAAATGGCCGGGGTAGTCAAATGGCTTCGGGGCAAGAATACTGCCCCGGGGCCGGACGGTATCCCCGGCCGGGTCTGGTTGCTTGCCATGAGCGTCCTGGGCGGGAGGCTCAGAAGCCTCTTCTCCGGGCTCCTGAGGTCCGGGGTGTTCCCGGACCTCTGGAGGGGAAGTCGGATGGTCCTCTTAAGGAAGGATGGGAGGCCTGCGGATTCTCCCTCCGCGTACCGGCCCATTTGCCTCCTGGACGAGGTGGGCAAGATCTTTGAGAAGATCATTGCTGCCCGCCTCGCCAGGCACCTGTCCCGCGTTGGCCCCGATCTGGCGGACTGCCAGTTCGGCTTCCGGGAGGGGCGATCGACGGTCGACGCAATCGACCGTCTAAAGTCCCTCTCGGACAATGCCGTGGCACGGGGCGGGGTGTGCTTGGCGGTGTCGATCGACATCGTCAATGCGTTCAACACCCTGCCCTGGTCCGCCATTAGGGGGGCCCTGGTTGAACACCAGGTGCCTCCCTATCTGAGGCGGGTGGCGGTGGCGGTCTGTGGCCACCCAGGGCGGGAGATAACCCCCGAACTAGCCCTCGCGTAGGAGGGTTGATCGGCCGAGTCGATGGGTGTATCGGCGATGAAGGCATTAGAGACCGTCAGTGCGTCGTACATGTAGTACTTCGCATAATGGCGAGGCCCTGATTTAGCATACGGGCTGTGGCGTGTTCTTTGTACAGCACTGTATGTGCTGTATGACTTCCGACTGGGGAACTGTTGTCACTCGTGGCATCAGTTCCCCAGTTTACGTTAAACGGTTTTTCAGACCGTTTTTCGTGGGCGGAACACGCCACTAGACAACACTCCGCTGGGCTCAGGAATACATGGGATGCAATCAATCCCCTGGGCAACCCAGGCCGCAAGGGGCAAACGTGCCCTAGCCACACTTGAGCCTCCACGAAAAAGGTACCGCTGGATAGCTCGTGTTCTTAAATACGCAGCGAACTGAACGAAGTGTGGTGGAGAGGAAGAGGCAGCCTCTCCGACTGCTGTCTCCCACGTGTTTGCCGTGCGTGGCGACCCTTGTCGTCGGAAAAGAGGATCCTGGGATCTGAGGGGGCCCTCTCCTGCGGGTGAGACGTCCCCAACACGTACCTTTGGCCTCTGCTTCGGCTAGATGGGCGGCTGGACGAGAAAAGCAGCCCTGGTCCAGTCAATCGGCTTGGAACGACCACACGCTTTGGGCAAGTGGGTTCTGCTGGGCGAGGACGCGGGCTGGGTAAGGAAACCGACCCAGCCAGCAGACTATATTCGGTGCGTAGCCCTAACTCAGCCTTTGGCGGGTTCCAAATTGTGTGGGTCGGTGGTGGCCGGGGAGCGCACTGGATGAAAGACCAAGACACATTATGGGTCTGAACAAAATTGAACAAACAAAAACTAAGCGTCCAAAGACGACGGGTCCAGCTCCTACTCGGAGTGAAGCCGTCGCCGCAGACGCGGGAACTGCAAATGCAGCTGTCAGTCCCCCCGCGTCTGTGAGAAAGACAAGATCCGGGAAGGTGATTAATATCGCCAATCCTCGTGTGATCTTGCAAAGATGTGTGACTCCCACGCGAGCGGTCTCGGTGAAAACCGAGCCCACGGTAGAAGGTACGCCGGACACCGGTAACGTGGAAGTAATCGAACGAGTCGGAGACACGTCACTCGTGAAGGTGCAGTCGGCACCCGAGCGTGTCGAGGACCCTACTGGTGACGGTTGGCAAACCGTCACCAAAAAGTCAAAGCGAGCCAAGCCGGGCGCACCCACCGGCAAGGCCGCAGTAAACCGGGCCAGGAGACCGAAGGGGACGTTCTCCGGGCAGAAGGTACGGCCTCTCGATCTCGTAAGAGACGAAGCCTTTAGGCGAGTGTCCGAAATACGGACCTTTTGCTTTCGACCTGAGTCGAAAGTCAATAAGGAGTCCGGGTCAAAGATACTCGCCGAGGTTGAGGCACTCAACGAGTTGGTCCAGGAGCTTATTCAACGGAATAGCTTCGTCGAAGGGCAACTCGCCGCGGTCAGGGCGGACCTAAAAGCGCGTCCTGCCGTAATGAGTGCGATGCGACCTGGGCCGTCCATGGGAACTCTCCCGAAGACGGCCTGCAACGCCGCGCAGTCGACTTACGCCCATGTGAACAAAGTCGACTGCAAAGGAGCTTCTCCGGAAGCGGGGAGACGGCCACAATCGCAGCATGTGGTAAAAATCTTCCCGCCGAAGGAAAAAGGACAGAGCAGCGAAGTTACGAAGGTTACTGTTCTGTCCCTCATTAAACCAGCGAAGGAGGCGATCCGAATAAAGTCGGTCCGACGCATCCACTCCGGTGGCATCGTCGTCGAGACCGACCGAAAGGAGGACCTGCAAGCCTTCGTTGGCAATAAGAAGCTCCGGAGCGCGGGTCTGTCCGTCTCCTTACCCACCAAGCGGGACCCCGAGGTTTTAGTTTACGACGTCCCGCGTCGGATGGGTAAGGACGAAATTGCCTCCAGTATTTGGAGGCAAAATCTCTGCGATGCGAACCAGAAGGATGTGCCTTCGGGAATTCGGGTCAGCCGCATGGCTGGCAAGACCCCGGAGACAGCCAACTAGGTCGTTGCCGTCAGTCCGCAGAATCTTCAGCGGTTGAAGCAGAGGGGTAGCCGAGTTTACCTTGGATGGAACTCCTGTCGTGTACGGGATTTCGTCCAGGTGCTTCGGTGCTACCGTTGCCAACGCTTCGGGCATACCTCGAAGCGTTGTAAATTCAAGGAGGACGTGTGCGGTCACTGCTCCCAAAAGGGGCATACCTTCACGCTCTGTAGCAAGAAGAGTGAACCTCCGGTCTGCTCTAATTGCAAGGACAGAGGGTGGGCTAGTGCACACAAGTCGCGGGACCCAGCTTGCGCTTCCTATCAGGCGGCGCTAGCTTTGGAGTCGTCCCGTGTCCGACTTGAGTGACGGGCAGACGTGGACTTGTCCACTCCGCCATTCGAACGGCATGCTGGGCGGACCCCTCGGGGTTCGTCCCCTCGGGCCAGGCTGAAGCCCCTCTTGCGGAGATAAATTGACTTTAACACTACTCCGTCAAGAGTGCCTGGATTGGGTTGGACTCGAGGTGGCAGCGGGAGTAGCACGTTGTCTTCCCCTGTCACGATAACGAACGAGGGTAGAGCCAGACCATCGGCACGCGTCGAGAGAGCGGCTAGTATAGTCCACATAGGACCCAGGCATAGCCCATCTTAAGACTCACAACGACGACACTAACTATCTGAGGCGGGTGATTGGGGCCTACCTGCGGGACAGGTGGGTGGAATACCCGGGCCGGTACGGGACGATACGGAGGGAAGTGGACTGCGGGGTCCCACAGGGGTCCGTGTTGGGACCACTCCTGTGGGACCTGGGATATAACGCGGTCCTGGAGAGGGCCTCCCTGCCCGACGGTGCCACCCTTGTCTGCTATGCGGACGACACGTTGGTGGTCATCGTCGGGGACACCTTCGAGAGGACCATCCGACGAGCGGAGGTTGCGGTGGCAGCCGTCGTCGCGAAGATCCGCGATCTGGGGCTGAAGATGGCCCCGGAGAAGGCCGAGGCCGTCTGGTTTGGACGGCCTCGGTCGCGGCCACCGGCCGGATCGTGGATCTGGGTTGGAGGAGCCTGCGTCGAGGTGAAGTCCGAGATCAAGTATCTCGGACTGATCCTCGACAGCCACTGGAGATTCGGGGCGCATTTCGGCCGCCTCGTCCCCCGGGTTGGGAGGGCGGCGGCCTCGCTCGGCCGCCTGTTGCCCAATCTCGGGGGACCGGATAACATGGTGCGTCGCCTATACTTGGGCGTGGTGCGGTCCATGGCCTTGTACGGCGCCCCGATCTGGGCGCCGTCCGCGAGGGCAAGCCGGCGCATCACTTTGTTGTTGCGCCGGCTTCAGAGGCAAATGGCCCTTCGCCTCATACGGGGTTACCGCACCACGTCTACCGTGGTGGCGCTTGCTCTGGCGGGAGAAATTCCCTTCGAGCTGCAGGCGGCGATGCGCGCCTATGTTTATAGGCGCATATGCATCGCTGGCCGGGCTCGGGGGGACCCGCCGGAGCAGGAGGCGGTCCAGTGCTTCGAGCTCCAGGCTCGGGGACTGGCGCTCGCCAGATGGCATGCGGAGCTTTGTTCCCATGCCGGCGAGCGCGTCCCTGGGGCTCTCCTGCCGCACTTCGCCTCGTGGCGGGAGATGCGGTTTGGCAGGCTCACCTACCGTGCGACGCAGGTGTTCACCGGGCATGGCTGCTTCGGTGTGTACCTGTGTCGCATCGGTCGGGAAGCGACGACGGTGTGCCACCACTGTGGCGCGGAGGAGGACTCGGCGCAGCATACACTGGAGGTATGCCCCGCCTTTTCAGTGCTGCGCCGAGTCCTAAGACGGGAAGTTGGACGCGACCTCGCTCTCTCCAGCTTAGTTGGGGCCATGCTGGAGAGCCCGAGAAAATGGGCGGCAGCCATCGCCTTTTGCGAAGAGGTGATGCTGCAGAAGGAGGCTGCCGAGCGGGGTCGCCGTGAGCGGGGGGTGCGGCGTGTGCGCCCACGCCTAGAGCCCCCCTCCCCGAGCAGATGAGAATAGGCGGGCGGCGGGTGTACCAGATTACTGGTTTAATTGCCCGCCGCCCGCCATCCCCCCCCAACTGAAGCTGTCCTCCCCATAGTGGGAGTGACGAGGCGGTGTGGGGTGCGGTCCCCCGCACCGCCGAAGCAAGATGATTCATGGGGGGAGTATAAATCTCCCCCCCGGGACGCGGCCGGCCACCGCCATTCCATCCTGGTGGCCGGCCAGGCGAGGGGGAGCCGCGGTTGTGTTCTGTAAGAGTTCCCGTGGCTCCCCCGCTACTCGCCAGCGCCCTAGGCCGCCGTGGGGGTTTTAGCGGGTCAAAACCCGCCCGAAGGGCGGGGCGGGGGTGTCTGACCAGCAGATTTCCCCCACGTTAAACGAAAAAAAAAAAAAAGAAAAAGGTGAAGTGCGTGTTACACAGGTGATCCAGCTTCAGTGCCATGAACGCCGGGTTGCAGACGGCTAGGGCGCTTTTTATTTTATTCCTGGAAGCATTGTTTGAAAAAGGTTTGTCATCTATTATTAGTTGCGTGTTTATGCCTATGGTATTCGGGTGTTTCGTGTTTTGGTGTATGTGCGGCTCCTGGATCGCTAGGACATCTAGCTTCTTCCTCGAAACTGTTACGTCCCGCGTTTGGCTTCCCGCAAATAATATATATTTTTCCGCAGAACCGTGGAATTAACGCGTAACTAATTAAATTTTTTATCGCGGGCACTTACCGTTGTTACGTCCCGGGGTCGAAAACCGCGAAAATATAAAACGCGTCGAATTCCGCGGAGTTTAGACGTCAATAGCAATCCTTTTGTTCACGCGGCACGGCACGTTCGCGTCTAACCGGGATAACCACGAGGCGCATGCAGGCGATTTATTCTTAGCACTCACCGGAGTAGGTTATTCTGATCGGAACGCCGTTAATTCGCTGTGCGAGGACGATGTAGAGGAGTCGTCTCGGGTCGACTCTGGGGATCCTGGTGACGTCGAGGATGGAGGTCGGTATGTCGAGAGTCCTTGGCGATGTCCAGGGAGTCCGGGCTGTCTGCAGCAGCTTTCGCAGATTGATTTCGATGACGGCGTTAGCTGTTAGCGTAGGGTCGCGCGAATGCTGTGGTCGTTCCGCGTGAGATCTGCGCAGCTTCCTCAACTGATAGGATCGACCGGCGCGTTTCGGCATGGTCGTTAAGTACAAGCGTGAAGCTAATGCAATATGCAAATAGGATAATGATACAACTCTCTGCTAGTGCGGCGCTTACGGGGCGAGCGTCCAACACACACCGGTAGAAAGGGTTCTTTCGTTAGGAGAATAGACGTTCGTGCCGAGCATACGGGGCGTGCTCCAAGGCGCACGATAGCGTATTCACAATTTAAGAAAATTAGTAAGGTAAGCGAATTGTCCGGCCGATGTTAGACAGTAATCGTCAAGCCGATGTTGAACTATGTTAATGTCGAAGTTAGTTTAAGGAACTGGTAGTTGATAATAATTCTCACTGATTTTATGTATATAAAATAAAGATAGTATACACTTGTAGACTTATACTTTAAGAGACTTAAAATTGTTAAGTACGAACTAAGATTGAGAGTCGGAATGGGAATAGTAACGCATAGCACTACGCGGAGTGTTGGAGCTGGACTTCTAGTCCATTAGACGGCGGAGATAGAACTGAGGTTCCGAGCCGCTGCTCGGAGCTCCTTCGGTACGGTGAGGAGTGGGGGTCGTTACTGGCGCGCCCTCGGTGCGGCGGAGGGTGAGGGTTGCCTACGTCAGAGGGTGGGGATCGCCAGCGTAGGCGTCGAGACGGCGGCTGGGAAAGTGAAACTGGCGTGTAAGGGTTAAGAGGGTACGCGAAGAACGTGGAAGTAGAAATTGCTGTAAGGGTAATGAGTCGTAAAAGGGCAAGCGAAAATAAGGTAAGTGGAGATTTATGTAGCGATAAGGGATCTTGAAAGGGTAGGCTAGAGCAAAAGTGAGAGTGGAGATCTATGTAGCGACAAGAGATCTTGGAAGGGTAGGCGAGAGCAGAAGTGAGAGTGGAGATCTATGTAGCCGATAAGAGATCTTAGAAGGGTAGGCGAGAGCAAAAGTGAGAGTGGAGATCTATGTAGCGATAAGAGATCTTGGAAGGGTAGGCGAGAGCAAAAGTGAGAGTGGAGATCTATGTAGCGATAAGAGATCTTGGAAGGGTTGGCGAGAGCAAAAGTGATAGTGGAGATCTATGTAGCGATAAGAGATCTAAAAAGGGTAGGCGAGGATAAAGGGTTGTATGAGAAGAGCGGTGACAGGTTGGCGCCAGTGTTATGTTGATTCGGTCTGGCCTTAGGTATATTATACAAAGTCTTATGCGCGCGAACGGGTATAGTCTATAATTGCGGCGGCTCGCTCGCTGATTTGGACGTAGGCTGGTCGCCTTGGGTCTCCTGCCGGAATTCTGTTGAAACTGTAGATCGGCTGTGGTATGTCGATCTCCGCTGGCTGAGTCCAGGGATAGAGGTGTCGATGCCGCGGAGCGCGGTATTCGCGAACGATGTTGATTTCTTCGCGATAGGTAAGTTCGGATCTACTCGCGGACTGTGACTAATGACACTAATATCTTGACTCTTGTAATTTACTTTTGGTTCGTAAGGAACCTGAGCTTACGAGCGAATGAGCTTCTTCAAATGGGCCCTACGTCCTGATTGGCGAGGCATAAGAATTAATAGTAATAAGAATAATAATTAGAATGGTCCGTTCTGTCCGGTGGCGTGCAGGACTTGTGGGGAAAGCCCGGTACGTTCGCTTTCTGGACAGAGTTGGCTAGAAACAACTTCGGTGGCGTGCAGGACTTGTGGGGAAAGCCCGGTACACTCGCTTTCTGAAGTTGGAATTCTAATAATGAGCTAACTTGAAAAATTGGAATATGGAATCGCAAGGGTGATTGAATGTAGCACTTCACTCCTTCTAAATTAAATATATTATAATAGAAATCGAGAATATAAAGTTACAATTACTTAGAGACTACGTGTAAGATTATAAATATTGAAATAGAATTTGGGATTCGAATTGAAATGGTAAAGAACTTGACGACCGTAATGACCGGACTTCGGAACGAGAAAGACGACTGTCCTAGTCGGGTCCCGGAACGAGAGTGAAGATCCAGGAGATTGCTCTGATCTCCTTCGGTCCATGGCTGCTGCTCGATCTTGGTGGGGGCAGTCTCCATGGTGGGGCGGTCCATCGTGGTGGGAAGGCGTCGAAGTAGGGATGCCGCGTTTAGCGGAGTGACCTAACCCTAGTCCACGCGCATTTTAGGGGACTTAGAATAATTTCGCCACAAGAATATATAGAGAGAAGTATAGGGTGAAGTTATGCTAACTTATGCTACGGTACATTAACGCTAATGAATACATATGGAGTGAATACGGTGTAGTGGATATAGTAGGCTTAAGCTAACTCGGTTAACACACACATATATACTAAATCACACGGATACACACATACATGTAAAGGCCACACACACTTACATGCTAAGTCAAACGTCGGAGGACGTAACAAAACTCTCAGTCTTAGCTCATCCATGACCGTTTTGCAATTATTTGCATTAATCTGTGCTAGTGTAATGTCGGGGATACGATCCCTCATGTGTTGCAGGGTATTACCTCCAGTGGTTCCTGCGTTAGTAAACAGTGTGGGCTTACTTACCATAATCGGTCTTGGATTTCTGCACCTCCATTGCGTGGCAGTAGGCTGGGCATTCCTTCGTTCTCGAGGAGTGGTTATGTGGCCGCTTCATCCTTTTGCAGTTCACGCATGAGGGGCTTTTGTCCTTGTTTGGACAATTCGCGTGCGCGTGGCCGTCCTCAGCGCAGTGGCCACATGACTCCGTGGAGGCTTTACAATATTTGGCGATGTGGCCGAACGATTGGCACTTGTAGCACCTGCTAACTGCATTACAGTCTCGCAAGGCGCACGAGTGCCAGCCTATGAATACCCTCCCCGCTGCATTCAGTAGGTCTCTTACATCAGGGGCTGCCTCTATCACCCAGTTTGTGGCGTCCTTTGCCCTGTCCCCCGTTTTAAACAGAACCTTGACTTCCTGGGAGAATTCCTCCTTGGTGAGGTGTTCGAGATTCTGCTTGAGTAGCGCAGCTAAAAGTTCCGTTTCCGTGACATCGTTCGGTACCGAATATATAATGATTCGTGGCTTCTTTTTTGGTGGCAGGTCGGCTTTGAGACCAGCTTCCGTAATATTTTTGTTTCGGAGGATTTTTTCGAGGTCCTCCTTGGTCTCAGTTTCAATCAGTACCCCGTTGTCTTTTATTTTACGCACGTTTTTTATTTTGATGTCCTTGGTGGGTGCAATGTTCTTGATAATCGCCTGTTTGGTGCTCTCACTGCTGCATGTCTCAGAGTTTGTTGCCGGGTAGATCGTAGCCACGTACCTTGTTGGGATGGTTTTTTTTACGTTGGTTGTGGTAGCGGACGTGGAGCGTGAAATGGATGCGTATTGTGGCTCCAGTTTTACCGTTGCTAGCCTTGGGTTGGGTCTCAGTTCTGTTTAACTTGTTCACTGTGTGAACAACACTTTGGACCACGTTACTGAGGCTTTCAATCTTAGCCTCAATCGAGTTGCTGCATCTAATCTTTTGCTTCAAAGCCTTGTTCTCTTCGATTATCGTCTCGGAGTAGGTGTATGCCTCCTTAATCAGGTTTTTAAAGTGTCTGGCGTCCTCGGTAGATTCCCTACTGAATGTAAGCTGGAGGAGTAAGGGAGAGGGCTCGGTGGATTCCGTGTCATTGTGTGGCCTCTTGTTTTCCGGCTCCATTTCCGAGTCGGCCTTCCTTTTATTTAGGTTCCTTTGTTCAATCGCCTCGCCTAATTTTGGCGACTGGATTGGGCGACCATCCAATCGCTTTCCACCTCCATGGCTGCCCAGCCTGCTGCTCCTCACTTTTCCCTTATAACTTGAAAAAAAATTAATAAAATCAAATTAATTAATTAATTAATTAATTATTTATTTATTAATTATTGTTGCTCAATTGTTTATCGACTGCTTGTAATGTTTTTTCGTGTTTACAGGAACTTAGTTTTGAATTAGGCACCCAGAGAAGTTTTTATAGTCCGTGGTCCCTCGAGCGGGGACTCAATGTAGTTTCCCTGTTGGGAATAACTATTGCAGCCAACCTTGCCGAAAATTTTTGGGTTGGCGGCACTGATTCCGTTTAGGTAGAAGGGAAACTCGATTGCGTCGCTTGTCTCCGCGGCAGCCAATCGGAACGCGCGACTCTCGACTGGAGCGCCGCAACCCCGCTGGCGGTGGCGTCTCGAAGCTCGACGTGGATTCTTCTATCTGTTTCACGATGATTATTTCCACAGTTTTGTCGCTATATCCACAATCGTTATATCAGATTAATCGATATCACAGGCACTTTATTTTGGAGTTCACTGATTTTATTTTTCGATCGTTATTACCGCAGGAATCCAATCTCCCGTGTCCCGGACTTCGACGAGTCGGGACACGTGTTAGGCGAAACTTTGTACTTCGATATGTTTAACAGTTCTGTATGGATTTTCACGCTTAATGTCTTGAAATGTTTGTCTCCACTTGATCTGCACTTCTGAGTACTGCACTTGGATTTATCGGCACTTTTTACCACTTTAACTCTATCACTGAGTCGGAGCATCGTGGACACGCGTCTTCGCACCTCGCCACTTAGCGGTCCAGATAGGGACATCTAGTGTGAATCCGGCCACCACGAAGGTGACGCGGATACGTTTCCTCGCCCTTTCGGGCATACACAACTAAGTTTCCATCTACCCCCGGCGGCCCCACGTTCAAGGGAAAGGGCCGAGGAAAAATTCGTACGTGCCATTGAATCGTTTACAATGGACGAGTTCTTTAGCCGCCAGCGAATTTCAGATTCCTTCCATTCGCTCGCGCCCACGGGGAACCAAGGGGAGGCGAACTCATGATGCGACGCCTCGCGTTCATTAAACGAAGACCTAGGAAATTGGGATGGGTGTTGGAGTAAGGATTTTTTCTACCGGAAGCCCTTTAGCCAAAGGGTCGCCCGGCAGAAGTTTGCGAATAGCTGGAAGACCTTTTCTGACGACACGAAGTATTGTGCCGCCTCTGACCATTTCCAGCTTTCGCTCGGGGTGATGTCCCGCAGAGCCCTCTATGCGAGTCGAAGTCCTTGCAGCGGAGAACGAAGTGGTCTACCGTGTCCGACTTGTGGCCACACCCACACGCCTCACTGTCGGCAACCCCGTACGCGAGGAGGTGCGAACGAAAGTTCCCGTGTCCAGTGAGGACTTGTGTGGTGTAGTGGCTCGGTATCATCCACCCGGCCGCCATCCTTCTCTCGATACTGCTGAAGAAGGTGAAAGTTGTGCGGCCTTTGTGGGAGGAGTCCCACATGGATTGCCGCACCCTTTTCGCCGCAGCCACGATCCTATCTTTCGCATCGTTGGTTCCCGCAGGGACCACGATGTTACCGAACCTAGCGTCCATATTCCTTCTAATTTGGTAAAAGGTTTTGGCCTGCTGTAGCTCGACCCCGATGGGGAGGATACCGGCCACCACGCACATGCTGTCCCACGATGACCAGCGGCATGCGCCATTCACCGCGATGAGAGCACGGCGCTGAGCGGCTCTCAGTATCCCCAACTCCCCTGCCGTGCACCGGTCGGCCCACCCGGCAGCGGCGTAAGTCGCTACCGGGATAAAGACCCCGCGGTATACGGCCGAGAGCGCTCTGAAACCGAGCCCCCATCCGCGTCTCGCGAGCCTGCCAAGTTTCGCGAAAAGCGACCCGACTTTGTCGCTGATATATTGACAATGGGATCGGACACCCATGTCCTTTCCTAAATGGACGCCTAGGTATCTAACCGTGGGTTTGAATTTAATTGTCCTCGCTCCGATCCGAATGATCGGCGGTCTTTTGTGGAAGTCTATTTTCGATACGCGGACTACTTTCCTTTCCCTATCGGGACGCGATCCTCCCCGCCGGCATATTTCTTCCCTGTCTTCGTACCCATTCCGGAGTACGATCGCTTCCGATTTCGAATCGGATATTTCTAACCTAGCTGACCTGCACCAACCTAGAATCTGGTCAACAACGCGTTGACCTTCGATCTCTAGGTCTCTGCGGCTTTTACCACCTACGAGGACGATGAGGTCGTCCGCGTAGGCGACGAACCTATTCTCAACTGAGGTTTCGAGTAACCTCAGGAGACCGTCGAACATTAGGTTCCAGCACGCGGGGCCGAGGACAGAGCCTGTGGTCATCCCCTTGTCGCACGCTTGGAAACCCTGGCTGTCCCTACGGTGAGACTGACCTTGCGGTCCTCGAAGTAATTGGAGATTACCTCGAAGACGTTGCGCGGACAGTCTCGATCCTTAAGACTACCTAACACTGGGGCCCACAAGACATTGTCGAAGGCTCCGGAAATGTCGAAGAGTAGTTCGATCACATGCCGATGCTCGGTGTCATCTACCATGCGGCGCAGCTCGACAATTGCTTCTTCAGTCGACTTTCCGCGCGTAAAGCCGTACTGTCTGCTGGATATGCGTCCCGTTGCCATCGCCGTCTGTTCGAGTCTGCTCTTAAGGAACTTCTCGAATGTTTTCCCGATCACAGAGAGGAGACATATCGGACGGTAGGATTTGGGGTCCTTCTCGCCCTTTCCTTCGCCTTTCAGGAGGATGCTCAGAGAGCCCACCTTCCAGGCGGAGGGGAAGACGCCCCATCGAAGGCACCCATTGAAAAGTCGCGCGAGTTCCCCGGGGATTAATTTCGCGCTAGCCTTCAGCACTCGAACCGCAATGAGGTCCGGTCCTGGCGCCTTCTTATTACCGAAGGAACGAATCGCTCCGGCCACCTCCGCCAAGGAGAAAGGCGGGGCGTCGGCGGTATTCGGGGCGATTCGCGCCTCTTCCCGGAGATCTCTTTGTGTCGGCGATTCGAGTTCAGGCCGGTCGTCAGGGACGTGAGCTTCCAGAAGCTCGCTGGCGGTTTGCAAAGTACCGGTTGTACTTCCATTATTGCTCCGGAAGGTGCTAATCACCTTCTCTGCACGGAGTTTATTTGTCTGGAGCTTGTAGACGATGCCCCAGGGCTCCGTGTTCCCGTTTGACGTCACGAAGTTTTGCCAGCTTTCCCGTTTCGCCCTCCTCACCTCCCTGCTGTAGTTCCGCAGCGAAGTACGGTACTCCTGCAGTTTTTGGAGGCGGGAGGGTTTGTCTTGTGTCTTCTGGAAGGCACGTCTCTGCCGGTACGCGGCCTTTTTGAGCTTGGTTAGCTCTTTTGTCCACCACGGGTTGGACTTCCTAAATTTCCTTTTTCTTGGCATTGACGCGGTGCTGGCGTCAGTGATGACGGCTGTGAGTGTCTCTGCCATTTTATCTACTTCTTCCGCCGACCCCAGACTCAGGACTTCGATCCTCGACCGTGAGTGATCGGACAGGGCCTCAGAGAACCGTTCCCAATCCGTTCGACGAGTGTCGTACCGAGAGTTCGCTGTTCCCTGATTTCCCGTCGCGGCCCTAGGTACCCGCAGTCGGATATAGATGGCGTTGTGATCGCTAGTCGTCCATTCGCTTCTTATTCTCCAGTCCCTGATGTATGGGGACATGGAGGGGGACGCCAGGGTAACGTCGATGTATGACGATCCTGTTGGCGTCCAGAAGGTGGGTGGCTGACTAGCATCATTAGCTAGTACTAATCTAACCGCGGAGAATAATCTTGCTAACTACGCTCCTCTCTCGTCTGTGCTTTGTGAGCTCCAGAGCGAGGATTGCGCCTTCGCGTCGACAGAAATCAGTATTCTCTTCCCCCTCAGTGCCAGGAGTACTGTCTCCAAGTGCTTGAGGTGCTTCTCTATCTCGTCGCGGTGCTGGAAGTAGCACGACACCGCGTAGAAGGAGAAGCCGGGGGCCAGCACTTCTGCACATGCGCAGTGCGGGTTACTGAGCTGCGAGATAAATGTAACTTCGAAGTGAGGGTTGGGGATGGCGACAGCGGCCCACGGGGAGTGGGTTTTCACCGCCGCCACCCTCACTCTGGTCCCTAATCCGTTAACCTTGTACCTTGCGCCTTGCCTGCTGACGTGTAGTTCCTGCAGGAGCAGGACGTCCAGCCGCTTTTGCGCTATTAAATCCCTAACTTCGCCCGTTACTACAACTGAACGTCGCATGTTCAGCTGTAGAATCCTAATTCCCGTGGCTACGGTTCTAGTGGTTGGTTTTCCTAAAGTTTCCTATTCTCGCGGCGTCGCACCTTACGAGGTGGACGCGGACGGTGCGAAGACCGATCCCATCCATTCGTTTACCTGACTCTAAACCTACTGAATAGCCGAGGTCGTTGCCGATGTTCCTCCTATCTATAGCGGTTAATTCCGCAACAGGGACCCCAGGAACGGGAGTCCCTGTGTCCGAGGCCCTAGCTTTATTTGTTGTGTCTGGCATTATTAGTTTTTCAATATCTACCCGCCTTCGTCCTTTCCCGTTCATTTCCATATTCGTTTCCTTTTGTTTAGCCAGGTCATGTGTAGATGTACGGCTTTCGGCTGGCGATTTCTCCTTGTTTGGGCACTACCAGACCCTTAGTTTTCTTTCTTTCTTGGGTTCCACCGGACCCTTCGTTTTCGTTTGGGCACTACCACAGCCATTTACTCTTTTGGGCTCCACCGGACTCAGCATTTCTGTTTGGGCACTACCAGACCCTTTTTCTTTTTTGGGCTCCACCAGATCCTTAACTTTTATTTGGGTACTACCTTGGGCTCCACCTAGCCCGTTTTTATCGCCTGGCCTAGGCCCTACACCTACTCTTGGCTCTCGGAGGTGAGGTCGCTGACCCTCAAGCGTAGACACACAGTCAGGCCCCAGTCCTTTCGCAGTGTCAATATTAGTTTCCCCCAGAAGGAGCTATAACTTTTATTTTGCGGGGTACTCATAACGGGAACCACGGAGTGGTTGCTGCTTGCTAACTATGCGCCTCTAACCTGGCCGTTGTATCGGTCAAGAATAGCGAAGCGTTCGAGCCACGGTCAGACGAAAGAGATTGCCCCTCAGGCGGTCGCCAACTGGTCGCACCCGCCTGAAAGAACATAGTAACTCCCGCCAGTAGATAGGGACAATTATTGTCTATTTTAAGGAGCACACGGGCCGTAGCCAGCTCTGACTGTACGAAGCTGATCTAGCTTATGACGGTCGATGTTGAATCAGCGTGGGACAACTGCGAAGGAACTGGGACGTGGATTCACCGCGCCCTCGCTGTCAACTCATTGGGCCGGGTTACAGAAGACCCGGTCTTGACTCCATATCGGCTGCAAGGAGTTTTGTGTTTGTTATAAAAGTCGTGTAAGCCGTGCTACCTACATCGACTGTATGAAAGTAGTGGAATGGTCGTTCTGCCAGGCGACCGCGGTGGCGGGTGCTCGGCACCGCACGCCAACCGCTACAACGGCTTCTCTGCCGTATGTAGCCACCCCCATTATGCCACACGACAGCAATAGTACAGCGTGCTAGGCCAGCGGGTAGCTGATGTTACGTATTTGCTCCTTTAAATGTTATAGAACTGACTGCCGATAACTAGACAGCCAGCCCGTGTCATAAGAGTAATTTTTGGCACCACTCGACAAACCAAAGGGCTGCGGATGCGTATCGCCCAGACAAGCCCGAAGGCCGCGGGCGAGGCACACCACCGTCAAGCACGAGGGCCGCTGGTGATAGTAGCAAAATAACCTTCGACCACGGTAGCGGGCGCCAAGCTCCTCACGCAAGCACCGCAGTCGACCCAGAGTCACAGACCTGTAGTAGGGAAGTCAATTGCAATCATACCATGCACCATCATGTTTGTATCTTTGATTGGCCCCAACTCTCTTGCCTCTCTTGTCATCTGTTAGCGCGCACATGAACTTAACGAGATCCATATCCTTTTTCTAACAGGTGTCTCCACTGCGCGCAGATCATTGCAAGCGCTCACTGCTAACGCAGTGGCTTGCCAACGCCCTTTTTAGCCGCACATACAGATGTACGTTGTCCGGTCTCCGCCACGAGGAGGCTGGGTTGGTCTTTGGAGACCAGTAGATAGGGACATCTATTGTGAATGAGCTTTAATGAGCGCAATGCGCTAGCTCGTCGTACCAGGCTAGATAAGCCTATACCGATGGTGTTAGGGTGAGTGAAACCACGGTCAAGGGGGTACACATGCATCTGGAGTATGCATGTGTGTGTCGTGCTTGGGAAAAACCCCTCCATCACCAGTTAAAGTTCATCCGAAGGGAAGACCGTCGCGAGTGGGAGGTGACCCACTTAGCCGTCGCGCTTGCAAGTGCATGGCAAACCATGAGCTTGGAATCGCTACGTTTCCAGCGGGGGTCACGAGGAGGCGGGGTCACCAGCGCGAGGCTCGGTCTCTTACGGGTCCACATGATTTCTCATGTGGAGATTATAGACGCCTAGACACACTAACTATTGTTAGTGCCCGCGTGGTCTAGACGGCTGTACCGGAGTCTGAGTAGATCCTAAGTTCCACTGACGTTTTGTAAAGTAGGGTTCTCTCTGTACTTTATGACAGCTATTGCAAATTTGGAAAAGTGTCCGAATGTGTCCTGTAGGACAAGTTCTCTGAGCTGACAAGGCCAGTTTGCGCCTGTACTGGTAACGGCTACCATAAAGGTTTCTCTTTCTTTGCGTAGGTGTGGGCAGTCAAAGACAATGTGATGTACATTGTCCGCTTGTCCACAATCGCAGGTGTCCGAGTCTAAGGATTTCAAACTTTTTAATTTGTTCCTTATGTTCCCGTGACCAGACAGAAGTTGTACGACGTAGTGGTTTAGGACCACCCAGCTTGCTTTCAGTCTTTGGCGGACGTTCTCGAAAAACTCATGTATTATCTGGTCTTTTGTTGAGTCTGTCCAAGTTTCCTGCCAGGCATTGAGAGTCTGCTCCCGAATGCCTTTTTGCAGTTTGTTTATTGTTTCTTTTGATGGTGTAGGTTGTACTGTTGCGAATTCTAAGTTTCGGATTTTGAAATTTTGATTTCTGCTTAGATTGTATCTTGCTCTTCTCTCCTCCAAGAGTAGTTCTATCGGTATTGCACCTGTGATTACCATTAAGGCATCGTATGAGATCGTTCTGTATGATTTTGATACTCTAATAAGGACATGTCTTTGTGTTTTGTGTAAGAGTCTGATGTGATGTGAATTGTTAATCTTGTCTGACCAGACAGCAGCGGCATAGGTGAGTATGGGAACAAAGACCCCGTTGTAAATAGTAGTTAGGGTCTTATGGTTAAGACCCCAGTTGGTTTTAGCTATTGTTGCAAGGGCGTGAAAAATTTTCTTGCTTTTATTTGCTATTAGTTGCAGGTGAGGTGTTATGTTTAATCTTGTGTCAAATTTGACACCGAGATATTTAACCGAGTTTTTCATTTTAAGTGAACTGTTCCCGATTTTGACTGTGGGGGGTCTTCTAATATCTAGAAAACCTTTTAGCAGGATCATTTCTGATTTCTGTGATGAAATTTGGAGTTTTTGTTGCCGACATCATTCTAGGATTGTGGTTGTGATGGAGTTTGCAGTTGTTTCCAACTGTAATCTCGGATCTGCTGAAGTGAGGACTATAAGGTCGTCAGCGTAAGCAATTACATTGTGGCCTAGACTAGTTAAGCGGTTTAAAAGTTCATCGAATATTATGTTCCAGAACATGGGTCCCAGGATAGAACCTTGATAGAACCAAGTAACTTTGAATTACTTTGTATATGTTTTATGGACAGTTTCTATTTTTTAGGTTCCAGAGGATGCTGGGCCACCATACCGAATCGAAAGCTCCTGAGATGTCGAAGAGCAGACCAATCATGTATTTGTTCCGAGAGTAAGTTACTTGTTTTCTTAATTTAACCATGGCGTCCTCTGTTGACCTTCCGGGTTTGAATCCGTATTGTCTATCAGAGGTGAGCTCATGGTTGTGCAGAAGGCAGCGAATCTTATTGACCATAAGTTTTTCTAGAATTTTGCCGAGGACAGGGAGGAGAGAGATCGGCCTATAGGACTTAGGATCGCTCTCCTCTTTCTCTTCTCCTTTAAGTAGCACACGAATCTGGGCACGCTTCCATTGTCTTGGGAATACACCGTGGGTGAGGCAATTATTAAACAGCTCTGTGATTTCCCCATGTAGGGTAATCCAGGCCTGTTTAATTATGACGTTCTCTAGTCGGTCACATCCGGGGGCTTTATGCGGTATAAGGGATTTGATTATTGTGGCTATATCTGTTTTTAAGAATGGAGGGGTGTTTACCGTGGCTGGAGGGGACGACGTCTCCAATCGGATGATGATTTGTCTGTTTGTTTCGTTGGTCGTGTTATCGTCTGGAACTAGGTGGGCTAAGAGTTTATCTATTGTGTCGCGTAGTGTGATTGTTTGTTCTCCTTGTATTTGTATGCTTTCGCATACTTTGTCTGCTTTTAGCTTTTTATTTGCTATTTTGTAGGTTATGCCCCATGCGTTTTCATTTCCTTCTTTGGAGACAAAGTTCCTCCAGCTTTTGAGCTTCGCGGATCTAATTTCAGAGATATATTTGTTTCGGAGGGTTCGATAAGACTCTCCTAGGGATTGCCTTATCGATTTGGTTTTTATCCTTTGATAGATACGTCTTGCTTCAGTGACCTTTTTCCTTAGTTTGTTTAGTTATGGGGTCCACCAAAGGACGGATTTCGGGAAGCGTGTTTTTTGCGGGATGGATTGTTCTGCTGCTGTTATAATTTTGTTTTCTATTTTCGCGGCGAGTGATTCTGGGGTTATGTTTTCTAAGGGGGGTAGTTCTTCTGTAGTTTCGTTGGAGAGACAGTGGTGAAATTTATCCCAGTCTGCTTTCTTAACATTGTACCTATTGGTTCTGACTGGTCGACTAGAAGTGTGGTATAGTTGGATGGAATAGGTTATTAGACTGTGATCGCTCGTGGTCGTACTGTCATGTACCGACCAACACGTGATTTTGTCGAATGAGTTTGCACACGCTAGAGTTAGATCAATGTTAGAAGTTCCTCTAGGTGTGTTAAATGTGAAAGTTGCGGAAGGCTTGTTCACTACGAATAGTCTGTGCTGGGAGATGAAGTCTTCCATTGTCTCTCCTCGAGGATCTGTGTGTTTGCTGAACCAGAGGGGGAAGCTCGCGTTTGAATCCAAGCTAATTATTATTTTATGTCCCTTAAGAGTTGCGATTGCTTTGTCTAGGTGGGTTAGGTATGAATCTATGTTCTCACAACATTGGAGATACGCGTTGATTATGTAGAATCTGTCATCTTTCGTACAGATTTCTACGCATGTGCAATGGGTGTTACTTATTTGTGCGATCTTGAGGGCCTCTATTTCGGTATTGAAGATAACTATTGCTGATTTAATTTTGTCTGCAGTGGAGATTTTTGCGAAGCGTTTTTTGTCGGTTATTATTTTTGTTGTAACTCCGAAGCCGGGGATGGAGTTCGCGTTACTGTAAGGTTCCTGAAGCAGGAGTATATCTATCTTTCTGTTTGTCGCTATCTGTCTGAGTTCGTCAGTGACTGTCTTAGAACCTCCGGCGTTTATTTGTGCTACTTTTAAGATTCGTGTGCTACTTGCGTTGTACCCGGAGGGTTCTAAGTTTATGAAAGTTGTGGTTTTACTTACAATAATCCGTTTTCGATGTCTGTACCTCTAAAGCGTGGCAGAATGCGGGGCAGTCCTTGGTTCTGGATGTGTGGTTGTGCGGCTTGTTGAATCTCTTGCAGTTTATACACGACGGGCTATTGTTTTTGTTTGGGCAGTTGGTGTAGGAGTGGCCATCTTCAGCGCAGTGGCCACAGGTTTCAATCGTGGCCCTGCAATATTTGGCGATGTGGCCAAAGGCCTGATACTTATAACATCTACTCACAACATTATAGTCTCTGAGAGAGCACGAGTGCCAACCCAGAAAAACACGTCCTGCTGCTGCGAGTTGTTCTCTGATTTCCGGTGGTGCTTCTATTATCTAGTTTGTGGTATCCTTGGTCCTGTCTCCTGTTTTAAATAAGATTTTTACTTTTTCTGTGAATTCTTTTTCAGTGAGGTGTTCCAGGTTTTGGCTTCTCAGGGCTGTGAGGAGCTCCTTTTCGTTGGTGGAGTTGGGGACTGCGTATATTATTATACGAGGTCTCTTTTTAGCGGGTGACTCTGATTTTAGTCCAGCTTCGTCTAGATTTTTATTGCGCATAATTTTTTCTAGGTCTTCTCTGGTGTCGGTCTCTATTAGCAGTCCGTTATTCTTTATTTTCCTCACGTTCCTTATTTTAATATTGTCTTTTGCCGGTGTTATATTTTTCATTATGGTTTGTTTCGTATTTTCAATACTGCAGGTTTCGTTGTTTAGTTTCGGGTAGATCGTGGTGACAAAGCGGGGTGTGGATTTGATGGGGATGTTTGTTGTGGTTCTGGTGTTGGTTCGTGCAGCATTCGCGTAGGAGGTCGGTGCTGTTGTTTGTAGTTGTTGCGGGGCCTTGCTAATATTGTTCACGGTGTGAATAACATTGCTCACGATTCGACTGAGCGTCTCGATTTTTCCGTGTAATGTATCTTGTTCCTGTGCCTTGTTTTTTAGTATCTTGTTTTCTAGTTCTATTCTTTCGGCATAATTGTACGCGTCCTTGATAATGTTTTTAAAGTGCTTTGCATCTTCCGATGGAAGGCTGTCTGTTAGCTCCCGACTGAAGGTAAGGACTATCAGGAGCGGCGAAGGTTCGCTGGAATCTTTCTCTTCTTCGTTGTGGCGTCTCTTGTACTCTTGCTCTGTGTCGGATCCAGCCTTTCTTTTGAGCTTCTTCTTCTGCGCGCTTGATTCACCTAATTTTCGGGCGGCACGGGACTGGACAATCTTCCAGTCATTGTCCAGGTCCATTTCCATCTTATTTTATCCGCGTGACCGAGTCACGCAGTAGATAGGGACATGGAATTCGATTTCGAGCAGCGGGGCCGAAGCCGGCTCTGACCGGGCGAAGCAGAGCTTGCTTATGCCGGTCGATGTTAAAAACAGCTGAAACCACTGCGAAGGGAGAGGTCCACATCCGGAAACTGCGGACGTCGTGCTCGGAAAAACCCCTTCCTCGCCGTCGGCGGTTCATCAGAAGGGAAGATCGTCCCACAAGGGGGGTAACTCACTTAGCCATTCCCCCGGCGGCTCAGCCCTGAGAGGGGTCCAGCCGCCGGGAGAATGTTTCCAACGGGGGCCACGGGGAGGCGGAGTTACCAGCATGGTGCTCGATCTCTAACATGCTCTCCATTCGAGAGGGTTTGCGGTGACCGTCGTTGCGACTCGCTGAAGTGCGGCTCGCGTGGACTTTCACCGCTGCTCGCTCCAGGATCACCGCTTGTTGGTGGACAAGGGGTGCCTGCGCGTACTGGAGCGAGCAGGTGGTGGGTGGCGGAGGGTGGGGGGTTATTGGTGGGTTTGCAAGGGTTGTTACGGGGGGGTTTGGGGGGTCTGGCCCTTTTGCCCGAAAGGTTCTTGCCGGGAGTCTTCCACACATAAGTCCATCTGGCTCTGGGGATTGTCTGCGCGGTGCCCGGGTTTGGGCTGGCAGTAGGCTGTCTACAACTGCGGGCGCTGAGGCCGGGGGTGGCCGGGGGGGGGTGATGGGAGTCTGGAATTTATTATGAGGTCATCTCTGAGCTTCATGACTTTTACCGCGAAGCTGGTGGAGTGCGGAAAATTGTCTTTACTGACTAGCTCGTAGAGGTGACATGGCCAAGTGGTCTTATTTGCTCGCAGTTTTGATGCGAGCTCTGATCAATGGGACATTCGAAAATGATGTGTTTGACTGTGTCTGTGGATCCACAGGTACACACATTGTCGGATGCGATTCGGAGGGTGTGTAATTTTTTCTTAATGCGCCCATGCCCCGTTAGGAGTTGGGTCACATAGAAATTTAGCGGGATGGCTTTGATGTCCATTCTTGTATGGGTGCTGTTAAAGAAGTCATGGGTGATTCGACCGTTGATCGACTCATTCCATTCCTTCTGCCAACTGACCAGAGTTTGATTCCTGATCGAATTGGTTGTTTCAGAGGTGTCTGTCGGGGGTGCGTCGGGCGGATGGGGAGTGAATTGAAGTTCGCCTATGGTGAAGGGTTGGTTGTTTCGGAGGTGGAAGAAGGCATTGCGTTCTCTAAGGAGAAGATCTATCGGGGGAGCTCCGGCAATTATAGTAAGGGCATCGAGCGATTTGGTGCGGTAAGCGCGGGTGGTACGTATTAGAGCGTACATTTGAGATTGCCTGAGTTTTTTAACATGCCATTTGTTGAGCCTGTCGGTCCAACTGGCAGCTGCGTATGTAACTATTGGGACGAAGAGACCTTTGTAGAGGGTTGCCATACTGTTGTGGCTAAGGCCCCAATGGGTCTTAGCGATACGAGAGAACTGGATGAAGACAGATTTGCTCTTTCTGGCGACGTGATTAATATGCGGGGTTATATTAAAGCGGGGACCGAAATATACACCAAGATACCGGACAGATGCCGGCATCTTAAGTGAGCAGTTGTCTATCTTAATGGTGGGGGGTCTGCGGATATCTAAAAATCCTTTGGTGAGGAGGATTTCTGACTTGGCTTTTGACAGCTCAAGTTTGTTCCTTTTACACCATGCAGATATGATGTTGGTGATGATGGAGGACCTGTGCTCGATTTCTTTCCTACTATTGTCGGAAACGGTAACCGCGAGATCGTCCGCGTAGGCTGTTGCATCGTAGCCGCAGCGGTGTATGGAACCTAGGACGTCGTCGAAGACGACGTTCCATAGGTAAGGGCCTAGGACTGATCCTTGTGGGCAGCCTTTAGAGACTGCCTTGGAGGATACACAATTATTACTGACGATTTTGGCGGATCTGTTGGACAGGTAGTCTTGGATTAGTCTATAAATGTTGCTTGGACAATTTCTCGATTTTAACTGCTGTAGGATAGCGGGCCACCAAACATTGTCGAAGGCACAGCTAATGTCAAAAAGAAGGGCTATGGCGTATTTTTCGTCCTTATTCTGGGTGGATTCGCGTAGCTGGAGGATGGCGTGTTCAGTGGAGAGCCCGGATTTAAAGCCGAATTGGGATGTGGAGGCTAAGGGGTGTCTGTTAAAAATGTTGGAGAGTTTGTTGGCGACAAGTCTCTCCAGGGTTTTGCAAATTACGGAGAGGAGGCAGATTGGTCTGTAGGATTTGGGATCGGTGCTGGGCTTCTCCACGTTTTTGAGGAGGACTCTAACGACTCCTGTCTTCCAGATGCTGGGAAATTTGCCGTGGGCAAGGCAGCTGTTGAAAAGGAGGGTAATGTCGCGGTTTAGGAGGCGCCAGGCCTGTTTGAGGATCGCAGCCTCCATCAGGTCCTGGCCAGGGGCTTTTTTGTTTTTGAGGCGGTTAATTGCGCGATGCACTTCTTCCATCGCGAAGAAGGGGGCGTTCGGGGTGTCCGGGATGGTATTCGCGTTTTGACGGATTTCCGTGTGGAAAGCGGTGTCCGTCAGGGGGGTGTCGTCGGGCATTAACGCGTGGAGGAGGGTCCTACTCGTTTCTTCCCAGCTGGTGGTGTGTCCGGTGGCAGTTTTGATTGTAACCGGAATATCCTCAGCGCGGATTTTTCCAGAGATGGTTTTGTAAGGAATGCCCCAAGGATTGGCATTTCCTTGCTTCGTAACAAAATTTCTCCAGCTTTGGAGTTTCGACTTGCGGATGGTGGCGGCGTATCTGTTCCTGAGTTGCCTGTACTGGGCTTTCAGGTTTGCTTTTAGGACGGTGTTTGATTCGGATTGGTATGCTTTCTTCCGATGGCGGACCTCGGTTCTAAGGGTTGTTAGCTGCGAGGTCCACCATGGGACGGTTCGCGGAAATCTAGTTTTCTTCGGGATCGCGTAGTTGGAGGCTGAGATAATGACATTCTGAATGTCCACGCTGAGGATTTCAGGGTCGATTTCGTAGGGGTCATCTGAGAGGGGGAGATATTTGGTTCTGAGAGTTGGGATAATTCTTTCGAATTTTTCCCAGTTGGCTCTCTTAGCGTTAAAGCGGGATTGAGAGGGGTTGGTAGCGATGGGTTGGGGGGTTTTGATGTCAAAAGTGATGAGGTTATGGTCGCTGGTAGTACAGTCGGTGTGGACCGACCACGCTGAGATGTGGTTGTGTAGGCTGTTTGTGGAGAGGGTAAGATCAATGTTATATTGGCTGTGGGCGTTGTTAAAGGTGTGGGTGCTTGTGGGTTCGTTAATGACTAGTAACCGGGCTTGAGCAATGAAATCCTCCATTATCTTGCCCCTTTCGTCGGATTGCTGATTGTGCCAAAGCGGCGATTTGGCGTTGCTATCTAAGGTTATTAGGACGTTGCGGTGTTTGATGGATTGGAGAATGGTTTCGAGGTGGTGGAGGTATGGCTGGATATTGTCACTGTACTGGAAGTACATGCTAACAATAACCAGTTTTAGGTCGTGATGGGTGATTTCTATGCATATGCAATGGGTGTTGCATAGCTTCTCTATTTTGAGGACGGTTAAAAGGGGGTTACGGATTACTATCGCCGCTTTGACGTGATCAGGGGCTGAGAGGTTGGAGAACTTCTTGTGGGCGGTGATTTTCTTGCAATTTGGGCCGAAACTATTGAGTGCGTTGCGAAACGAGTAGGGTTCCTGAATTGCGAGGATATCTATGTTCTCCTCGAAGGCGCAGGCTTTTAATTCCTTCAGAGCCGATCTGGAGTTCTGGGTGTTGACTTGGTCAATTTTAATGGTGGGCTTGGATTGGGGGTGGTTAGGTTTATAAACCATAATCTGTGCGAGCAAGCACCTGGTTTATAGCCGCGATGTATGCTGTGCAGTCGCTGTGGGTGACAGAGTGGGTGGCGGGTTTGCCGGTCTTCTGGCAGTTGTGGCAGCAGGATGGTTTGGCCTTATTGGGACATGTTTTAAAAGTGTGGCCTTGCTCGGCGCAATGACCACAAATATCTTTCTCGGCGCGGCAGTACTTAGTCGTGTGGCCGAAGATATGGCACTTGTAACAGCGGGTAACCGCGATGTAGTCGTTGACTCTGCAGCAACTCCATCCGACGTACACTCGCTCTTTCTTAACGAGGATGTCGCGGGCCTGTTTGGATACTTCTAGTATCCAATTGCATTTATCTCTATCTTTATCGCCGGATTTGAAGGCGAGTTTGATCTGTTGGGAAACAGATTTTTCGGGGCCGTCGAGATTCTGGTTGACGATCGCTTTGAGTGTGGACTCATCGCTCTCGAGCTTTGGGACATCATATATGATCCTGGGATTTTTCTTTAAGGTGGCTCCGACAATTAGGCCGGCAACTTTCAACTGCGCGTTGCATTGAAGGGTTGTGAGATCTTTACTTTTGGAGGACTCGACTAAGATACCGTTGCCTTGAATCCTCCTGATACTTTTGATCTGTAATTTGTTGTCGGAAGGGGAAACAAGCTTCAGGACAGCGTCCTTGGTCTTCTCGCTAGACTCGAAGACCTTGGGGTCCTGGGGAAGGTTCGTGATCGCGCTGTGAGGGTTCTGTTTCAGGTTTGAAAGAGCCGCAGTTTTGGAGCGGACTCCGACTCTTTCGGCGTATGTGGTGGGCCGGGAGGGTTCCTTCGGGGCTTGACACTTTTCAGTGACAACCTCGAGGGTTCCGCGCTGCATTTTGTTCTCGGAAGTGATGGCCTTGATCTGGCTCTCGAGATTACTGTAGCGGAGAAGGGACTCGCCCAGAATACTCTGGAATTTCGCGAGTTTGTTTGCGATAAATTGCGATGCCTCGGGGTAAAGATCGTTGTCCTGGTCCATGAGGAAGTTAATGAGGGCCATCGAAACTTTCTCCGACTTGAGGCGGAGATCATTTGCAGTGAGATCGGATGAGGGGGTGACGGCAACCGTCTTGCTGCCACTTTCAGGATTGCAGGGGGCAGGTGCGTCCGGGGGTGGACAGGGGGTTTCGGATTTTCTCCGATTTTTCGGGGGTTTCTGGGAGGACAGGACAATAAGAGGTGTCAGAATCGACATCAGAGACGATCCTGCGCTTAATTTTTCGGTTACGCTTACTCACTTTTACGTAGCCTTCCGTATCTGAAGTGTCGGCCTCCATCCTGTCTTTGGTTGGCGGCTGGCAAAGGTGGTGGGTCTGTTGGCGGGAGGGTGGCTGCTGGGCTGGCTTCCAGGTTGTCCAGGAGCTACACACGGGATCTTACGTTGGATTTTTTTAAATTCGCACGTGAAAAGAAAATAATGTATGTATTAGGAATTTTGCGCGCAGCTAACCTTTTTTTTCGTGGGGGAAATCTGCTGGCCAGACACGCCCAACCCGCCGGGGGGGCCGGCGGGACGGGGGTAGTGCGAGGTTTGACCCGCTAAAACCCCCAAGGCGGCCTAGGGCGCTGGCGATTACTGGGGGAGCCACGGGAACACTTAACGAACACAACCGCGGCTCCCCCTCGCCTGGCCGGCCACCAGGATGGAATGGCGGTGGCCGGACGCGTCCCGGGGGGAGATTTATTCTCCCCCATGAATAATCTTCGTTCGGCGGTGCGGGGGACCGCTCCCCGCACCGCCTCGTCACGAAGGCCGCTTTTCAATGAGGGTGCCCAGGGCCCCCGCCCTGGGCACGGCGGCCGTCGGGGGCGACGATGTTCGTCGCCCCACTCCCGGTATAGGGAGGACGTCTTCGGTTGGCGGGCGGCGGGCAATTAAACCAGCATAATCTGGTACACCCGCCGCCCGCCTATTCTCAGCTGCTCGGGGGGGGGGGGCTCTAGGCGTGGGCGCACACGCCGCACCCCCCGCTCACGGCGACCCCGCTCGGCAGCCTCCTTCTGCAACATTACCTGTTCGCAGAAGGCGATGGCTGCCGCCCATATTCTCGGGCTCTCCAGCATGGCCCCAACTAAGCTGGAGAGAGCGAGGTAGCGACCAACTTCCCTTCTTAGGGCTCGGCGCAGCACTGAAAAGGCGGGGCATACCTCCAGTGTATGCTGCGCCGAGTCCTCCACCGCGCCACAGTGGTGGCACACCGGCGTCGCTTCCCGACCGATGCGACACAGGTAGACACCGAAGCAGCCATGCCCGGTGAATACCTGCGTCGCACGGTAGGAGAGCCTGCCAAACCGCCTCTCCCGCCACGAGGTGAAGTGTGGCAGGAGAGCCCCAGGGACGAGCTCGCCGGCATGGGAACAAAGCTCCGCATGCCATCTGGCGAGCGCAAGTCCCCGGGCCTGGAGCTCGAAGCACTGGACCGCCTCCTGCTCCGGCGGCCTCCCCCCGAGCCCGGCCAGCGATGCATATGCGCCTATAAATATAGGCGCGCATCGCCGCCTGCAGCTCGAAGGGAATTTCTCCCGCCAGAGCAAGCGCCGCCACGGTAGACGTGGTGCGGTAGCCTCTTATGAGGCGAAGGGCCATCTGCCTCTGAAGCCGGCGCAACAACAGTGTGTTGCGCCGGTTTGCCCTCACGGGCGGCGCCCAAATCGGGGCGCCGTATAAGGTCATGGACCGCACCACGCCCAGGTATATCGCCCGGCCCCCCGAGATTGGGCAACAGGCGGCCTAGCGCAGCCGCCGCCCTCTCAACTCGGGGGACGAGGCGGCCGAAATGCGCTCCAACCCTCCAGTGGCTGTCGAGGATCAGTCCGAGATACTTGATCTCAGACTTCACCTCGACGCAGGCTTCTCCAACCCAGATCCACGATCCGGCCGGTGGCCGCGACCGAGGCCGTCCAAACCAGACGGCCTTGGCCTTCTCCGGGGCCATCTTCAGCCCCAGGTCGTGGATCCTCGCAACGACGGCTGCCACCGCAACCTCCGCTCGTCGGATGGTCCTCTCGAAGGTGTCCCCGACGGTGACCACCAACGTGTCGTCTGCATAGCAGAAAACGGTGGCACCGTCGGGCAAGGAGGCCTTCTCCAGGACCGCGTTATATCCCAGGTCCCACAGGAGTGGTCCTAGCACGGACCCCTGTGGGACCCCGCAGTGCACCTCCCTCCGAATCATCCCGTACCGGCCCGGTTATTCTACCCACCTGTCCCGCAGGTAGACCCCGATCACCCGACTCAGATAGGGAGACACCTGATGCTCAACCAGGGCCTCCCTAATGGCGGACCAGGGCAGGGTGTTGAAGGAATTGACGGTGTCAATGGACACCGCCAAGCACACCCCGCCCCATGCCACGGCATTGTCCGAGAGGGACTTAAGACGATCGATTGCGTCGATCGTCGACCATCCCTCCCGGAAGCCGAACTGGCAGTCCGCCAGATCGGGGCCATCGCGGGACAGGTGCCTGGCGAGGCGGGCGGCTATGATCATCTCAAAGATCTTGCCCACCTCGTCCAGGAGACAAATGGGCCGGTACGCGGAGGGGGGATCCGCAGGCCTCCCATCCTTCCTTAAGAGGACCATCCGACTTCTCCTCCAGAGGTCCGGGAACACCCCGGACCTCTCGCCCAGGACGCTCATGGCAAGCAACCAGACCCGGCCGGGGATACCGTCCGGCCCCGGGGCAGTATTCTTGCCCCGGTGCCATTTGACTACCCCGGCCATTTCCTCCGGCGCGACCTCCAGATCCGGGGACCACTCATGTCCCTCTAGCTGAGGGACGGGCCGGGACGCCTCCCCGCTGACGGGGAATAGCGCGTCCACGACCCGTCCGAGCATCCCCGGATCCAGGCTCTCCGTCACAGGGGGCGCCCAGGGACGTAATCGTCCCATCGCCATTTTGTATGGGCGCCCCCATGGGTCTCGGTTTAAGGTACCGAGAAGGTCGCGCCAGGCCTGGCTCTTCGCCTGCCTGATGGACAGGTGCAGGGCGACCACCTTCTCCCTGTATCGCCCATACAGCTGGATAGCGAGCTCCACGTCGGAAAGTCGTCGTCGACGGGCGTGGGCGTACTGGCGTCGCGCGCGGACGCACTCTGTGCGCAAATCCGCTATCGCGCGCGTCCACCAGTTCACCGCCTTCCTCGGGAAGACCCTGGCACGGGGCATGGCGACGTCGCAAATCGACGTCATTGTGCCCCGGAACCAATGGGCCTCTCTTGTCCCGTCGACTGGCCCGGCCGGTGTTGCCGGCCAGGCCACGACGTGGGCTGCCGCCATCAGAGCGTCCTGGTCGAGGCGTTTCAGCGCCCACCGTGCGATACCATTACCTGGCCGGCGACCCGTATAATCCGGGTCGGCGCAGGTAGTCGAAAAATTTACGGACGCGAGGAATTGAAATAAATGTTTTTAGCCTGTAACTTTTAGAATGTTTAAACAATTAATAAACAAACAGTACACGATTGTGACTGATAATTAGCACTACACGCCGGTATAAAAATTTTTGATTTTCGAACACTTAAAACTTTCGTTTTCGAAAAAGACGCGGATCAACTGCGGAGCTACTAGACACACGTCCGTTCACCTCGACGGTTGAGAGCAGAGTCCAGTAGATAGGGACATTGAATGTCTACTTTTATGAGCTTTAAGGTCTTTCGCCGGCTCTGCTATACCGATGCTGCGATGCAGCTTATACTAGCGATGTTAAATATACAGCGAATCCACTGCGAGGGCAGGCGTGCTGTGGAAAAGCCCACGTGGAGGTGAGGTTGTCAGCATATGCCCAGTCCCTTGCAGGCTCATGCAAAGGTGCAATACATGAGTGTTTTAACGGACGGTTCGACACATCCTACCTTACAGTAGGATGCCTGCGTTGCCGGGTAACAACCATATACTCTTGTTACTTACTACCATACCTACTCCCGTGCTTTCATGGCGATGGTTGTAAACCTCTGTAGATGTTTGATTAACCGTGGCTCAGTAAGCCTCCTCAGTTCACACGGTCACGGAAGGTGGTGTTTGGTGACGTGTTTGAGTAGTGTTGTGCGGTGTGTGTCGTGGAGTGCGCATTCGAAAATGAGGTGTGTCACCGTGTCGGTTTCCCCGCATCTGCAGGCGTCAGACTCGGCTAAGTTCAGCGCCATTAGCTGGGCGTTGAACCTGCCGTGTCCAGACAGCAACTGAGAGCTGTAGAAGTCCGGCTCCAGCTTCACCCCCATTCTCGCACTAATGTCCGGGAAGAACAGATGAGTGACTCTGCCTTTAGGGGAAGAGTCCCACCTCCTCTGCCAGAGATCCAGGGTGTGTGTTTTTATGTTGAGTGTTATCTGGTCTACTGTGTCGTGGTTGTCCAGGTGTTGCGTTTGTGTGTCCGTCGAGAAGAAAGGTGTCTCCAATTTTTGCCGTCTCTCCCCTTCTGAGATGGTAAATTGCCACTCTTTCTTGAAGAACCAGGTCAATAGACATGGCAGAGGCAAGTACCAGAAGGGCGTTTCTTTGGGCACTCTCTAGCCTGCGCAGGTGGTGAACATTTGCTTTGTCCGCCCAGCCTGCGGCAGCATATGTTACAATGGGGATAAAAACATCTTTATATAGTTTTAGGGTGGTGCCGTAGTTTAGCCCCCAACACGATTTGCAAACTCTAGCGAGGCCCTGGAATACAGCCTTGCTCCTGCGTACCATTTCCTGGACGTGCGGAGTGATATTGAACCTGGGGCCGAAGTTTATTCCCAGGAATTTGACGACACTTTTCATGGTTATGGAAGTATTCCCTACTTTAATGGTAGGGGGCGTCTGATGTCTAATATACGTTTCAGTAGGATCATCTCCGTTTTTCCTTCGGGGAGGTGGAGTTTGTGCAGGCCACACCAATCAGCTATTATTTTTGTAGCTGCGTTGCCTTTGACCTCAAGTTCCTTTCTGGAGTCCCCAGAGATTAGAACTATGAAGTCATCGGCATACGCAACACTCCTGATATTATTCTGTGAGATTTTGTTTAAGAGGCTGTCAAACACCAGGTTCCAGAACCTCGGACCCAGTACGGAGCCCTGAGGGCAACCTTCTGTGACATTTTTATGTACTATGAGTTGTTATTTCTAATCTGCACAGATCTCCCCGAGATATAACTCCGGATGAGTTTGTACAGATTAGCTGGGCAGTCGCGTTTCTTCAAGCTATCGAGGATTGAGGGCCACCAGATATTGTCAAATGCGCCAGCTATATCAAACAAAATGCCTACTACATATCTCTCTTGGCTTTGCAACGCAATCAGCCTGACTTTAACAATGGCTTCCCCCGTAGACCTGGCTGGACGGAAGCCAAATTGATGGTCAGCTGCTTGTTCATGTCTATCGAGTATCGGTTCTAGTCTGGCGGCGATTAGTTTTTCTAATATTTTACTTAGGACTGGGAGTAGGCAAATTGGTCTATATGATTTGGGATCGGAGGGATCTTTATCTTCGTTCTTGAGAAGAACTCTGATTTCCCCCCGCTTCCACCTGTCCGGGAAAGTGGCCGAAGAGAGACATGTATTATATGTTTGAGTAATCTCCGCGTGTAGCAAGGGTCAGGCCCTTTTAACTATCTCGGGTTCCATTGTGTCAATGCCTGGGGCTTTTTTCCTCTTTAGTTTGCGAATGACATCACCGATCTCCGAAGGAGGAGAAACTGGCAGCATCGCTAGTGCCTGGGGGTATGTGTGTGTTGTCGCGAGTTCGCCTTTGCCATTGCGTTTCAGCGCTCGTGTCATCGTCAGGTATTAGGCTGTGGAGAAGCAGTTCAGCAGTGTCGTGCCATCTGGTTGTGTGTGTATTGTTCTGAGTGATGTTATTGAGTGCTTTTGCTGCATGTATTTTCTTGGTTTGCAGTTTGTAAACGACATCCTAGGGGTTTTTGTTTCCCTCAGCTGTTATGAACGTGCGCCAGCTGAGGAGTTTTGTTTTTGTGGTATTTGTTTCTGGTCTGTCTGTATTGTTTCGTGGATTGGTCGTGTTGTGCAGTATTTCTGTTTTGCTGACTCTGTCTCCTCAGCCTACGGACTTCTCTTTTTAGCTTGTCCAGCTCTTCGTTCCACCATGGAACCGACCTAGCGAAGCGGGTCTTCCGAGGGATTGCAGCGTTACTGGCTTGAGTAATCATGTCCTCGAGGACAGTAGCTTGCTGGTTCGCAACATTTTCATCTATTGTTGTTGGGTTGAAGCTATGCCCGGATTTTGAATTTAATATACTCTGAAACTTCTTCCAGTTCGCTCGCTTAAGATTGAACCGGTTGGAGGAGAGTCTTGGTTCTGTGGCTAATGCATGTTGAATTTGGAAAGAGATTAGGTTATGGTCACTTGCGGTCACTTTGTCATGTATCTTCCACCGACAGGTCAATGTTGGATCTGCCTCTCGAGTTATCGAAGGTCCAGAGCTTTGAGGGCCTATTGACAATGAGGAGGTTGTGTTGTGAGATCAGGTCTTCCACATCCACACCACTACTGTTAGTGTCCGCATTGTGCCATAGTGTGGATTTTGCATTTACGTCTGCGAGGACAATAATACTCTTCCCTCGGAGGCTGGACAATATGTGGTCTAAGTGGTTATTGTACCTGTCGATGGGGTCCGAGCACTGAAAGTAGGCACTCAGGACATAAAAACTGAGGTCATCCGCGCTTATTTCTACGCATGTAAAATGCGTATTGCTCAGATGCTGTTTTGTGTCGTGCCGAGGATATTAAAAGTTCTTCGATTCGACAATAACAAATTTATTGTTGAATGTTTATCCTGCACTTGTCGCCGACCGATTTAACCTTGGGCGACTGTTTCAAGGATCCGTGGTTGGCAGTGTTGGTCGGTTTAACCAATCGAATAGTTGTGAATCGTGTCTTAAATTAGTGTCCCTCTCGTGTCTTTATCGTCCCTATCGTCTGGTCTCAGTTGTCTGTACCGTCTGGTGGTTTTCTACCGTCTCGTCATGCTGCGTCGGAGTATCGTCCCTTTATCGCCTCGCGGAATGTCTCCATAAGGCCCCGTTTGGGGGAAACGTCATCCTCATTCGCCGATTGACTTGAGGGAGGAGAATTTTCTCGTCCGATCCCCTCTTCGGCGGAGGACGCGAGCCCACCCTCAAGTCAATGGTGGGAAACCCCCAAAACGTGCCGAAAACGGCTGAGAATTCCGGAGCGAGACGTTACCCCGAAACAGCATGACGACGTGGGCCCGAACGGCCCGATATGGCTTTATGGCCCTTGGCCTGGCGACGGTCCCGAAGGCTTTATGGCCCTTGGCCTGGCGACGGTCCCGAAGGCTTTATGGCCCTTGGCCTGGCGACGGTCCCGAAGGCTCAAGGGGGCGACCGCTTTCTCGAAACCCGAGGTCGAGAGCATTTCGAGTGGTCGCACGTGCGGCGCAAGGGATGCGGACCCTTGGCCGCTGGTCGTTTGTGGGGGCAGCAGCATGTGTCCTTTCGGGACCGTACATGCTCCCCCCGTTGAACTATACACAAGTAGTTCAAAATCACATAGAAAGGAACATAACATAACATAGGCGTAAATTAAAACGAAAAATTCGAAAATCGATATACAATGATGCAAAAGAAGAAAATACGAAACATTCTTAAAACGCGTAAAACTAATGACTATAAATGCGCATACTATGTTACTACTACGGGTCACATCGTGACATGAGTCGAGGTCTGTCATAAAACTGACCTACTAGGACGGCAAACATACAAATAACACTGATAACAAACGAAACGCTGTACAAACGAAAGATCAAAGATTAAAATTAAGATTTTTCGGGTTCGATCGGTAAAGGTGCGAGGTGTCGAATGTTGCGCTTGTACGCGCCGTTAGCTGTGCGCACAGTTACCGCGCGTATTACGTCGTCCTTGCCTGGGTGAACTTCGACGACCCTTCCAAGAGTCCATTGTAGCGGTGGCAAGTTGTCGTCCCTTAACACGACAATCGTCCCTTCCTTGATGTAATGCGAGCCCCTTGTCCATTTTGCTCGTACATTTAGGTGGTTAATATATTCCTTGTGCCACCGGCTCCAAAAGTCCTGTTTAATCTTTTGGATGTGTTGCCAGGTGGACAGCCGATTGGTAACTGTTTTGGTGAAATCGGCTTCCGGTACGCTCGTCATTATACCGCCAATTAAAAAATGACCGGGAGTCAGGGCGGATAGGTCATTAGGGTCAGAAGAAAGGGGTGTCAAGGGACGTGAATTTAGGACTGCCTCGATTTCGGTTGTAAAGGTCGCAAACTGCTCAAATGTAAATAACTCGTCGCCGACAACACGACGTAGGTGATGTTTGAATGATTTCACCACTGCCTCCCACAATCCCCCGAAATGAGGAGACAGTGGAGGCATGAAGTGCCACGTGATCTTTCTTTCTACGACATATTGACGGATTTCTTCTTGTTCGCTTAAAGATCGAAGTAAATCCACCATTTCATTATTCGCACCGACAAAATTCGTTCCGTTGTCCGAGTAAATGTTCCGACAAATGCCGCGCCGTGCAATAAAACGTTTCAATGCTGCCAAAAAGGCTTCCGAGCTCATGTCGCTGACGACTTCCAAATGTACGGCCTTTGTCGCGAAGCAGACGAAGACGGTAACATAGATTTTAACACGGTTACGGTTGCGGTATCGTCGCTCCTTTATATAAAAGGGACCGCAACAATCGACTCCGACATTCGTGAATGGTCGGGATTCCAAAACTCTAGCGGCAGGTAGGTTCCCCATGACATAATTAGTCATCGGAGGATTGCATCGAAAACATTTTACACATTGGCGGATGATTTTTCGTGTTATGTTTTTCCCATCGATGGGCCAATACAATTGACGAACGAGGTACAGAGTCGCTGTCAAACCCGAATGATGATTTTGCACGTGAGATTCGCGAATGATGAGATCGGTAACGTGACTACTTCTTGGGAGGAGAATCGGATGCATTTGTTCAAACGGTAAATTTGAATTTTGCAAACGACCTCCAACACGTAAAATGCCTCTTTCATCGATAAATGGGGATAATGGCAGCAACTTGCTCTTCGAATTTAATTGTTTATCTGTCTTTAAATCGCGCAATTCTTGAGCGAACGATTGTTGCTGAGTAAATAAAATAATTTTTTCTTTCGCGCGTTGCAATTCCTTGACAGAAAGATGTCCGGTAACTCGGGGTTTTGATATGAAACGTAGACAATAAGCGATGACTCTGGTTAAACGACGGATACACGAATATTTATCGATAATTTCCCAAGGTTCTACGATTGTGGAGACTAGACACGTGAGTTTTCGTAGCTCCGGTAAAACTTCTGGAATTTCGAAATGCGAATTTGGCCAAAATGTTTCGTCTAACTTCAGCCACGAGGGCCCATAACGCCAGAGACTGCTTGCCATGCAATTTTTAACGCTGCACCCACGTGAAAGTAAATCGGCGGGATTATCGATCGATCGAATATGTCGCCATGCCTTAATATCAGTGCTTTCCTGAATATCTGTAACCCGGTTTGCGACGAAAGTCTTTAATGTATTCGGAGACCGTTGTAGCCAATGAAGAACAATTGTAGAGTCCGTCCACAATACGGTAGAGTGGATCTCCTTTCTGATTATTTGTTTAACATTGGTAAACAGTTCGGCAAGTAATTTAGCTCCGCATAACTCTAATCGCGCTAAACTAATGGTTTTTAGCGGAGCTACGCGGGATTTGGCACAAATCAAATGAACTGCAATGTTTCCAGACATGGATATAGTGCGTAAATAAACGTTGGCTCCGTATGCGCGCTCACTGGCGTCGCAAAAACCATGGATTTCGATTCGTTTGACCTCGTGTTGTGAAATGTGCCGTGCAAAGGCGAAATCCTTCAATAACCTTAATTGCGCTTGGTAATTAGACCATTCGGTTTGGATGTCGGCAGGTAAGGATTCGTCCCAATCTAGCCGCAGTTGCCACAGACGTTGCATGAGTATTTTCGCGCTTACTGTTACGGGTCCAAGGAGCCCTAACGGATCAAATATTTTTGCAATAGTTGAAAGGATTGTTCGTTTGGTATGCGTTTGTCTGTTATCGATAGATACGGTATATCTAATTGAATCGTCGCGTGGACTCCAGATCACGCCGAGGGTCTTAACGGATTCATCGCCGAAATATTTCGGATGAATTTGATCTTCCGATAGCCCTGATAACAAATTTGGGTCGTTTGATACCCATTGTCGAATATTGAGTCCCCCCTTTTTTAGCAAATTAATAATACCGTTACGTAATTTAAGGGCTTCGCGGAATGTTGCAGCACCGGTCAAAAGATCATCAACGTAAATGTCCCCTTTAACGACCTCGGATGCCGCGGGATAATTGTCCGATTCGTCGTTTGCCAATTGGTGTAAAGACCGGATTGCCAAATATGGGGCTGAAGCTACACCGAAAGTGACCGTCTTAAGCTCGTAGGTCGAAATTTCGTTTTTGTCGTTCCGCCAAAGAATCCGTTGATACGGACGATCTTCGGGACGAATGAGAAATTGACGATACATCTTCTCAATATCGCCGGTTAGCACGTATGCATGACTTCGAAATCTTAACAACAAAGAGAAGAGGTCATCCTGAATCGTCGGACCAACTTCGAGCGCATCATTCAAGGAGATGCCGGTGTCCGATTTAGCCGACGCATCGAACACAACTCGACATTTCGTCGTCGAACTGGTGGGTTTGATGACGGCGTGATGCGGTAGATAAAAACCGAAAGAATTGTCGGGTGATTCTATTTGTGTCATGTGACCTAACGTGATGTATTCGTTTATAATCGCGGTGTATTCTGTCTTTAGATCGGGACTTCGAGCGAGTCTGCGTTCTAAAGACATAAATCGGTTTAATGCTTGTGTTCGGGATTCGCCGATGTCTCGCTTCTTCTGATTGAACGGAAGCGCGACAACGTATCTCCCGGAATGTTCGCGTGCAACGGTACGGATAAAATGAGACTCTACTTCATTTTCACTTGCCGACAAGTGGTGTTGTTGTGGTCCCACTTCGATTTCCCAAAACTTCCTAAGATCGAAGTCAACGGTGCTAAGGAAAGTTTGTGGGTTTCCGAAAGAAACAGTAAAATCAAATCTGGTTTTCCCTTCGATTGAATCTGCAGTTGACCAATACTGAAACTAGCTAATGTTGGTCCTGTTCCAATCAACATATCTACAAGGGAAGGCTTGTGAAAATGTGGATCCGCGAGAACAATGTTCGGAGGAACTTGTAGTTTATCGCGATTTATTTGGCGGTCTGGCGTGTGTCCTGCGATACGCGGTATGACAAAAAAATCGAGAGTCCGGGAAAATTGATTTAATCGGGAGACAACCTTGACCTTTACAATCCGATTCGCAACTGTTTGAAGCTCATTCAACACATCGATATTCACCATTTGTGTGTGAGTGGGCAACCTTAATTTTGCTGCAAACTCTTCAGTTATTAAATTCGCGTTCGAACATGTGTCTAATAGCGCGCGACATTCGATAGGTTTTTGTTGGTGGTCTAATGCGCGTACGACTGCAGTCGTTAACAGTCCGTGAGTAGCCCCGTCTGTCATTAGCGTCTGATGAATTTCGAATTTGGTCGGAATATCGAGGTGGTTGGATTGACGTCATTCTTGGTCATTTAATTGTGGATCCGATCGAGCGTTGATCTTCTCCAAAGGTGCGTGCGCATGTTTATGCAATCGCGAATTGTGTTTTAAGTTACAGAATTGGCATTTCCGTAATCTGCATTTTTCCGCTGAATGATTGGGCAACAGGCAGTTTAGGCATAATTTCGCATTTTTCACGGCTTCGATACGCTTTTCTACATTCATGTCTAGAAAATGAGGACATTGATACGTGCGATGCCCTTCATTTTTACAAAAAGAGCAGGGCCATACTCGCGCCTGAGTTGCAAGAGCGATCCGGCGTTGAAATTTCGGTGACGAAGGAGGTGAATTTCGCGATCGCGTTTGTCGAATATACTGATTTTCACGTTTGTTTGCAGGGCGAGACGACATATTTATAGACGGTTTGTTCATACATGCGATCGATGCATAATCCTGCGATTGGTGGGAGGCATTATGCAAATGTTTAAATATATCGTTCACTTTCGGAACTTATGTGTCGATTAACGTATGCTCCCACGCCTTTCGCGTTTCGTCTCCCATACGAGAAATGACAATGCTGGTTAAGATATCATTCGCTATATCTTCCCATGTTCTGCCTAAGGCTTCCAACGATCGAATATGAAGTTGCATATGCCGAACTAATTCTCGAATCGCGTCAGAAGAGTCATTTTTCATAAATGGGGTTTCCCGTAATAACGTCGCATGGCGCAGAACTAATACGCGTTGGTTGTTGTATATTTCCGTTAAATGATTCCATACCACGTCGTAATTTTCTTCGCTTATTGTAAATGCTTCTATCGATTCCTTGGCCTCCCCGGTTAACGACAAAGTGAGATACGTTAATTTTTGAATCTTACTCAGACCCTTGTCTGAATCGATCATCGATAAAAATGCGTCGCGGAAAGTTACCCATTTCTCTATTCTTCCGTCGAATTTTGGTAGGTTGATATTTGGTAGATTCACCGAAATTTTATTCGCGGTTATTTTAGGTTCGGATAAATTAACATTTTCATCATTACCGTTAGGTTTGATTGACAGCGACTCTTGGAGCTCGAGAGCTGCCGCGAGAGCTTCGTCGTACGCGTTACTTATTTCTTCGCGCTCTAATTCTACGACATCATAGTCTTCGGTTAAAATACCCAATTCGTCTTGGTTGTCGTTAAATTTTTGAAAAAGAGATCGGATTCGAGTTATTCGTTCTTGTAATTTAATACTTTCTCTTTTCGATTCTGTAAATGACTCGACAAATTTACTTAATGAAGTAATTTGAGCCTTAAAGTAACTTCGATTCTGTTTAATTACACGACTTTGTCTTTCAACGGCCTTGTCGGTCTTCTCGATATGTGCCATTTTTATTCCGAAATTCGAGACAGGGGAACGAATGGATTAATAGGAAATTTAATTGGCGTGAAAATTAAAACGAGCCTACCTTCGCCGATGCCGTCGTCCACGGAGTTGTCCCTGGTCACGATAATGCAGGAACGTCTCTGGAGCTTCGGAGGTTGACTGCTGTTCGCCTTCGTTGTATTTCCAAGGAATGTCTCGTGTATGTGGTTGAACCGACACTAGACTTGCACTCCAATTACGCCACTGGATCCGGCTCGAAGGACCATGTTTTGTGTCGTGCCGAGGATATTAAAAGTTCTTCGATTCAACAATAACAAATTTATTGTTGAATGTTTATCCTGCACTTGTCGCCGGCCGATTTAACCTTGGGCGACTGTTTCAAGGATCCGTGGTTGGCAGTGTTGGTCGGTTTAACCAATCGAATAGTTGTGAATCGTGTCTTAAATTAGTGTCCCTCTCGTGTCTTTATCGTCCCTATCGTCTGGTCTCAGTTGTCTGTACCGTCTGGTGGTTTTCTACCGTCTCGTCATGCTGCGTCGGAGTATCGTCCCTTTATCGCCTCGCGGAATGTCTCCATAAGGCCCCGTTTGGGGGAAACGTCATCCTCATTCGCCGATTGACTTGAGGGAGGAGAATTTTCTCGTCCGATCCCCTCTTCGGCGGAGGACGCGAGCCCACCCTCAAGTCAATGGTGGGAAACCCCCAAAACGTGCCGAAAACGGCTGAGAATTCCGGAGCGAGACGTTACCCCGAAACAGCATGACGACGTGGGCCCGAACGGCCCGATATGGCTTTATGGCCCTTGGCCTGGCGACGGTCCCGAAGGCTTTATGGCCCTTGGCCTGGCGACGGTCCCGAAGGCTTTATGGCCCTTGGCCTGGCGACGGTCCCGAAGGCTTTATGGCCCTTGGCCTGGCGACGGTCCCGAAGGCTCAAGGGGGCGACCGCTTTCTCGAAACCCGAGGTCGAGAGCATTTCGAGTGGTCGCACGTGCGGCGCAAGGGATGCGGACCCTTGGCCGCTGGTCGTTTGTGGCGGCAGCAGCTTGTGTCCTTTCGGGACCGTACAGATGCTCTATCTTCAGTGTCGTGAGCGCCGGGTTGCAGATGACAAGGGCACTCTTAATCGTGTTTTTGGACGCATTGTTTGAGAAGTGTATATTGTCAATTATTGTTTGTGTTGTGATTCCCATTATGTTGGTGTATTTCGTGTTCTAGTGTATGTAGGGCTCTTGGATTGCTAAGACGTCAAGCCCCGTTTCCGAGGCTATCTGTCTCAGCTCGTCCATAGCCGTCCTACAATTGTTAGCGTTAATCTGTGCGAATTTTATGTCGGAAACACGATCTCTCGTGTGTTGCATAGTATTGCTCCCGGTGGTTCCCGCGTTTACTAGAATTGAAGGCCTACTTACTATAATCTATTTTAGAAGTTTGCACCTCCATGGCGTGACAGTATGCAGGGCAGCTGGTGGCTCTGGATGAGTGGTTGTGCGGTTTGCTGAACCTCTTGCAGTTGATGCAGGACGGGCTCTTACTTTTGTTGGGGCAATTGGCGAATGAATGGCCATCTTCGGCACAGTGACCACAGGTTTCGATGGTGGCCCTGCAGTGCTTGGAAATGTGCCAAAACGCCTGACATTTGTAGCATCTGCTTACGGTGTTGAAGTCCCTAAGTGAGCACGAGTGCCAGCCCAGGAAGACCCACCCTGCTGCAGACAGCTGTTCTCTGATATCCGGCGCCGTTTCTACGATCCAGTTAGTGGCGTCGTTATTTTTATTTCCTGTTTTGAAAAGGATTCTGACCTTATCCTGGAATTCAGCGTTCGATAGGTGCTCCAGGTTCTGGTTCTTTAGCGTCGCGAGCAGCTCTTTCTCTTCGGTAGTGTTGGGTATCGCATATATTTTCATACGGGGTCTCTTTTTCGCGGGTAGCTCCGCTTTTAGTCCTGCTTCGCCTAGGTTTTTATTTTTCAATATTTTATCGAGGTCTTCTTTGGAGTCCGTTTCAATTAGGACACCGTTGTCCCTTATTTTTCTAACGTTTCTAATTTTTATGTTCTCTTTGGCCAGTGTGATGTTCTTTATGATTGTTTGCTTCATGTTTTCGCTACTGCATGTTTCGTTGTTTTGTTTCGGATAGATTGTGGCTACGTAGCGGACTGTTGTCCTGGTCGGAAGGGTAGGTGTGGTCTTAGTGTTTTTCCGTGCAGCGTTAGCATAACTGGATGGAGTTGCGGTTGGCTTTTGTTGTGGGGTCCTGTTGAGGTTGTTGGCTGTGTTCACTACGTTAGTCACAATCCGACTAATTGACTCGATCTTTTCCTCTATGGCTACCTTTTCATGTATTTTGTTTTTCAGTGTTTTGTTTTCCTGTTTAATTTCCTCTGCGTAGTTGTAGGCTTCTTTGATGAGTGCTTTGAAATGTTTGGCATCATCTAGAGGGGGGCTGCTTGCCAGTTCCTGGCTAAAGGTGAGGAGGAGCATGAGTGGCGATGGCTCATTGGAGACCTCTTCGTCCTCGTCGTGCCTTCTCTTGTTGTCTTGCTCTGTATCAGAGCCCGCCTTCCTTTTTAATTTGTTTTTTCGCTCGATGGTATCACCCAGCTTGCGAGCGTCTTTGGACTGGACAGTCTTCCAGTCGCTGTCCATTTCCATCTCCATTCTGCTTCCGCGTGAACAAGTCACGCGGGGCAGCACTTAGACACGGCACAGTTTGGTTTATCGGATTAAATTCGCGCACGAGTGCCGGTACCCGAGGTACCAGTATAAGGTCAACTGGTGGGACTTTTTCGTAGCAACGCTACTACCAGTTTGAAGACACCGCATCTTCAGCACTGGTCGGCTAGCGCTTCAGGGTCGTGTAGTCGCTACTCTACAACGCCTAGGACTAGGAATCAGCAGCATAGGACCCGGCAAGCCGTATCCTACCCGCCTTTTAGCCTGTATTCAGCGCCTTGCGCCAGTAGATAGGGACATTTATTGTGAATCCGGTCACCACGAAGGTGACGCGGATATGTTTCCTCGCCCGTTAGGGCATACACAACGATGGGCAACCTACCCCCTGACGGAACACCTACGAGGGGTCCGAACGTGGGTAAATCGACGCCTTCTCTTATCGTTCATTAGGCCGGGTACGGAAGACCCCGTCTTAACTCCGTGTCTGTGTAAGGAGTGTTTGGTTTGTTTTGAGTTGGGTAGGCCGTGTTTCCTACTCCAACTATGTTTATGGGTATTTTGGAGGGTCTTGCTTCGCCGCACGCTCGCGGCTGCGCGGGTGCCCGACACCGCCCTCCGCAGCGACGGCACTCTGCCACATGTATTCACCCCCTTTGCCACACGACAGCAATGATGATGCAGCGTGCTGGGTTGGCGAGTGACAACTATTCTTTGCTCGTTGGTAGTGTACTAGGCGGCTGCCCAAGGTTGGTGCACCGTCTAGGGTAAATAAGCAGGTGCTGTTGCAGTATCAGAGCTTCACCAGCCACGGTGGCGGGTGCCAAGCACCTCACGCAAGCACAGCGGCCGTCCAGCTCCACAAAACCGTGATGGGGAAGGATGGGACAGGGTAGGGCGGGTGCCATAGCCCTTTTTGCCGCAAATACAGACTTACGTTGCCCGGTCTCCGCCGCGTGGAGGCGGGGTTGGACTTTGGAGACCAGTAGATAGGGACATTTTTTTTTATTTACTAAACTATAATATTGCAGCATGGAGCTCAAGCTCATCACTGCCTGATAAATCATAATAAAACGAAAATCAAAAGTAATCCAAAGTATTCTTAAAGTTTAAAAGAGAATCTAATTAAGGTAAGTATGACGCGTATAATTACTTTTATTTTAATATTCTATTATCTTATTTTTAAAATTTTCAAAATGGGTCTCTCAGCCGTCAGTGTTACCCGACGTTACCGTCCCTGCCCCGAGGAGGCGGACCCTCTACTTTCATGGAAACTTTTTCTGTGAGTGAAAACATTTTTACAAAATTTCAAAAATTTCAAAAAACTTTCCTTCTCTTCTATTAATTGAATCCAATCGTTGTGAGGTTGATTTAGTTCACTGTATCTAAACTGGTTGTACTCTTGACAGTGAAAAATTATATGTGCACTATCCTCCGGAGCGCAGCTGCAAAGGGGGCACATGACAGTGTTAGATGCACCTCTCTTAAACAATGTGTCATTTAGTGGACCATATCCCGTTAAGAGATACGTACAATACCTAGATGGCATGAACCAAGGTCTCGTTTTACAAAACCGTACATCCTCGATAAAATTATATGTCGTTCTGCCATGTGATCCCGATCCCAGTTAGTCTGCCATTTTGCAATTATAAAATCTTCTAAGTCTTTTAGCTTCGTGTCAAGCGTTACATCCTTGGTGATCTCCATTGGATTAAATACGAAACCCTCTCTTCCAAGATACGAAAAGTTCTTTTTTCATCCTTCTACTAATTCCAAATTTAATAATGTCCAAATCCAGTGGGAGTATCCCAGCAATAATTTGCAAAGCCACAGTAGACGTTGTTCTACAAGCCCGAACAAGTGACAAAAGTATAGCACGTTGTGTAGCCAAAATGTGTCTCCTAACAAAGACAGTGTCAGCCTTCTCATACCACATCACAGAGCCATATCTGATAATTGGTAGACAGACAGAACTGTAGAGCAGTCTCAAAATAGGCACCTTTATGCCCCATTCCTCATGTGCAAGACGTTTAACAAACATTATATATTTTATTAGCTTCTCTCGTATTCTTTTAACATGCTGAACGAAGGTCATACCCTGATCTACAGTTACACCTAGGTATTTGTAGGCTTCCACATATTTAACTTTAGAGTCACCAATTTTAATAACAGGCAACCGCTCTCGGTGCATTTTCCCCTTCATCAACATAGCACAAGTTTTAGATGTCGATATTTTTAACTTACTAGCCAAGCACCATTTTAAAACTTCATCAATAACTTCTATTGCAATCCTCTCAAGTTCTCTACGAGAGCTTCCCTTAATGAGTATTGTCACATCATCAGCACAAGCAACTACTTCTATTGCGTCCTCTTCAAAATTATCTCGAAGTGAATTTAAAAGTACATCCAAACACCAATTCCAGGCTAACGGTCCAATGACAGAACCCTGAGGGCATCCCTTACTAGCGTTAAAAATGTATCTCTCATAGGTATTCCTTACCAAAACTTTGCGTTTGCAAAAATAACTATCAATAATTTTGATTAAGCAAGACCTGCATTCAGCCTTGACTAAACAATTCTTTATATAAGGCCACCAAATATTATCAAAAGCACCTGCAATATCCATAAACAATGAAACCACATATTTCTTCTCAGTCATAGTAATGCCTTTTTTGAAACGCATAAAAGCGTCTTCCGTGGATAGACCAGCCTTAAATCCAAATTGGTTTTCATTATTCAACTTTTGTTCTTGGTATTTTGCTTCAATTCTGTTAACTATTATTCTTTCAAAAATTTTACTGATTACAGGAAGTAACACAATTGGTCTATAACTTTTAATTAATTCCTTGTCAACATCAACACGTTTCGGAATGATCTTTAATTCAGCTGTTTTCCAGGCTTTAGGAAACTCTTTCTCGCGAAGGCATTTATTATAAAGCAAAATCAAAACTTCTTTTTTATAATTCCAAAACTCCTTAATAATTTCTATTCCAATTCCATCCAAACCAGGTGCCTTCTTATTTTTATTTCTCTTAATAGCATTAACTGTTTCCTCCGACGAAATATCTGGTTCTAAATTTAAGTTTTTATATTTCTGATTTGAAGCTCTAATTAGTCTATGTCCGTCGATTTCATTTTCTCTATTTTCAGTAGGTAAGAATTTATTGACTAAAATATCAACTGATTCTTTCCATGATTGAGTTCTTTCACCATTTGTTTTCAACGAAGAGCCAATTGAGCAGCTCTTATTCAATTGATCCTTAGCTATTTTGTGTATAATGCCCCAGGGATTTGCATCCCTTCTTTACTGACAAAATGCTTCCAAGAAGCTATCTTGCTTTTTCTGATTTCAGCCACATAGTTGTTCCTAGCTGTTCTATATTGCTGGATGTAATTTTCAATATCAGCAAAATACAATCTTCTAGCGCGCGACAATTGTTTCTTCTTCATTCGGGTTATTGTTCTCAACTCATTCAGTCTCTCACTCCACCATGGTACAGTCCGATTTGCCTTCCGATTTTTAGTCATAGAGACGTTGCACGCTTGTTTCAGAATCCCAGATACTGTTCTAGCGGCTTGGTCTGCACTGGAATTCTTGATCCTTTCTATAGTTTCTTCATTAAATTCCTGGTGTAGTATCTCCTCGAATCTTTTCCAATTAGCCGTTCGAAAATTATGTTGTTTTGACTATTTGCAAAGCAAACACATTCCTGTCAAAAGCTATTTTGAAAGAGATCAAATTATGATCACTCGTATTCACTCCGTCGGAGACGGACCACACACTTCTATCATCTCTAGCCAGCCGACCTGCTATCGTAACATCAATATTGGACTCACCTTGAGTAGAAGAAAAAGTGCAGACGTCGCTAGGTACATTTAAGACCTTTAGGTTATTGCTAAGAACAAATTCCTCAAGAATTCTACTTTTATCATCTGTAGTGTTAGAGAACCAAGCAATAGATTTTGCATTCGCATACATACAGATGAAAAACTTACATCATCGAAACACATCCGACCTTATGATGTGCTCCACTCTAGTTGAAATACTTTCAATAGAAAGAGAAAACTGACAATACACATTAAGCAAAAAAAAACGGACTCCTGTCCCGCCGAAATGCGACAGTTAGTGTCGTCGTTGTGAGTCTAAAGATGGGCTATGCCTGGGTCCTATGTGGACTATACTAGCCGCTCTCTCGACGCGTGCCGATGGTCTGGCTCTACCCTCGTTCGTTATCGTGACAGGGGAAGACAACGTGCTACTCCCGCTGCCACCTCGAGTCCAACCCAATCCAGGCACTCTTGACGGAGTAGTGTTAAAGTCAATTTATCTCCGCAAGAGGGGCTTCAGCCTGGCCCGAGGGGGCGAACCCCGAGGGGTCCGCCCAGCATGCCGTTCGAATGGCGGAGTGGACAATTCCACGTCTGCCCGTCACTCAAGTCGGACACGGGACGACTCCAAAGCTAGCGCCGCCTGATAGGAAGCGCAAGCTGGGTCCCGCGACTTGTGTGCACTAGCCCACCCTCTGTCCTTGCAATTAGAGCAGACCGGAGGTTCACTCTTCTTGCTACAGAGCGTGAAGGTATGCCCCTTTTGGGAGCAGTGACCGCACACGTCCTCCTTGAATTTACAACGCTTCGAGGTATGCCCGAAGCGTTGACAACGGTAGCACCGAAGCACCTGGACGAAATCCCGTACACGACAGGAGTTCCATCCAAGGTATACTCGGCTACCCCTCTGCTTCAGTCGCTGAAGATTCTGCGGACTGACGGCAACGACCCAGTTGGCTGTCTCCGGGGTCTTGCCAGCCATGCGGCTGACCCGAATTCCCGAAGGCACATCCTTCTGGTTCGCATCGCAGAGATTTTGCCTCCAAATACTGGAGGCAATTTCGTCCTTACCCATCCGACGCGGGACGTCGTAAACTAAAACCTCGGGGTCCCGCTTGGTAGGTAAGGAGACGGACAGACCCGCGCTCCGGAGCTTCTTATTGCCAACGAAGGCTTGCAGGTCCTCCTTTCGGTCGGTCTCGACGACGATGCCACCGGAGTGGATGCGTCGGACCGACTTAATTCGGATCGCCTCCTTCGCTGGTTTAACGAGCGACAGAACAGTAACCTTCGTAACTTCGCTGCTCTGTCCTTTTTCCTTCGGCGGGAAGATTTTTACCACATGCTGCGATTGTGGCCGTCTCCCCGCTTCCGGAGAAGCTCCTTTGCAGTCGACTTTGTTCACATGGGCGTAAGTCGACTGCGCGGCGTTGCAGGCCGTCTTCGGGAGAGTTCCCTTGGACGGCCCAGGTCGCATCGCACTCATTACGGCAGGACGCGCTTTTAGGTCCGCCCTGACCGCGGCGAGCTGCCCTTCGACGAAGCTATTCCGTTAAATAAGCTCCTGGACCAGCTCGTTGAGTGCCTCAACCTCGGCGAGTATCTTTGACCCGGACTCCTTATTGACTTTCGACTCAGGTCGAAAGCAAAAGGTCCGTATTTCGGACACTCGCCTAAAGGCTTCGTCTCTTACGAGATCGAGAGGCCGTACCTTCTGCCCGGAGAACGTCCCCTTCGGTCTCCTGGCCCGGTTTACTGCGGCCTTGCCGGTGGGTGCGCCCGGCTTGGCTCGCTTTGACTTTTTGGTGACGGTTTGCCAACCGTCACCAGTAGGGTCCTCGACACGCTCGGGTGCCGACTGCACCTTCACGAGTGACGTGTCTCCGACTCGTTCGATTACTTCCACGTTACCGGTGTCCGGCGTACCTTCTACCGTGGGCTCGGTTTTCACCGAGACCGCTCGCGTGGGAGTCACACATCTTTGCAAGATCACACGAGGATTGGCGATATTAATCACCTTCCCGGATCTTGTCTTTCTCACAGACGCGGGGGGACTGACAGCTGCATTTGCAGTTCCCGCGTCTGCGGCGACGGCTTCACTCCGAGTAGGAGCTGGACCCGTCGTCTTTGGACGCTTAGTTTTTTGTTCATTAATTTTATTAAGACCCATAATGTGTCTTGGTCTTTCATCCAGTGCGCTCCCCGGCCACCACCGACCCACACAATTTGGAACCCGCCAAAGGCTGGGTTAGGGCTACGCACCGAATATAGTCTGCTGGCTGGGTCGGTTTCCTTACCCAGCCCGCGTCCTCGCCCAGCAGAACCCACTTGCCCGAAGCGTGTGGTCGTTCCAAGCCGATTGACTGGACCAGGGCTGCTTTTCTCGTCCAGCCGCCCATCTAGCCGAAGCAGAGGCCAAAGGTACGTGTTGGGGACGTCTCACCCGCAGGAGAGGGCCCCCTCAGATCCCAGGATCCTCTTTTCCGACGACAAGGGTCGCCACGCACGGCAAACACGTGGGAGACAGCAGTCGGAGAGGCTGCCTCTTCCTCTCCACCACACTTCGTTCAGTTCGCTGCGTATTTAAGAACACGAGCTATCCAGCGGTACCTTTTTCGTGGAGGCTCAAGTGTGGCTAGGGCACGTTTGCCCCTTGCGGCCTGGGTTGCCCAGGGGATTGATTGCATCCCATGTATTCCTGAGCCCAGCGGAGTGTTGTCTAGTGGCGTGTTCCGCCCACGAAAAACGGTCTGAAAAACCGTTTAACGTAAACTGGGGAACTGATGCCACGAGTGACAACAGTTCCCCAGTCGGAAGTCATACAGCACATACAGTGCTGTACAAAGAACACGCCACAGCCCGTATGCTAAATCAGGGCCTCGCCATTATGCGAAGTACTACATGTACGACGCACTGACGGTCTCTAATGCCTTCATCGCCGATACACCCATCGACTCGGCCGATCAACCCTCCTACGCGAGGGCTAGTTCGGGGGTTATCTCCCGCCCTGGGTGGCCACAGACCGCCACCGCCACCGAAATGCGACAACATAACATATGTTCAGAGTCAAACTGAGTTAAATGAAATATTTCGAGTTTTTCATTACTTACTGTTCCGGCCGAATCGCGGACCGCGGGTCAACGCACGTTCGACTTTCGATGTACGCCGTCTCGCCGTTTTTGTCGAATAAACGGCGAGGCGGCAAGACAATAACACGATCGACGTGCGTTGGCCCGACCGTCAAACGCTCGCCTCGGCCTAAATGTATACGCGGTGTTTTTGCCTTAGGAGGCAATGACCGGCCTTCGACGCCTGACGATGCTTCTCCTTGAACATCGGCCAGGTGTCTATATATACTGCCGCAAATTTAATAACGGGGGATTCTCCAAGATATCGTTATCGTTAACAGTCAAGTTTTATTTAGCGCCCCTTGCGCCCATACGAAGCCGTGCTTCAATTTTATAGTTCATACGAAGCCGTGCTTCAAATCATACGTCGAACGGAGCCGTGCTCCAAAGATTGTAAACCGAGGACTGTGGAGTCCGAATCAATAAATCGTGTCGTCTCCTCACGACTTCCGGCGGTTTAATTTTGTGCCGTGCGCAACACTTACTACAACGGCAACCCACGGATACCCAGCATACGGTTAGAAAACTCTTAACATCGAGCCATAGCCTTTCACTGAATTTTTGTATACATAAGGTTCCTGGATACATAGTACATCCAGATGTCCATCAGTGATTATCTTCCGCAGGTCTGCTGCCCCTGCAGCGCTCCTTTGTGCATTTATATGTCCGATATTTAGCTCCATTTAAGTTTACTCTTGTATAACTCAACTTGTCGAATATATTCGGGACAGTTTACGTTTCTAGTGAGATGATCCGTAACCTTTCGCTTGAATCGAACACAGTTGACACATCTCGGCTTCTCCTTACGTTTGCAATCATCCTTTAAGTGATCCATATCTCCACAATATTCACAGACTTGCTTGGGCTACAGCTCTTCGCCATATGCAAAAAGCCAGACATATATAACAACGCACGATGTTAACATATTCTCGAATATTATAAATTCGCCAAGACATAAATACTTTACCTTTAGCCAAAACACTCCGAAAATGTTGCCCAGGTATTTGGACTATCCAATTTACGAAACTACTATTTCTCGTTTTGAAAGAATATCTAAAATTGACTTCAGCTTTTAACTCATCCAATTCTTCAGTTGTTTTAGTATCAACATTTTTACTAATAAAATCTTTTAACTCCTCAGCATTATTTTCTTTTTCCACATTATAAATTATAATGCACGTATCAAGTTTCTTCGGTGCATCAGTTTTAAGTCCAACTTTAGAAAATCCTGCCTCTTCAAGAATATTAACATCCAACTTACTGTCTACTTCAATTACGACTCCTTTATTACGTAATTGCATCATTTTCCTTATTTTTAATTTGCTTCTCTTGTCTTTCAACACTTCAGTAACGACTTGTTTAATTTCATCATTAGATCTCGTATCATTTTCTTTATCCGGTTTAATAACCACCACCTCATAATTCTCTTTTTCTTTTGCAGGCTTCCTGACTTCCACCAATGACGTTCTCTCGTTTAAAGGTTTAACAAGCCTCGTAGCACCCTCCGCGTAAGTAGCTCTAGGAATTGCCGCGCTCCGACTATCTAATATGTCTAATTTGATTTGCAGCTTTTCCTTCTCAACAACCTCGTCCTGAAGCTTACTCTCCATAGCCATCCATTTGGTAAGTATAAATTTTATAGCTATTCTAGAAATTTTATTACTTTCACAAAATAAGAAAGTCTCTAGCTCCTTTCTCGCATTTCTAATATAATCAAAAGGCGATTTCCGCGAAGTAGATAGGGACACTTATTGTCTATATAATTAGAGCATTCATGAGGCCGTGGCCTGCTGTTGGCGGTACGAAGCGTGATATCGCTTATGACCGCCGATGTTAAATCAGCGGTCAACAGCTGCGAAGGAACCGGGACTTATATCCATCGCGCCCTCGCTGTTTCGCCGGCAATACTGCCGGTGATAACAATATGAAAGTAGTGAAATGGTCGATCTGCTAGGCGACCGCGGTGGCGGGTGCTCGGCACCGCACGCCAACCGCTACAACGGCTTTCTTGCCGTGTTGCCACCCACAATATGCCACACGACAGCAATAGTACAGTGTGCTAGGCCAGCGGGTGGCTATTTACGTATTTGCTTCTGTTTGTTTATAAAACTGACTGCCGAACCCTAGACTGCCAGCCCGTGTCGTAGAAAGTAATTTGGCACCGCTCGACAGACCAAAAGGCCGCGGATGCGTTCTACCCAGACAAGCCCGAAGGCCGCGGGTAGGAAACACACCACCGACAAGCCCGAGGGCCGCGGGTGATAGTAGCAAAAATACCGTCGACCGCGTTAGCGGGCGCCAAGCGCCACACGCAAGCACCGCGTCGACCCAGCGTCACAGACCTGTAGTAGCGAAGTCAATTGTAATCATGCCATGCACCACCATGTTTATGTCTTTGATTGGCTCCTACTTGCTTGCCTCTCTTGTCACCTGTTAGCGCGCACATGAACATAACGAGATCCATATCCTTTTTCTAACAAGTAACTCCACTGCGCGCGGGTCCCAGCAAAAACACGCTCGCCGCTAACGCAGTGGGATGCCATCGCCCTGTTTAGCCGCACATACAGATGTACGTTGCCCGGTCTCCGCCACGAGGAGGCAGGGTTGGTCTTTGGAGACCAGTAGATAGGGGCATTTAGTGTGAATCCGGCCACCACGAAGGTGACGCGGATATGTTTCCTCGCCCATTCGAGCATACACAACTGTAGATAGGGGCATTTAGTGTGAATCCGGCCACCACGAAGGTGACGCGAATATGTTTCCTCGCCCGTTCGGGCATACACAACTAAGTTTCCATCTACTTCCAGCGGCCCCACATTCAAGGGAAAGGGCCGAGGAAAAACCCGCATGCGCCATTGAGACGTTTACAATGGGCGAGTTCTTTAGCCGTCAGCGAATTTCAGTTTCCATCCATCTGCTGGCGCCCACGTGGAACCACGGGGAGGCGAACTCGTAACGCGACGCCTCGCGTCCACTAAACGAAGACCTAGGAAATCGGGATGGGTGTTGGAATAGGGATTTTTCCTACCGGAAGCCCTTTAACCAAAGGGTTTCCCGGCAGAAGGATGCGAATACCTGGAAGACCTTTTCCGACGACACGAAGTGTTGTGCCGCCTCAGGCCATTTCCAGCTTCCGCTAGGGGTGATGTCCCGCAGAGCCTCTCTCTGCGGGTTGAAGTCCTTGCAGTGGAGAAGGAAGTGGTCTATCGTGTCCGACCCGTGACCACACCCACACGCCTCACTGTCGGCAACCCCGTACGCGAAGAGGCGCGAACGGAAATTCCCATGTCCAGTGAGGACTTGTGTGGTGTAGTGGCACGGTACCATCCACCCGGCCGCCATCCTTCTCTCGATACTGCTGAAGAAGGTGAAAGTTGTGCGGCCTTTGTGGGAGGAGTCCCACATGGATTGCCACACCCTTTTCACCTCAGCCACGATCCTACCTTTCGCATCGTTGGTTCCCGCTGGGACCACGATGTTACCGATCCTAGCGTCCATATTTCTCCTAACCTGGTAAAGGGCTTTGGCCTGCTGTAGCTCAAGTCCGATAGGGGGGGGGGATACCGGCCACCACGCACATGCTATCCCACGATGACCAGCGGTATGCACCAGTCACCGCAATGAGAGCACGGCGCTGAGCGGCTCCGAGTATTCCCAGCTCCCCTGCCGTGCACCCTCCGGCCCGTCCGGCAGCGGCGTAAGTCGCTACCGGGATGACGACCCCGCGGTACACAGCCGAGAGTGCTCTGAAACCGAGCCCCCATCCTCGTCTTGCCAACCTGCCAAGTTTCGCGAAAAGCGACCCGACTTTGTCGCTGATATATTGACAATGGGATCGGACACCCATGTCCTTATCTAAGTGGACGCCTAGGTATCTAACTGTATTCTTGAATTTAATTGACCTCGCTCCGATCCGAATGATCGGCGGTCTCTTTTGAAAATCTACTTTCGATACGCGAACTGCTTTTCTTTTTCTGTCGGGACGCGGTCCTCCCCGTCGGCCTATTTTTTCCCTGTCTACGTACCCATTCCGGAGTACGATTGCTTCCGACTTCGAATCGGATATTTCTAACTTAGCTGTCCAGCACCAACCTAGGATCTGGTCGACAACGCGTTGACCCTCGATCTCTAAGTCTCTGCGGCTATTTCCCCCCACGAGGACAATGAGGTCGTCCGCGTATGCTACAAACCTATTCTCAACTGAGGTTTCGAGTACCCTCAGGAGACCGTCGAACATAAGGTTCCAGCACGCGGGGCCGAGGACGGAAACTTGCGGGCATCCTCTTGTCGCGCGCTTGGAAATCCTTTCTGTTCCTACCGTGGGACTGACCTTGCGGTCCTGGAAGTAATTGGAGATTACCTCGAAGACGTTGCGCGGACAGTCTCGATCCCTAAGACTACCTAACACTAGGGGCCACCAGACATTGTCGAAGGCTCCGGAAATGTCGAAGAGTAGTGCGATCACATGCCGATGTTCGGTGTCATCGACCATGCGGCGCAACTCGACAATTGCATCTTCAGTCGACTTTCCGCGCGTAAACCCGTACTGTCTGCTGGAGATGCGTCCAGTCGCCATCGCCGTCTGCTCGAGTCTGCTCTTAAGGAGCTTTTAGAATGTTTTCCCGATCACGGAGAGGAGGCATATCGGTCGGTAGGATTTTGGGTCCTTCTCGTCCTTTCCTTCGCCTTTCAGGAGGATTCTCAAAGAGCCCACCTTCCAGGCGGAGGGGAAGACGCCCCATTGAAGGCACCCATTGAATAATCGCGTGAGTTCCCTGAGGATTGTTTTCGCGGAGGCCTTCAGGACCTGTACCTCAATGAGGTCCGGTCCTGGTGCCTTTTTATTTCCGAAGGAACGAATCGCTCCGGCCACCTCCACCAAGGAAAAGGGCGAGGCGTCGGCGGTATTCGGGGCGATTCGCGCCTCTTCCCGGAGATCTCTTTGTGTCGGCGATTCGAGTTCAGGCCGGTCGTCAGGGACGTGAGCTTCCAGAAGCTCGCTGGCGGTTTGCAAAGCACCGGATGTACTTTTATTGTTGCACCGGAGTGTGCTTATCACTTTCTCTACACGGAGTTTATTTGCCTGGAGCTTGTATACGATGCCCCAGGGCTCCGTATTCCCGTTCGACGTCACGAAGTTTAACCAGCTTTCCCGTTTCGCCCTCTTCACCTCCCTGCTGTAGTTCCGCAACGAAGTACGGTACTCCTGCAGTTTTTGGAGGCGGGAGAGTTCGTCTATCGTCTTCTGGAAGGCACGCCTCTGCCTGTACACGGCCTTTTTGTGCTTCGTTAGCTCTTTTGTCCACCACGGGTTGGACTTCCTAAATTTTCTTTTTCTAGGCATTGACGCGGTGCAGGCGTCAGTGATGACGACTGTGAGCGTCTCTGCCATCTGTAGATAGGGGCATTTTATTTATTTAAATAATCAATTAACAATGCAGCGTGGAGCTGAAGCTCATAGGTGCCTGATAGAACATAAAATAGTTTCCAAAATTGTAACAAAATATTCTTATAAATTTTTTGAAGTGAATCTAATCAATGGTAAGTATGACTTATTAATTTCTTTTGTTTTAATTTTTCCTTTTATTTATTTTTCAGAGTAAAAAATGGGTCTCTCAGCCGTCAGAAGAGTCTGACGTTTCCGTCCCTGCCACGAGGAGGCGGACCCTCTACTTTTTACTAAACTATGGAAGCTTTCCGGTAAGTAAAAACTTCTTTACTAAACTTTAAAAATTTTAAGAAATTTTCTTTTACTTCTATTAATTCTAGCCAGTTATTATGAGGTTGTCTAATTTCGTTGTATCTAAATTGGTTGTAGTCTTCACAATGAAACAGAATGTGCGCAGTATCCTCAAGAGCGCAGCTACAGATGGGGCACACGGCAGTATCGGATGCACCCCTCTTGAACAATGTATCGTTCAATGGTCCATACCCCGTTAAAAGATAGGCACAGTACCTGGATAGTATGAACCAAGGTCTTGTTTCGCAGAATCGAACATTCTTAATGAAGTTATAAGTCATTCTGCCGTGTGCGTCCTGATCCCAATTAGCCTGCCATTGCGCAATTATGAAATTATTCAGATCTTCTAATTTCTTAATTATCATCGCATCCTCAGTGATCTCCAACGGGTTGAACTCGAATCCCTTCCAAGAAACGAAGAGTTGCTTTTTAATCCTCATACTGATTCCAAATTTGATAATTTCCAAGTCCAACGGCAAAATCCCAGAAATAACTTGCGAAGCTGCAGTAGATGTTGTTCTACAAGCCCTAGTAAGTAACAGCAATATCGCGCGTTGAGTAGCCAAGATGTTTCTCTTAACAAAAACAGTTTCAGCTCTTTCAAACCACATCACAGAGCCGTATCTAATGATGGGTAAGCAAACTGAACTGTAGAGTAACTTAATAATGGGCACCTTTATGCCCCATTCTTCGTGCGCAGATCGTTTTATTGCCATTATGTATTTCACAAGATTATCACGAACTCTTTTCACATGATGAACAAAAGTCATGCCCCGATCCACAGTTACTCCAAGGTATTTATATGTGTCCACGTATTTTATTCTGGAGCCATCAATCTTAATACTAGGTAACCGCTCTCGGTGCATTTTACCCTTCATTAGCATAGCACAGGTCTTAGCTATTGATACCTTTAGCTTGCTGACAGTACACCATTTCAAAACTTCGTCGATGACTCCAGTTGCCATCTGCTCAAGTTCTCTACGAGAATTGCCCTTAATTAGAATTGTAACATCGTCAGCATAGGCTATAACTTCTATTTCGTCTTCATTAAAAGTATCCCGAAATGTATTTAGGAGCTTATTCAAACACCAATTCCAGGCTAGTGGTCCAATAATAGAACCCTGGGGACATCTTTTAGTAACTTTATAAGTGTGTTCTTCATATTTATTTCTTACTAAAACTTTGCGTCTGCAAAAATATTTGTCTATAATCTTAATTAGGCAAGAGCTGCACTCAGCACTTACTAGGCAATTCTTAATGTAAGGCCACCAAATATTATCGAACGCTCCTTCGATATCCATGAACACCGAAACAACGTATTTCTCTTCAGTAACAGCAATGCCCTTCTTAAAACGCAAAAATGCGTCTTCCGTAGATCGACCTGCCCTAAATCCAAATTGATTATCGTTGTTTAATTTCTTTTCCTGATACTTTGTTTCAATTCTGTTTACTATAACTCTTTCATAAATTTTACTGAATATGGACAGTAGTGCTATTGGCGGGCGTTTCCAGATTTTAGGAAATTCTCTTTCGCGAAGGCATTTATTGTAGAGCAGAACCAATACTTCTTTTTTGCATTTCCAAAACTCCTTAATGATCTCAATGCCAAATCCGTCTAAACCAGGCGCCTTTTTATTTTTACTCTTTTTAATAGCATTTATTATTTCTTCTTCCGAAATATCTGGTTCTAAATTTAAATTTATGTACTCATTATTTGCAGCTCTAATTCGTCCATGGACATCAATCTAATTATTCTCTTTTTCGACATTGTAAATTATAATACACGGATCAAGCTTTTTAGGTTCGTCCGTCTTAAGTCCAACCATGGAAAATCCTGCCTCTTGAATGAGATTGACATCGACCTTACTGTCAACTTCAATTACAACACCTTTGTTGCGCAATTGTCTCATTTTTCTGATCTTTAATTTATTTCTCTTTTCTTTCAACACATCAGTGACGACCTTTTTGATTTCATCGTTTGTCCTCTTATCATTCTCATTTACAGGCTTAATAACCACCACTTCATATTTTTCTTTCTCTTTTACAGGTTTCCTGATTTCCGACACCGATGTCCGCTCACCCACAAGCTTGGTGAGCCCAGAAGCAGCCTCAGCGTAAGTAGTCTTAGGTGCAGCCACGCGCTGACTTTGCAAGCTATCTAATTTAATTTGTAGTTTTTCTTTCTCGAAAACCTCATCTTGTAACTTATTTTCCATAGCTGTCCACTTAGCAAGAATAAATTTCATCGCTGGTCTGGTTACTTTGTTGTTGTCATTAAATAAGAAAATCTCTAGCTCCTTTCTTGCATTTCTTATTTCTTCAAATGGCGATTTCTACGCCGTTTCGCCCAAGAGCTCTTCATGTGGCCTTTTCTTTTTAGATCGCGGCCCAGGCGGATCCGTCGTCAATCCCTCTTCAGCAATGGACGAGACGGAGCTAGTCCTGCTTAAACGACCTACAGGTGTGATACAACACTTGGTCATATCAACAAATGCCTCTCCTAACGCCTCCTCAGTTGTTTGTTTTTTTGTATTAGATTCCATAATAAGTCCCACGAGTATGGTGGAAGTAAGGTCAACCCAGGCAGAGCCACCATTACCTGGGCAAGGCTAAATACAACTAGAGGACGCCATATATCTAGAAGTTGGCCGCTAGGGACTGGTGCACCCACCAGCCACACCCCGATGCAAGACCGGGGTGCACCCCATCGCCGAGCACCATAACTTAGGGTTAGGGATTTTTTAGAGAGGTTATCATCCTCGCGGTCCGGCCGGTTAAGGCAAGACCCCCGGGCCCGTGAAACATGACCACGGGCTTACGGTATGAGGTTCAATTTTAGTCTGGCCTCTCACCTCAAGCCACTCCGGCTAGGTTAGACCTGCCAGGGAATCAAGTTCCCCGCCGGCACAGCCTTGAGGATCATCGAGGCTCGCAAGCCCCCCCCCCCACCACGACAAGGTAAGAACCACGGGGGGGGGGGGGTAGATAGGGACAGTTTAGTGTGAATCCGGCCACCACGAAGGTGACGCGGATATGCTTCCTCGCCCGTTCGGGCATACACAACTAAATTTCCATCTACTTCCAGCGGCCCCACGTTCAAGGGAAAGGGCCGAGGAAAAATCCGCACGTGCCATTGAGACGTTTACAATGGACGAGTTCTTTAGCCGCCAGCGAATTTCAGTTTCCATCCATCTGCTGGCGCCCACGGGGAACCACGGGGAGGCGAACTCGTGACGCGACGCCTCGCGTCCACTAAACGAAGACCTAGGAAATCAGTTCGGTCACATTGGGTTCGATGAGGGGTGTACTCTTATTATTTGTAGCCGCACTTGCAACCTCCAACAGACTTGCGCGCTGTAGCCCCTTCTAAGGGGTTTATTTTAACCCCTAAATAATCAATCATGTCGTCGGGCTCAGAACACGGCAACTTTTGATTGTCGATTCTTAACCCTGGATCTTCTATATGCCACATTTCATTTTTACGGGCGATCTGTAACGTGGTTCATTTGGCCGTCTGCATCTTCATTCCCAGTTTGTTGAGGTAGCTGTGTAGCAACTTGGTTTGTTTTTTTTAGTTACCTCCTTTTCGTCGGCCAACAATAGCTAGGGCGTCGTTTGATGCGGCGCGGTAGGCTCGGGTGGTGCGGATCAGGGTGTGCCGCTGAGACTGTCTAAGTTTCCTAATGTGCCATTTGTAAAGCCTGTTGGCCCAACTGGCGGATGCGTATGTAATAGTGGGGACGTAGAGGCCTTTGTATATCACACCCATATTGCTCTGATTTAGGCTGCAGCGGGTCTTGGTGATGCGAGATAGTTGGCTGATGGTAGTTTTGCTTATACTAGTGATGTAGTTTGCATGCGGGGTTATATTGAAGCGGGGGCCGAAGTGTTCTCCAAAGTACGAGATGGATGCCGGCATCTTGAGCGTGCGGTTTCCTACTCTGATTGTGGGTGGCTTGTGGATATCTAGCAACCCTTTTTTTGAGGAGGATTTCTGACTTGGTCATTGAAACCTCTCGTTTGTTCCTACCGCACCATGCTGTGATAATATCGGATATGATGCAAGATCTGAGTACAATTTCCCTCCTACTATTGCCGGAGAGAGTGACGACGGGGTCGTCTGCATATGCCGTCACGTCGTAGCCACAGCGGTGTATTATTCCTAGGAGACCGTCGAATACGATGTTCCATAGGTTGGGGCCTAAAACTAAGTCTTGGGGTCAGCCTTTGGTGATTGCCTTGGAGGTTATGGAGCTATTGCTGACAATTCGGACTGATGTGTTTGACAGGTAGTCTTGAGCCTGTAGAGGTTCCTGGGACTGATTCTAGTTTTTAGTTACTGGAGGATAGCGGGCGGCCAGACGTTTTCAAAGGCGCCGCTGATGACAGGCAGAAGGTAGATTGGACTATTGATCCATTGTGACCTTCTTAGATTTCTGTCGGAGGTCGTTGACGGTGGGGTCGGTTGGGGGAGCGTACGTGACTGTCTTGCTGCTTCTTGAGTGGTTGCTGTGGGCGGGGGCGACCGGGGATGGAGAATGGGCTTTAGATCTTTTCCTGTTTTTGGTTTTTGGTCCTCTGGGAAGACACGATTGCATGGGAGGTGTCCGAGTCGTTGTCGGAGTAGATTCTGCACTTGGAATTTCGGTAGCGCCTGCTTACCTGAATATATTCGTCCGTGTCTGAGGTGTCCGCGTCCATCTTGTCCATGGACGGTAGCGAAATGTTACATGCAGTAGGAATTTTGAATTGAAATTGCACGACCAGTCGAAATGACTGGTCTGGTAAATCTAGTGTTAATATGGGGCCGTGCCCGTCGCTGATCTTCCACACACTGAAGATCCAAAATCGTGAGGTATCCTATGGAGGGGTAGAGTGTTTTTCGTTGATTCGTTTAATCCGTTGTTAAAAATTGGTGACCCTGAAAAGCGCCGATTAATGATAGCGGTAATGCTACTCGAAGTGCCGCCCTCCAACCTCAGTATACCATTCGGCACGGCTTACTACTTGTCGTTGGACTTTTTCCAATGTTTCTGCAGTTAACACAACAGCTGCGTGCATTCTGATTACTATCTCATCGATGCTGTTTAGTGCTTCCTTGTATACCGCATCCCGCATCCTGGAAGTAGACAAAATTAATCTAAAAAAACAGTAAAAAAATGCAATAATAATTTGAAAATGTTCATTGCTAAAATTACCTCCGAAAATAAAAATCCAACGGATTCAAATCGGGTGACCGTGGTGGCCACGGCACAGGTCCGCCGTGGCCGATCCACCTGTCTTGAAAAGTTTCGTCTAGATGGGCGCGAATTCCAAAGGAACCGGCCGAACGTTAAAATTGCCACAAATTCCGGCCCATACATTGACCAAGAAGCGAAGCTGTGCATGGTATGACCGAAGCGCACAAATCGTCGCTCCATAAATGCGAATTATGGGCATTGAAACACCCTTCTCTTGTGAAGATTGCGTCATCTATCCACAGAATGAATTTTCAGAACAATGGATTTCGCGCTACTTATCCCAGCAATTGAATATTGAATCCGTTGATCGAAGTCTGTATACAGAAATTCCTGTACCCGTATGAATTTATATGTGTACATAAAATTGTCCTTTAGAATACGGTGCACGGTAGTACTTCTAACACTAGAAAAAAGTACATACAAATGCAGAAACATTTGCAGATCAAGAACATTTTTTTTACGTAATTAAAAATCATGGTTATTTTAATTGTGACGTACCCCAAGCTGCTACTGATTCCTCGTACACTCTCGGTGCCGTCCTCCTCTATGAGTGTTTGCACTTCATTTTCCGATCGGAGGTTCTGCGCGGAAAATGATCTTCCTGCCCCCTCGTCGTTTGATGTTGCGATGCCGCGGGTATAAAAACGTTGCGCTAATGTGCGTACTGCATATTCCGTCGGCATTCGCAAATTTGGTTATTCTTCCTGTAATCTTCTCACGGTAGCAGCTGCATTTCCCTCGCGCTGCGCGAATATCCAAAACATTTGGTATTGTTCCTGTGGTAGATACATTTTAGGAAACTTCGCGACGTATTCACTGGCACTGTCAAACGCTTTCTCGCCCTTCTTCTTAAGTTGCGAGCCCACTATCGTTTCAAAAACTGACAAACATCATAGCATACTCGAATACAGTGACGATTCGTCAAGAGTCACACAGACGATCGTCGAATTGTGCGACGATGTCTTTTGATTGTATTCGAGGATGCTACGATCGTCAGGCGCTGACGGTCGGCCGTTGACCTAGCATAAAAACGCCGCGTTCAATTTGGCGGGCCGCGATTCGGTCCGATCTCATTCAAATAATCCCTAATAATTCTGAAATTAAAAAGTACTTTTTGATTTGTTTTAGCGTACAAAAGTTTTCAGTTTAATTTGTTATATATTCTGAGAAAATTCTTCCAAAATAACTTAAATAATCTACACCTGTCTTAGGAGGACCTCTTCTCGATTCCGCATGTCCCGCAACGCTTTTATCATTGTGGTATTATTAATTTCAGTAAATGTCAATTCATTATTTAACCCCAACTATTCTTGTGAGGTTTTGAAATTCTCCTTGGCTTTTCGGACAAGTATGTTATTAGATAAATTTCTTCATTCAACTTCCAAACGAATAACTTCTTTTCTCAGTTCCTTTAGCATTGTGTGACAGTTGTCCTTCTCACATTGAAAATTTGTTATTGAATTTTCATATTATTTAATCGCATTTTCAGAATTTTTTAAAGCTTTTTTCCTATTTCTTTTACCTTTGATGGCAGGCCTGATCCGTCTGCCAATATGTTGCTATCAATCATCTTCTCTGTCTCCGAATTTTCTTTCCACCTTCTATCGTATTTTTTTTAAAAAAAAAAAAAACTTCCTCTGAGAACAAGTTTTCTTGTTCTTCCTGCAGTGCCCTTATACGTTTACCACCTAAATCTGCTATCTGCAATTCGATATCCATCACTTCTTTTCCCAATTCCATTTCAGCAATTACTTTAATCCTTGTCTCTAACTAAACATGCAAAGATAAATGCAAACTCAAAGATTTAAGATATTTATTAACTGGAAACAAGTATGGTAAATTCTCTCCAATTGTTCTTCATCTTATGAATAGAAATGTACAGTTTTGGAAGAGGGGGGATGGATACGATTATTCGAGCCTTGCGCCTCGTTTTCATAGTTGTTCACATAACCAGCTTTATTTACGAGATAAAGGACAATTCGGGAGAATTTACTGTACTATACTGTACCTTTTTTATCGTATCAACTTTTTTCTTCAGTTTATCATCACTTCTTTCTATTTCCGACAATAATACTTCTATTGAACCATCAAGCTCTACTTTTATTTTCTTTGTTAATATTTCGATTTGCCGTTTGCATAAGTTACATTCGGCTATCTTGCTTTCTGAAAAGAGATTGTGATTATAAACATATAAGCTTTCGTTGTAAGATATAAAGTTTCATTATTGTTTTAAAGGAATCACTTTCTCGCATTTTTGAATCTTCCAAATTTCTAATCCTCTGCGCTAGAGGTTCCAATTCGTTATCGAATGTTTTCGAAGGGGGCGGGGATTTCTTTCTTGTATGCGGAGACATCTTAGACGCAGACACGCGGGACTAGCGAACGAAAGAGTGTCGGTCGTGGAAAAACCGTCGTCGCACTGGCTGCTCGCGTTTCGAAACATATACTCTAATTTTGACCTTCCTTTGGCGTTTCCCTCTTTTTCGTAGCCACGTCGTCGAAGGGAAGCTGCTAGTTTGTCCGCGAATTAGCAGACTCAACATTCCGAGTAAAATCGGAATGCGTTGTTTGACTGCGCAAATAAACGACAACCTTGCGTGTCTAGGTTAATACTGAGCTCCAAAATCGATGTAGTTTCCATCACTGTACGTCTTTCGTCACTTTGGATATATAACGGTCTTATTTCACAAGGGTATTTCATTTTAAGGGAGACCCCATAATCGAAAAATAAGTCATGATTCCGTCTCCGTATTCGCACTCGTTTCGCTCACTTCCATCTTGCGCGAGGCTTTTATTCGACCGACACTTTTGGCAAACTACAACCTAATTGTACCACGCAGTCTCTTTCTATTCAGTATGTCCCGTGTCAGATTTGCACATTTTTTTATCTCACTCGCGCAGGAGGTGAGATCTTTCATTCGTTGTTCCGACATTTCTTCGTATTTGTGTACCGGGGATAATGTATATAAGTATTACTGTTGATTACGTATCGGACATAAAATACTAATATATATATGGTGTAAAACTTATTATACATATATATATACATATGAGTCTGTATTTCTTAGGCATTTCGACTATTATCTACATTGTTCTCATCTCACTTTTCACATTCTTGAAAACTATTACATTCGATTGCCTAAGTTTTACACCATAGGCACAATTACGTCGCATTTACAGCTGTACGTTGCATAATAATAGGACTGATATTGTTTTCTGTACTATACCTAAATTTTAGTTCCTAGATTATGTAATTAAATAATATATTCAATAAAATGATCGTTGAATTGTAATTAATAGAGAGCGACGCATTTTGTAATATTTATGTAGCGCATAACAACATTCGCAAATATTCTGTGTATATATTCCTATGATCACTTTTGTCTATATATATATTAACATTTACAAGGATTGTGTAATGATTACATGATACAACTATTGAATAAAAAATGAAACGATAACTTGTAACTAATTTATAGATTTCGGATCACCGAATCGCAAGTTTCCCTTGTGTTTTTCCCTTTAGAATTCTGTGTAATTTTGTCCTATCATGTCATTAGATTTTTATGGCATGTAACAGTATTAGTATTACCCTTCTCATTCATTATGAAGAACTTATTAAATTTATTATGGTTCTATGACATTGTTACAAGGTAAATTTCAGTTCATGTTTCTATTTATGCAACGACTCATAAACGGAATTAATTATTTTTTTTATTTTCTAATATATACATATTGTATATAACTCTTTGATCAAAGATCCATTATCATTAAATAGTTGGATATTTACAAATACTCTAATATTATTGACTTTTTTCAAGATGAAAGTATAAAAGATGAAAATTAAAACTACAATATTAACACTATTTGCGGGCAAACTAAAAGGGTTTCACGAAAGTAATAATAATAATCTTCGAAAATTACGATAATGAAAATACCAGTAATATAATGAAAACATAGGGTATTAATGCACTGATAATACAATTTGAAAGGAAATAATTTTACGCAAGAAAATGTATTAAAAGTATAAAACAAAAGTTAGTATTATAGTATGCTTCATATGTGATTCAGTCAATACTGCAAATACAGTAATCTCTCCCTAAAAGATGCGGGATCGGAATTCGAAATGTATTTCAAAGTACTAAAAGACGTGATTCATCAAGCCTCGCGACCCCCCTTTATAATATTGTTCGACACAAGAATATATAACGGCATATTGACCGCTGCCTATCATAAAATATCAGGTAGTTTCGTCCGACACGAGTTTCATTTTCTGTGTGTCTCTCACTCTCTCTCTCTCTCTCTCTCTCTCTCTCTCTCTCTCTCTCTAATAGGACCATTCGATGGACCACGTATATTAGATACAATTCACTGTCCAGTACTTATGGTTACGATCTCGATTTATAATAAATTCACATTTGCTTTCTATTTTATAACTAAAATTCTATTAGAAAAATGCTTATACATGTTGCATACAAATATTCTATGCATTTTATTTTAAATATATAACATGTAGAATCATATTTTTACTTCTGTAATTAATCTCGCTACATCCTTGTACACTGTATACTATACATAGGTTCTCACCCCACTGACAATATCTTAGACTACATATGGTCCAAGGGTAATACAATCTAAAAGGTTGCGACATTGTCACGGCCCTCTAATTCATTGATTTTCTCTCTTAGCCGAAATTCTACGAAGTCAGTGAACACGTGTGCCGCGACTTCTTTGACTCAAATTCCATAATACAATGAAATAACTTTTCTTAATTTTAACATTTTTAACAACGATCTTTTATTTTACATATTGCTGACAGTGCGCGCGATATAGTTTGGACAGGTATTTCCGATTAAAATAAAATCGATCTCGATATAATTTCGATTATGTACATTTATTCATTCAATATTTAATATGAAATTCATTCGATTACATCGTTATTGCGATTATATAAGTAAAATACATAAGTAAAATTATAAATTATATATAAAATTATATTAACATTGATATCAACATTAAATATGTATAACATTAAATATCTTCAACGACATAGTGTGTAATTAGGTAAGTGGTAAATAGCATTTTGCATTAAATCGTTCCGTTGCATATCATCCTTGGAATTGCCGTGGTTAAAGGTGATAGTTTTCCGCTATCTTCTAACAACAATTCAACTAGAAAAAAAATTAATTTGTAAATAATTCATATTTTCAAATTGGTTGAAAATTGTTTACCATTATATGAATAAGTATGTACTTACCTATATGGTTGTTGCTCCCTCGTCATGATGTATGATATAATATTACGCACGACGTATTTTATGTGAGGTGGTTCAGTTGGAATAATCATTCTTAATCCCTGAATGAGGTAATGGGTTTCTGCAGTCATAGTTCAGTTACTATACAAAATTAATTCTCCAGGTTCATTCCTTATTTCGGTACCATTCCTTTTATCTGCCTCGTCACATTTTAACACGTTAAGCGCCACGCCGAATTTTTGCGCCTTTCCGTTGAAGCCACAGTTAGCCGTCAGGCGGGCCCTACCGGGCAGCGCGCCGATAGGCGAGCCAGAGTATAAACAGATAACGGGTAACGTAACCCGGGTTGAGGACCGGAGCTTGTCTTCGTATGTTTATCTTTCCACTTGCAGATAAACTGTACTCGAGAGCCTGTCATTTTCTGATCGTAATAAATACTATGTATATACTTTGTTTATATCCTTATAGTCCCTTCTCCTTGGTAGAAGATAAAAAAGCAATCAATGAATGCTTCGAGGCGTATAAATAAGTATTCTATTCTATTCCTTGAAACATTGACCAAACAAAAACCGATATCGCATAATTTAAATGTTCAGTCTCACAAATACGCAAGGACCGACACACGCGCCGCGATAGAAGAACGAAAAATCTGTCGCCGGTCCGCAGGGACCGGCGTGGCCTGAATGGAAAGTCTAGCGCCGGTCCCTAGGGACCGGCGTGGCGCTTAACGTGTTAATAAATATTTTCTAACATGAGTAGGTATGCTAGTAACGTTCTAAGCCACTGTGCTCGAGGGGTAGGTCGAACCGCGGGGCAAGAGGGGGGAGTCCAACCGTGGCACGGTGCTCGAGGGGTAAGTCGAACCGCGGGGCAAGAGAGGGGAATCCTGCCGCGACGAGCGCTGGTGGATATGGAGGGGGAAGTGTGGCCTTGAGCGCAGGTAGGTATGGAGGGGGAAGTGCCGCGGCGAGCTCCGTAGTGGGGGGAGTCTCGTGGTTTTGCATTTCGTACGCGTTATCGATAGTTGCTTATCTATCGGTCTTCTGTTCTTATTGAATTTAATTATGCAGCGTTTTATATCGCGCTTGCATTTTCACATAGTAGGAGATGTTTTGGAGTGAGAGAGAGAGAGGGGTAGTCGCATCGCAACGGTTTCTCTCTCTCTCTCTCTCTCTTCAACAGCATCTGTAACGAGTTTGGACACGTTTTTTAAAGCGGTCTTCTCGTCTTATTGAAATTTAATAATGCAGTGTTTTTTATCGCGCTTGCAATTTTACATTGTAGGAGATGTTTTGGGGTGAGAGGGAGGGATAGACACATCGCATCGGTTTCTCTCTACCGCTCGATCGTTTTTCGTCATCGACGAAACGTGGTTTTTTGTAGTGTGAGAGAGAGATGTAGACGCGTCGCAACGGTTTCTCTCTCTCTCTCTCTTCCGCACGGTCCGCTATGAACGAAGCGCGGTCTTTGGAGTGTGAAAGAGAGGTGTAGACGCATCGCAACGGTTTCTCTCTCTTCCGTACGGTCCGCTATGAACGACGCGTGGTTTCACATTTCGTTTGGATTGAGATAGAGGGATAGATTCGTCGAAATTTAACTATCTAGAGTTTTCTTATCGCGCGCGCATTTTTGAGAGAGATAGAGAGGGATAAAAGTAAAAGATTTAATAACATATTTATTTGAGAAAGAATCCAAGCCATAATCCCAATAGGTTGTTGAAAAAAAGAAACTTTAGTCTCGGACAAAAAATAATCTATAGTTTACTTTGGATCGAGATTCGAAAATATTAGCTTACGTTTCCGCCCGGTTCCGTCAGCGCGTACCGACGGTAATGTAAACTGTATATCTAAGATACCGCGATATGCCATCGCCGGTTGCATTTTTACATTGTAGGAGATGTTTTGGGGCGTGAGAGGGAGGGTAGACGCATCGGTTTCTCTCTTCCGCAGCATTTTGTAACGACTCTGCATACGTTTTTTCTACAGCGGTCTTCTCGTCTTATTGAAATTTAATTATGCTGCGTTTTCTTATCGCGCTGAAACAGCGGCGATGAGAATGCCGAACCGCGGAGCAAAGGGGGTTAAGGCTTTTTCTCAAATTTGCGGTTTCGAATCCCGGATGACTCTCGGACGCGTTATCTTCCCACGGTGTCAGTTTTCTCATCTTATTGAATTTTCTTTCGCTAAATTCGCTATTCAGTCGCGAATCGTTATGGAAGTTTGTTCGTTTGCAATATCCATCGCGAGCATGCCGTCCTTGCAATCCCTCGCAACGTCCAAGATATTTGAACACATATATATATATATTCCGGCAACGTAGTCGTGCACTTCTCCCCTTGTAGAATGTCGCGACCCGTTGCGTGTTGGTCTACGGCACGAGTTGTTGACTGCCGGCGTCGCCTCCGTGCGTACACCACAGACGCTCGATCGCCCGGCCGGCTGCGTGACGGTACACTATTTACGGTATTGGGCCGCAACTTGCTCCATTTTCGAATGTATTTGCGTTCAGGCCCGCCGCAAGCTCGGTTAGTAATTACACGGATGGTACGTACCTGGTGCCGGCTCCGGGCCTAGCCAGCAGTTGGCAGGCGGTGCTCGAACTGGCGAACCGTTTTGAATCACATTACCGGTCAGCGACGCTACTGCTTTGGGTACCTTCAGGACCAGTCTTGAAACACGGACCAAGGATTCTAACATGTGCGCGAGTCATTGGGACTCGATTAAACCTAAAGGCATAATGAAAGTGAAAGTTGACCTTTGCGTCGACCGAGGGAGGATGGGCCGCGTCACGATGCGGCCTCGCACTCCCGGGGCGTCTCGTTGTCATAGCGAGAAGAGGCGCACCCAGGGCGTACACGTTGGGACCCGAAAGATGGTGAACTATGTCTGATCAGGACGAAGCCAGGGGAAACCCTGATGGAGGTCCGTAGCGATTCTGACGTGCAAATCGATCGTCGGAACTGGGTATAGGGGCGAAAGACTAATCGAACCATCTAGTAACTGGTTCCCTCCGAAGTTACCCTCAGGATAGCTGGCACTCGCTCGTTCTTTTCAATGGACGTTTGCGAGTCTCATCTGATAAAGCGAATGATTGAAGGCCTTGGGGCCGAAACGACCTCAACCTATTCTCAAACTTTAAATGGGTGAGAACTTTGGCTTGCTTGAATTATGAAGCCAAGAGAGAAAATTTATTATTATTATTATTATTATTATTATTATGGCATATATAAAGAGAAAAATGTGGATCAGAGTGCCAAGTGGGCCATTTTTGGTAAGCAGAACTGGCGCTGTGGGATGAACTAAACGTAGAGTTAAGGCGCCTAAGTCGACGCTTATGGGATACCATGAAAGGCGTTGGTTATTTAAGACAGCAGGAAGGTGGTATTGAAAGTCGGAATCCGCTAAGGAGTGTGTAACAACTCACCTGCCGAAGCAACTAGCCCTGAAAATGAATGACGCTGAAGCGTCGCGCCTATATTCCACCGTCAGTGGTATGTGAAGCGGGGCAAAAATTTCGATTTTATGTCCTCTATGAAGCTCTGACGAGTAGGAGAGTCGCGACGGTGTGCGCAGAAGGGTCTGGGCGTGAGCCTGCCTGGAGCCACCGTCGACGCAGATCTTGGTGGTAGTAGCAAATACTCCAGCGAGGCCCTAGAGGACTGACGTGGAGAAGGGTTTCATGTGAACAGCCGTTGCACACGAGTCAGTCGAACCTAAGCCCTAAGAGAAATCCTATGTAGATGAGGTGTCCTAAGACGTAACTATGACTAAACACAAAAACGCAGCTTATTTTATTATATAAATCGCAGCATATTATACAAATACATAAAAAACACCCATTGGGCGAAAGGGAATCCGGTTTCTATTCTGGAACCCGGCAGCGGAACCGCATACCATTCGGGCCCTCGTAAGAGTGTTCGTCGGGGTAACCCAAAATGACCTGGAGACGCCGTCGGGAGATCCGGGGAGAGTTTTTTTTCTGTATAAGCGTTCGAGTTCCCTGGAAACCTCTAGCAGGGAGATAAGGTTTGGAACGCGAAGAGCACAGCAGTTGCGGCGGTGTCCGGATCATCCCCTCGGACCTTGAAAATCCAGGAGAGGGCCACGTGGAGGTGTCGCGCCGGTTCATACTCATATCCGCAACAGGTCTCCAAGGTAAAGAGCCTCTAGTCGATAGATTAATGTAGGTAAGGGAAGTCGGCAAATTGGATCCGTAACTTCGGGATAAGGATTGGCTCTGAGGAGCGGGGCGTGTCGGGTTTGGTCGGGAAGCGGGTCTGGCTGACGTTCCGGGTCTGGGCGAGGTGAACGGCTCTCGTGGCTGGGATCCGAGCTTGGTCCCGTGCCTTGGCCTCCCGCGAATCTTCCTTGCTGCGAGGCTTCCGTGGCGTTTCCCATCGGTGCGGTCGTCCTCTTCGGCCGCCATTCAACGCTCAGCTCAGAACTGGCACGGACTAGGGGAATCCGACTGTCTAATTAAAACAAAGCATTGCGATGGCCCCCACGGGTGTTGACGCAATGTGATTTCTGCCCAGTGCTCTGAATGTCAACGTGAAGAAATTCAAAAAAGTGCGGGTAAACGGCGGGAGTAACTATGACTCTCTTAAGGCGGTCGCTTGAGGTGTCGGGCCGGCTTGTCGGTACTAGTATCCGAGACCAACTTTGGTGATCATAGTTTAGCAAGCAGCCCCCTTTTCGTGGGTCTCGCCGCCAGTACCTCTTTTGGAGGGAAGCTAAGAGCTGTCTCTACGTAAATGGCCAGTAGGGTTGGGTTCCCTGCTTGTCTCAATTCAGCTGGCCCGAAAACGATTAAAAAGACTTGGATGGATGACACACCCATGTTCGGTGGTCATCACAGCAGCTCGTCCACTGGCGAAGCCGCACCAGTTTCTGGAGGCAGGTCAGGCTCTGCGCAACCTGTGGGCGACGGTTTCGTATGTGAGTTCCCCGGATGCGGTCGGCAATTTATATCTAAGATCGGCCGTGGGGTTCATCACCAGCGCAGTCACAAGGACTGGTACGATGCCCGTCAGGACACAACAAGAACGAAGGCACGCTGGCCCCGGAAGACTCGGCAATCCTCGCAAGGCAGGAGGCGCGACTGACTCTGCAGGGCGTGAAATTTACAAACCAAGTGCTTCTAAAGGTTATTCCTGACAGAACGCTCGAGGGAATTAAGGGACAGAGGCGGAGAATGGAGCACAAGGCGATGGTAGAGCGCTTTCTCTCTGAGATTCGCCCCGCGGAAGCTGAAACCGCTCCTCCGCCTTTAGTAAGTGCTTCATCGTCCCTAGCCGAGCACAGCTCGGAGTCACGCCCTGTGGAGGAGGCCCCGAATGATACCTCATATGAGACGACTCGGGCCACGGTCGCCGAATATCTGCAACGGCTACCATCCTGTGCGAACCGCGAATTCAATTCCAAATCTTTGGTCAAAATTGTTGACTCCCTAAACATCTGGAACAAGTAGCAGCTTTTTGAGGAAACTTCCATTTATCTTCGAGAGACCTTCCTGACTCCTCGGAGGGTCTCCACGCGCAGGATGCCAGTGGTCGAAAAACCTCAGTCTCGCCGAAAACTGTGTAGGGCCGAGTACGTAAGGGTACAAACAGCATGGAAGCGCAACCTGACATCGTGCATGCGCGATCTGCTGAGGGACAAACGAACGTCCTCTGCACCATCTGCGGAGATCATAGTCCCTTTCTGGGAAAAGGTTATGACTTCTCGGGACACGACGACGTCCGGTGTTGCGTCCAGGGACGAGACTCGGAAGGAATTATGGACGCCAATTACCACAGATGAGGTAAAGGCAGCTTTGCCTCCAATGGTTACGATGCCCGGTCCGGGTGGTCTCACTGCCAAGCAGTTCCGAAGTGCTCCGATCGGTATTTGGACACGACTTTTCAACAACTAATACTGAAGACGGACGGAGCTTCGAAACCTGGAGATTTTAGGCCCATCACGGTCTCTTCTACCATCGCAAGGTCATTTCATAAGATCCTGGCCAGTCGGATGTCTAAACACATTCGACTGGATCCACGGCAGAAGGCCTTCAAACCGATTGATGGGTGCACGGAGAACATCTTCATGATGGATTTCATCCTCCAATTCTCCAGGCAGCACCATCAGCCATTGTTTATGGCATCCCTGGACGTGGCCAGGGCCTTCGACTCCGTCACGCACCAGACCATTATGGATGCCCTCCGATCAGCGGGGGTTCCTAGCTTAATGGTCGAGTATATTGCTGGGACCTACGAACGATCGTCTACGCGGCTCCATTGTGGAGATTGGGAATCCCATATGATTCATCCCACTTGTGGTGTGAAGCAGGGAGACCTACTGTCGCCGATCATTTTCAATCTCGTGATCGATCGACTCTTCTCCAGTCCGAGTTGGCAACTCCACTATAAATGCAATGGGGTACGCGGACGATCTGGTTCTCTTTGCATTGTCACCTAATGGTCTCCAGCAATTGCTCGACGCTTCTGCAACCTACTTGCAGGAGTGCGGTCTTCGCGTGAACTTGTCGAAGTGTTTTACGGTGTCGCTTAAGACTGTCCCAAAGCAGAAGAAATCTATCTCGATAAGGCCCAATCATTCCGCTGCCTTGGGCGTCCAATCCCAGAACTCAAACGATCAGATGAATGGAAGTATCTGGGTGTTCCATTTATACCTGAGGGCCATCTAATGAGTAACCCACTCAATCGGGTTAAAGAAGACATTAGAGTCTTAACGACGGCACTTCTTAAGCCACAACAGCGACTGTTCACCCTTAGAACAGTGGTGCTTCCGGCCTTATATCATCTGTTAGTGCTGGGATCGACGAACATCAGTTTGCTCAACAAGCTGGACGCCACGATACAAGGAGCGGCTAGAAAGTGGTTGGATTTGCCGCACGATGTACCAAACGCGCATTTCCATGCTGACGTGAGGAATGACGGTCTCTCTATTCCATCTTTGCGTTGGATTATTTCTCTCCAGCGCTTCAATCGTTTGAGGGCCCTCAAGGTCCTTGAGGGTGAAGAGGTGCCTGGGGTGGTGCGACGGTTTGTCGAGCTGGAGATAAAACGCGCCCAACTGCGTTTAAGCGATCATGGGCTTGTTATAGCCTCATTGGTCGCATGTAAAGAACGCTTCGCAACGCTGCTGCATGGATCCAACGACGGCCAGCCTCTCATACAATCGCGTAGTGTGGTGCGACAACATGATTGGCTCACGGACCTGACTCTCCTTGTATCCGGACGGGACTTTATTCAAATGAATAAAGTCCGGATCAACGCCGTTCCATTAAGAACAAGAATGGCTAGGAGTCGGGTCCGTGACCGCCACTGTTGTGCGGGCTGCGGGGCTGCTGAAACTCTTCAGCATGTCTTGCAGCAATGTCATCGAACACACGACGCCCGTATGAAACGTACTTATCGATCAAGAACCTAAATTTAAAACACCAAGCGGCCTCCTCAAACCCGATGCCATCCTTACTAAGGATCAAAGGGCCATTCTCATCGATGCCCAAGTAGTTGGCGAACGGGTTGAGCTCGATCGAGTTCATCAGGCAAAAATTGATAAGTATAAGGTTCTCGAGGCGGACATTAAGACCAGATATGCCGCCGAGGCGGTGACATTCACCTCCTTAACACTATCATCTAGAGGCATATGGAGCAAGGAGTCCTACGAGCATCTGATCCGACTTGGTCTGCTCAAGTCATCGGACGCGAAAATCATGTCCACGAGAGTGCTTGTGGGCGCAATATATGCGCTAAGTGTATTTTATCGCAGGACCACGACGAGACGGCGCTCTTGGCTGTAGGGCTTTGGTCCGCCTGCAGACTTATCCTGTGCTGCCTGCAGTCTCAGGCACAATAAGAGAGGGGTTTTAGTGGGCATTACAAGATCATGAGTCCCACACTGCCGGCGACCAACATCTAGCCGGTGTGCCTAAAAGCATTTCCGCTCTTTAAAAAAGAAATATATTTACGGGGACGATGATGCGCAATATAGTCCTCTTGTTAGGTCCATTAGCCTCTCCCGTCCAAGTCTTCCCCATCTCCCATAGGTTCTCGCCGGGTAACGCCAAATTGTTGGCCCGAGAAATAAAAAATTGCCTCAGATGGAAACACGTAGAGGGACGGCCTCTGTCTCCCCTAAGCCAACAACTTCCCCCCTGCCGGGACCGAGCCTTGGAAGTCCCCCTTCCCGGCCAGTCGACTTTCCCTGTTCGTACCCAGGCTGCGATCGATCCTTTGCCACCAAGATCGGTAGAGGCGTTCATTTGAGGTCCGCTCACCCTGATTGGTCAGATGATGTGAACCGCGCAGCGCCAGTGCTCGGTTCATCAATCAGGCGCTCATTGGGTTCCTGCCTGGCAGGTCGCTAGACGCCACTAAGGGTGCTCGGAAGCGCAAGGACTACCGAGCGCTCGTGGTGCAGCACATTGGCCGCATTCAGCAGGACACACTGCAGCCGGTGGCTGAGACGCCCGATCTCGCCGGAGAGGTTCAAGTGAGCGATCGGGATTTTCTGGAGTATTTCCGCGGCCTTGATCCGCTAGGGTGCGATGCATATCCCCAAAATAGTAATAATTATTATTTAGGGAATCGCTTAGCAAGCAATGGACAAAGTCGTTAGAGTGCGAAACTATGGTGCAGAGCTCACAACTCCGGAAACATCACCCAAACCGGAGCGAAAACTAACATTTGGAGGGGCTCAAATCAAAAAGGCTCCTTCAAAATATCGTCAGGAGAAAGTCGGTCTTAAACGGATTGTTGCATCACCGCTGTCCAGGCCTATGAAGAACGGGAAGCGCCTTACCGAACACGTCCGACCTAGCTCAACACCGACACCGTTAAGAAATGATCCCATGTTCGATGAAATTGACTGCGATGATTTCGTGGGGTTAACAAAATAGCGAGCGAAACGTGACTTCACAGTAACGAACGAATCGTTCATACCCCTCGTTGATCGTGAATATGATCTCAGAGCAGCAACAGACAAACGCTCTGGTGTGGTGGTATCAAGATCGGCATTCCGATACGTGATGTGTATACATCTCTATGCTCGCTATGCTCTGATACGCGATTTACGCGGTTCTGCAGCTCACGATGGGCATATATTGCTCACGTATATCAAAGGACAAGCCTATACAACACCGCCATCCATAGATGCGTATCTCCGTAGCATTGCATTATCTCCTTAGCACTTTCGACTGGAACTTCCTGCATGGCCGAATATCAATGGAGACTTTGATACCACAGATGAAAATAGCCATTGGATGTACATGTCTTATCCTGCTCCACGAATCCTAGCCGAAGCGGTTAAATTCGATTTTAAGTACACCATACAAGGTGGAAGTAGAGATTGGGATATCCCTGAGGACATTAGACCGCGAGTTGCGGTGCCTGAGGGGCGAGCTCAGGGGGCAAAGCCTACAGTCCCAGAGCAACAACCGCACTCGGGATTACCAACTGTCAATCTCCTCGGATGGTCGAGAGCTACCGCATTATCGTCTCATCAGCGTACTCATATTGAGGATGCTGGTATAACACAGGACGATCTTGGTGGGGAAGGGAGGTTTTTGTTGAATCGTGTACTCAATGAGAAGGTGCATGATTCGCTAAACAACTCTTCAGTGAAAATGAAACTTGGTGGTGCCTTATGTGAACGACCCACTGGGTCTATAGACCAGTCGCTCTACTATGAGAAAGAGCCGATACCACAACAATTCTCTAGAGTCCGACGATACCTGGAGTCTGAGATTAGAGGGTTATAGCTCGATAGACGAGTTGTTGTTTTTGGTCAAATCTTCGGATTTAGATGCAAGAAAGATTGCACTAAAGAGAGAGACCCTAGACATACCTGGTCAATTTAGCACTGGGGCGAGTACGCTAACATGCCCCAATCGTGGATAAACACCATAAATGACGTTTTCACGTATGGAAGTGGTGACAAGTTGAACATACCAGAGTTCGCAACACCATTTTCTGGTCGCGACAATGTAAGGACCGCGTATTTACGCAAATTCCTTGTTGCAAAAGCTAGCTGATACACCTCAAACAGCAAATTGGCGAGTATTTGCTCGGTCACGTGCCTTGGCCTCCCGCGGATCTTCCTTGCTGAGAGGCTTGCGTGACGTTTCCCATTGTTGCGGTCGTCCTCTTCGGCCGCCATTCAACGGTCAGCTCAGAACTGGCACGGACTAGGGGAATCCGAAGCATTGCGATGGCCCCCACGGGTGTTCACGCAATGTGATTTCTGCCCAGTGCTCTGAATGTCAACGTGAAGAAATTCAAAAAAGCGCGGGTAAATGGCGGAATTAACTGACTCTCTTCGTTTGAGGTATCGGGCTAGTTCGCCGGTACTAGTATCCGAGAAGAGAGTCATCTCCTAGAAGGTGGTGGAAGTGGAACATTTTGACCAGAGCTATTCTGGTCCGGGTCCTACTGAATCTAGCTTCTACCGAATGGTGTAGCGGGGTCAGGGCATGGCGAACCCAACATCTTCGTTCGCCATGTCGTCTGGAAACCCTACCCAAGGCCAATCTCACATCCGACCCTTAGGCAAGGTCACGTGGTGCCGGGAAAAGGACCATTCACAATGCCTGGTCCGAGCTCACGAGATGGCCGATCCATTGGCTTAAGCCGTATGGGCTCGCGGGATCTGCAGCCCCCCGATCTCGTGCCCTTCGCGGCAACTCATATTGCGCCTAAAAGTAGTAAAACAAGCCTTGGGAGCTGTCGGTCCCGAACAGTGGCGACAGCATTGGTGGACCCCCTCGCCCAGCGAGCTATTTGCTCGCTGGGTAATAATAACGACCACGCTATTCAAAAGGCTTTTGATTCGGATGATGGCTCATTCTGCCCGAGTTGCAGGATGGATCTACGTGGCCGTACTGCCGCGAGTGCCGCCCAACACATGAGGCGGTGTAATGTACCGCCCACTCAGGTCAGTGGTTACGTGTGCGAAACGTGCAAATCGCCAACACCAACGGAGGGCCCATGTCGATAAATTCAATGCCACGACCTACGTAACAAGCGGCTGGCCTCCTCGAGGTCCCAGTATACAGACGATGAAATAAAATCAATAGCACATGATGAAATAGAAATTACCAGGAATTCAAAATTTTTAGGCAAGGACATTATCAAAATTCTAGCAGAAAAATCCGGCCGTCCTTTCGAAGGAATTAAAAAACTCAGACAAAGAGAGAAGTACAAAAAATACTATACTGAGGCCCACGCCGAGGTGAGTCCGTTGAATATTCGAAACGTTTGCCCGTTAACGCCGCGGGTACACCTCACTAAGTGCGACGACTCTTACAAGCGCGGGGGCATCGATGCCCAGCAAACTACTCCTTCCCCGACTACCACCAATAGCGCGGCTCTGCCTCATGACGTGCGCGGTCTCCTGGATGGCATCAAAAACGAGATGAACAACCACATGGCGGACATCGTTGATAGTGTGCTGTCCGATGCACCACCTAACGACATTATGCTGTCAATAGATCTATATATAAAAAACTTACCATCGTATGTGGCTTCACTCGCTGAAGAGGCCGGTGATAATGCACAAAACAGTAACTCAGTGGATACAACCAAAGATAATCATATCAAGAAAAACAAATCCAACAAGAACAATATAAATATTAACAAAACTAAAAACACAACCGAAAATAAAAATTGTAAAATTGGAAAAAATGGTTATCAGAATAAAAGCAAGAATAAATAGAATAATAAAAATAACAAATACACTAACGCACGAAAAGGCAACCGTGCAAAAAATAGATCTACTGAGTATGCCCGTTTTCAGAAACTATATAATAAAAACCCAACCCAATTGGCTGAACACATAATCACTGGAAACTCACTTAACATAACAGAATCACCTACAATAGAAAAATTCGAAGAATATTACTCAAAATTATTCAAACACAAGGATATTGGATGGAAGCCACGGAAACGTAAAATGGAAAACACCAATAGTACCGATCTATCATACCCGATATTACCGACAGAAATTCACAAACATCTTGTCAAACTGAGGCAATCCGCCCCCGGTGTTGACGGAATCAACCGATGTATCCTCAGACAGATGCCGCGCAAGGAGCTGTGTGCGTTATTAAACATCATATGAGGAATGAGGATGTTACCTCCGGTGCTAAGAACGAACAGGACTACATTACTACCGAAAACCGGCGACTTGATGGACCCAAAGCAATAGGTCCTCAAATCTCAAGCCAAATTTTGCGCGTACTAAACAAAATCATAGTGACGCCCTTAGAGAACGGAATAAGCCTATTTCACACACAAAGAGGGTTCACACGAACTGACGGCATAATGGCAAATAGTACTATCTTACAAACAATAATCATAATGAATCACGAAAAATCAAAACCGTTTACCGTATCATCCACAAATTTTTCCAAAGCATAATAATCGACGCACTAAATGAAAAGAACATAGACGCACATACAATCGGATACATAGAAAATAATTACAAAAACATAACCACACTGTTAGAATGCCATGGAGCCGGATCCAACACTATACATATAAATCGCGGTGTGAACCAAGGTGACCCCATGTCCAGTTTCCTGTTCAACATGGTGCTGGACCAACTTTTAATATAATTAAACGAATGTGTGGGTGTCGATGTGGGGGTGCCAAGATACGCCCGTTGACGTTCGCTGACGATATCGTTATGGTAGCCCCTACCCCGGCTGCGATGCGGAGCAACATACGTGTCGTCGAGAAGTTTTTCCACAAGCATGGGCTGGAAGGAAACCCATCGAAGTGCGCTGTTTTCCAGAACCTTCGTGTTCCTGGAACAACGAGACTTGTAGTAGACATACATTTTTCTTTTTTTTTTTATCGTGGGGGAAATCTGCTGGTCAGACACCCCCGTCCCGCCCGAGGGGCGGGGCGGGGGTAGTGCGGGGTTCGACCCGCTAAAACCCCCACGGCGGCCTAGGGCGCTGGCGATTAGCGGGGGAGCCACGGGAACTCTCAAGAACACGGCCGCGGCTCCCCCTCGCCTGGCCGGCCACCAGGATGGAGCGGTGGCCGGCCGCGTTCCGGGGAGAGATTAATCCTCCCCCCATGAATCATCTTGATTCGGCGGAGCGGGGGACCGCACCACACACCGCCTCGTCATGACGGCCGCACCAGCGGCCGTCGGGGGGCGACTTTATTTCATCGCCCCCACTTCAGAAGGACAACCTCGGTTGGCGGGCGGCGGGCAATTAAACCAGAGGTCTGGTACACCCGCCGCCCGCCTATTCTCAGCTGCTCGGGGGGGGGGGCTCTAGGCGTGGGCGCACACGCCGCACCCCCCGCTCACGGCGACCCCGCTCGGCAGCCTCCTTCTGCAACATTACCTGCTCGCAGAAGGCTATGGCTGCCGCCCATTTTGTCGGGCTCTCCAGCATGGCCCCAACTAAGCTGGAGAGAGCGAGGTCGCGACCTACTTCCCTTCTTAGGACTCGGCGCAGCACTGAAAAGGCGGGGCATACCTCCAGTGTATGCTGCGCCGAGTCCTCCTCCGCGCCACAGTGGTGGCACACCGTCGTCGCTTCCCGACCGATGCGACACAGGTAAACACCGAAGCAGCCATGCCCGGTGAACACCTGCGTCGCACGGTAGGAGAGCCTGCCAAACCGCCTCTCCCGCCACGAGGTGAAGTGTGGCAGGAGAGCCCAAGGGACGCGCTCGCCGGCATGGGAGCAAAGCTCCGCATGCCATCTGGCGAGCGCTAATCCCCGGGCCTGGAGCTCAAAGCACTCGACCGCCTCCTGCTCCGGCTGGTCCCCCCGAGCCCGGCCGGCGATGCATAGGCGCCTATAAACATAGGCGCGCATCGCCGCCTGCAGCTCGAAGGGAATTTCTCCAGCCAGAGCAAGCGCCGCCACGGTAGACGTGGTGCGGTAACCTCGTATGAGGCGAAGGGCCATTTGCCTCTGAAGCCGGCGCAACAACAATGTGTTGCGCCGGCTTGCCCTCGCGTATGGCGCCCAAATCGGGGCGCCGTATAATGCAATGGACCGCACCACGCCTAGGTATAGGCGACGCACCATGTCGCCCGGCCCCCCGAGATTGGGCAGCAGGCGGCCTAACGCGGCCGCCGCCCTCTCAACTCGTGGGACGAGACGGCCGAAATGTGCTCCAAACCTCCAGTGGCTGTCGAGGATCAGTCCGAGATACTTGATCTCAGACTTCACCTCGACGCAGGCTCCTCCAACCCAGATCCACGATCCGGCCGGTGGCCGAGACCAAGGCCGTCCAAACCAGACGGCCTCGGCCTTCTCCGGGGCCATCTTCAGCCCCAGATCGTGGATCTTCGCGACGACGGCTGCCACCGCAACCTCCGCTCGTCGGATGGTCCTCTCGAAGGTGTCCCCAACGGCGACCACTAATGTGTCGTCTGCATAGCAGACGAGAGTGGCACCGTCGGGCAGGGAGGCCTTCAGGACTGCGTTATATCCCAGGTCCCACAGGAGTGGTCCTAACACGGACCCCTGTGGGACCCCGCAGTCCACTTCCCTCCGTATCGTCCCATACCGGCCCGGGTATTCCACCCACCTGTCCCGTAGGTAGGCCCCGATCACCCGCCTCAGATAGGGAGGCAACTGGTGTTCCACCAGGGCCTCCCTAATGGCGGACCAGGGCAGGGTGTTAAACGAATTGACGATGTCGATCGACACCGCCAAGCACACCCCGCCCCGTGCCACGGCATTGTCCGAGAGGGACTTTAGACGGTCAATTGCATCAACCGTCGATCGTCCCTCCCGGAAGCCGAACTGGCAGTCCGCCAGATCGGGGCCAACGCGGGACAGGTGCCTGGAGAGGCGGGCAGCAATGATCTTTTCAAAGATCTTGCCCACCTCGTCCAGGAGGCAAATGGGCCGGTACGCGGAGGGAGAATCCGCAGGCCTCCCATCCTTCCTTAAGAGGACCATCCGACTCCTCCTCCAGAGGTCCGGGAACACCCCGGACCTCAGGAGACCAGAGTAGAGGCCTCTAAGCCTCTCGCCCAGGACGCCCATGGCAAGCAGCCAGACCCGGCCGGGGATACCGTCCGGCCCCGGGGCAGTATTCTTGCCCCGAAGCCATCTGACTACCCCGGCCATTTCCTCCGGCGCGACCTCCAGATCCGGGGACCACTCATGTCCCTCCAGCAGAGGGACGGGCCGGGACGCCTCCCCGCTGACGGGGAATAGCGCGTCCACGACCCGTCCGAGCATCCCCGGATCCAGGCTCTCCGTCATAGGGGGCGCCCAGGGACGCAATCGTCCCATCGCCATTTTGTATGGGCGCCCCCATGGGTCTCGGTTTACGGTGCCGAGAAGGTCGCGCCAGGCCTGGCTCTTTGCCTGCCTGATGGCCAGCTGCAGGGCGACCACCCTCTCCCTGTATCGCCTATACAGCTGTATAGCCAGCTCCACGTCGGAACGTCGTCGTCGACGGGCGCGGGCGTACTGGCGTCGCGCGCGAACGCACTCTGTGCGCAAATCCGCTATCGCGCGCGACCACCAGTACACCGCCTTCCTCGGGAAAACCCTGGCCCGGGGCATGGCGACGTCGCAAATGGACGTCATTGCACCCCGGAACCAATGGGCCTCCCTTGTCCCGTCGACTGGCCCGGCCGGTGTTGCCGGCCAGGCCACGACGTGGGCTGCCGCCATCAGAGCGTCCTGGTTGAGGCGCTTTAGCGCCCACCGCGGCTGAGGCGATCCCTCATCAGCAGGGCGACGTCGAGGTGTCGATGGGGAGGCGGAGAGGCCGAGAACAATATACCTGTGGTCAGATAGCGTCTCGACCTCCTCCGCCACCCTCCACCCCGTAATACGGCGCGCGGCGGGGGGCGTTGCCCATGAGAGGTCAACGATGGACCCCCCATTGTGCCGCACGCACGTATGGACCGAGCCCGTGTTTAAAAGACGGAGCTCGAGTCCCGCCGCCCAATCAAGCACCTCCCGGCCCCTCGGGTTTGTCCTGGGGGAACCCCAAGCCGGCGACTTGGCGTTGAAGTCCCCCAGGACCAGCACCGGACGGGGCTGGCAGCGGGAGACGCATCTCCCCACCCCGTCCAGATACTGTTCGAACTCCTCGAGGGACCACCTTGGAGGTGCGTAGATCGCCACAACCGCGGTGCCGCCCCAGTCAACGGCCAGGTATCCCCGGCCGCGCTCGATAACGGAGCACGCCGGGGACCCCGGCCGGCCTGCCCATATTATAACGGCGGAGCCGCTCAGGTCCCCCATCCAATGTGGATGGTCGGGAATCCTGTACGGCTCCGCCGCTGCGGCCAACCCGGCACCCCGCTCAGTCAGGAATTGCACAAGAAGGTCTTGTGCCCTGGCCGAGCGGTTCAGGTTGGTCTGTATTATAGGGTCCTTGGGCCCCATTATGGGCAGGCCTCTACCTCCATTGCCGCCGCGGGAGCGGTGGCATCTGGGGCCTCCTTGGCACCATCCGTCCCCGCGGGCACAACGGTGGCACAACTTGGCGCCATATTCGGCTTAGTTGCTACGGTGGCCGCCGCCTTGGCCACCGCGGTTTTCCTCCCCCTGCTTCCCCTGCCGCGTTTCGCGCTGGCAGGGCACGCCCGGCTACCGAGGCGGTGGCCGGCCGGCCTGCCCGCTCCCGCACAGAGAGGGCAGTTAGGCTTCGCCGTGCAGCCAGCCACCTTGTGGTCCAGACTGCCGCATCCAAAGCAGCATTCCGACCGGTCCTCGGCCGCAGTGCATCGCTGCCTAGTGTGGCCTAGGCCAAGGCAGCGATAGCACTGCAGGGGCCGGGCGCTAAGTGTCTCGACCGTCGCCTGGGTCCAGCCCACAGTTACCCTTCCCGCAACCGCAACTTTGCGTGCAGCCGCAGTAGGGCACTGGACCCAAAGGGTGCCAAGTCCCGAGGGGGAAGACCGGATTTCGCCGGTCCTCACCTCCCCCTCGTCACACCCTCCCACACGGGCAACTGCCGCAGCAACCTCAGCCGGCGTGGTCGAATCGACTAGGCCGCGCACCCTAAGGTCGGCCTTCTTTACCGGGCGCGCAACCTTCACGCCGGTGCCTGCCAGCGCTTCGGCCACTTTCATGGCGAGGGCGGTGGCTTTGGCAGCCCCGTCGGCGCCGGGAATCTCCAATATTAGAGCCCCCGTCACCGCCCTCCTCGGCTTCATCGAGTCAATGCCAATATCTGCCAGGTCAACTTTCGACCTGGCAGTGGCCATTGCCTCGGCATACGTCATCGCCCCGCCGGCCGGTACCGTAATAGTGACGGCCGCTGTGCGGGGCGGACGTGGCGGCAGGGGAGCCCTCCTGGGGGCTGCCGGCGCCACCCGTTTAGTCGCCCTCCCAGCCGGGGCGGCCTTAGCGACTGCCGCAGATTTGACGGCAGCAGCCGCCTTCTTCGCCATTCGACCCACCACCGTTGCCCACGTCTCCTGAGTTGGAGTCGTGGTGGAGGGCAGCTCAACAACGGGGGCGACCCGCAATTGATCGGGCTGTGGCTGGACCGCCTTAGTGGCCGTGGTTTTCTCTTTTTGCCGCTTCCCCCGTCCTCCCTTCCCCATTGTCTGAGGGGGAGCGGGCGGCACGGGTGCAAGCGGTCGCTGACGCTGCACCCGCGGCGTCAGCTCCTCCCTGAACGATGCCAGCTTGGCATCGATCAGGGAGCTGATCTGCGCCAGCAAATTTGCTGGCGCCGTTGCGGACGCCGGCAAGGGCTTCCCTCGCCCAGGGCGCTGTGGCCCCCGGGCGCCGGCGTTCAGCAGCGACCCTGTGCCCCCCTCAGGGGCCGGCGACGGAGACATCCCGACTGCTGCCGGCCTCGTCTCTACCGCTTGACGGAGTCGGGCCACCTCCGTCCGCAACTCCGCCATCTGCTCCCTAAGGAGAGCATTTTCTGCTTCTAACAGCCGGGTGGCGTCGGAAGCTGATCTCATTGTCAGCTCCGCAACGCCCGCCCGGCTGTTCAGGGCCGCCGCTTGCAGGATCCGCACTGTGTTGGGCCTCAACTCCTTCGTGGCGCTCGAGATCTTGGCCACTTCGGCCAGGCTTTCCACGATTGCTGCCGCTATGTCCCGCGTCGGACGGCTGCGAAGTTTCGCAGCGATTTCGACTTCGTCCGGAAGCGGGACGCTTGATCTCCCGGGCTGCGGCCCCGGGGCTACCGGGTCGAAAATCGCTGCGATGAGGCTTTTGTTGGCCTCCGTCTGCTTTCGTTTAGCTTCATAGAGGCCAACGTACTGGCCAGTAGACGGCGGTCTTCCCCTCTTCCTCCCTGTTGAGGAGCCCGGGGCGCTCTGTGAAGAGTGGTGAGAGGAGACCGAGTGATCGGACACCTCATCCCCATCGCACTCGCCAAGGTCCATAGCGGACCTCTTTATGCCGCGTGTTGCGGGTAGATCCCGCAACACCAACCCATCTATACGCTCGAGGCACACGCTAGCCACGCGCGCCTCCTCCTCCCTCTCGTTTCCCCCCTCCCCGGTTTTTTTGTAGTAGACATACAGGCCAAATTACAAATAAATAAAAGCCCCATACCAACATTGGGCATAGCGTCACAACTAAAATACCTAGGGCACGTAAATAAATACTGCGGCGCCATCACGCTGTCTCCGTCCAAGCTCGAAGGCATGCTTAAAAATCTCAAGGCTAGTCCACTAAAACCCTAGATAATGAACATATTACAAAGATACCTTATCTCCCGTCTACACCATAACCTACAGACTATGGATATAATTAAGAAAAAATTAAAATACATTGATGACTGCATCAGACTGATGACAGATAATCAAAAAATTTGGCTGGTCGCACAAGTTGAAACAGATTATTAGCGCAAATCGCCCTACAGTGGAGGGTATCCATCCATAGGTACTTCATGAGTGCCGTGTGGTGGCGGCCACGACAAAACATCTAATGCATGGCGGCCGTGGACGCCCGGATCTGTCCTGCAAATACTTGCGCAGCCAAAATTAGTTTCTATATGTAAATATTAAGTGTGTTTTACCCCTTTTCCTACTGTAATATAACCCAATTTAAATTTATTATACTTACAATAATTAATTATACTTTTATTTTATTTTCTTTGGCGTCACTAATTACTTCTTCGCAATTTGAATAGCGTTGTTTATATCATATTAATGGTAAGCCTACCAGCGGGCCAATTGACAAATACACTGGAAATATTGTTGCGAGGTACAAACTCGTTAAACAAATGTTTTAGCCAAATGCCTCGTCATCTAATTAGTGACGCGCATGAATGGATTGACGAGATTCCCCCTCTACCTATTGTTTCGGCCGAATCGCGGACCGCGGGTCAACGCACGCTCGACTTTCGATGTACGCCGTCTCGCCGTTTTTGTCGAATAAACGGCGAGGCGGCAAGACAATAACACGATCGACGTGCGTTGGCCCGACCGTCAAACGCTCGCCTCGGCCGAATGTATACATGCAGCGTTTTTGCCTTAGGAGGCAATGACCGGCTTTCGACACCTGACGATGCGTCACCTTGAGCATCGGCCAGGTGTCTATATATACTGCCGCAAATGTGATAACGGAGAGATTCTCCAAGATATCGATATAGCGAACAGACAGTTTAATTTAGCGCCCCTTGCGCCGATACGAAGCCGTGCTACACTGCATACGCCGAACGGAGCCGTGCTCCAAAAGCTTGTAAATCAAAGGACGGTGGAGTCCAAAACAATAAATCGCGTGTCGTCTCCTCCCGAATTCCGGCGTTTTAATTTTGTGCCGTGCGCAACACCTATCTACTTTCTAGCGAAACCACTGCCAAGGGAACGGGCTTGGAAGAATTAGCAGGGAAAGAAGACCCTGTTGAGCTTGACTCTAGTCTGGCATTGTAAGGAGACATGAGAGGTGTAGCATAAGTGGGAGATGCGTTAAAAACATCGCCGGTGAAATACCACTACTTTCATCGTTTCATTACTTACTCGGTTGGGCGGAGCGCGTTCACTGAGGTCTTCGCGACCCGGTTGTTACGGGGTTCTAGAGCCAAGCGTGTTAAGAGTGGCGTGAGGCTTAACGGCTGATCGCCAATAATACTCCCGCGTTATCCGATTCGAGGACACTGCCAGGCGGGGAGTTTGACTGGGGCGGTACATCTGTCAAAGAATAACGCAGGTGTTCTAAGGCCAGTTCAGCGAGGACAAAAACCTCGCGAAGAGCAAAAGGGCAAAAGCTGGCTTGATTTCGATGTTCAGTACGCATAGAGACTGCGAAAGCACGCCCTATCGATCCTTCTGGCTTGAAGAGTTTTCAGCAAGAGGTGTCAGAAAAGTTGCCACAGGGATAACTGGCTTCCCCTATGCGGTCGCTACCTTGTTGTGGTATAGGTGCTTAAGTACCTGCGATGAAGACTGGAGCGATTCGATTCCTGGCAGGGCCTCCCATGCCGGTAAGTTCCAGTCTGAGCGGTGAAAACTAAGAGCGACCAAGGAAGAACTGTATGGAACTATGTCCGAAAGTAGTATGGTAGTATAGTATACCCGTCGTGACCGAGTGTGGGCGAGCAGGCCCCAGGCGACGGTTATCCAACGACTGCCCTTCAGGTGGGGTAGAGTCCCTAGCCCCCCCCCCGCCCCGATGGATATTGTTATAGGGGGATCTGTTGACGTTGACAATGAACGTCAACGGGATGAAGGAGGCATACGCGAGCTATGCGTTCGCCTCGAACGGGTCGCCGGTCCGGTATTGCGGACGAGTCCGCAAGGATGCGCAGGAGTCCGATTTCTCGGTCTCCTCCAACCTCTCGTCGCAGAGCGCTCCGGGCACTAGCGGGGCGAGAAAGAGGGGCCGGCCGCCGACGACCGGCGACTATGCTAACCTCACCGAGGCCAAGCATAAGCTGGCCGAGGCCACCCAGCTGGAGGCTGAGGCAAGAGAGGTGGCGGCCATCTTTGACCTGGGTGCCCCCCTGCCGAGACCATTGCAGTCCTGGCCGAGGTGGCCAGGATCTCCGGTGTCTCCAAGGAGCTAAAGGGCATCTTAGCCCGCGCCCTGAAGGTGGCCGCCTTGAATGGCAGGGTGGGGGTGTCGGAGCTAGCAGTCAGGTCAGTTACCGACGCCACCCGAGTTTTGGAGGCTGAAAATGCCCTCCTCATGGGGCAAATGACGGAGCTGCGAGCTGAGGTAGTCCGGCTTCGTCAGGTGGTGGAGGCGAGACCGCCTGCTGCAGCAATGCCTCCACCGCCAGGACGGAGAGGGGCTCAGTGCCGTGGCCGATCGTCGGCGTCCCAGAGCGCCAATGCCCTGGGCGAAGAAGATCCTCGCCCCTACTAGCGGTTGCGCCGGCAGATTTGCTGGCAAAAATAGGCTCCCTCATTGATGCCAAATCGGCTGTTACGTCCTCCGACGTTTGTATTAGTATGTAAGTCCGTGGGTTGCATGTATGTATCCGCGCGAATTAGTATATAAGTATATGTTAAACGAGTTAGCTCAGACCTGCTACAATCTACTATACCATATTCAATCCACATATACTGTAGACTAAGTTAGCACGTATCCACTCTATAATGTACCATAGCATAAGTTAGTGTTACGTCGGTCGACTCCCGACATATTGCGTAGGCTAAGTACTATAATCGCGTAGAATAAGGAAACATTATAATCTATAACCCATTCACACACTTAAATCCATACACACTTGCTTAACTCAACTACACTATACATGTCACCGACAGCCGCATCATCGCCGATATATTACCGCCACCGCATCATCGCCGATATGTTACCGACAGCCGCATCATTACCAACAGTCACATAATTACCGACAGCTGCAACATTACCGACGTTACCGACAGCTGCAACGTTATCAACGTTACCAACACATTATGTCACACAATTACCATGTTCGACAATCTACCGCGTGCGCTGCGTAGCACACTCCGCCCCACTCCAGCGTACCCCCACTCCTCGCAGCATCCACAGTCGCCGAAGGAGCCTCAGAGCGCTCCTCGACTCTTCACTCTCGTTCCGGGACCCGGCTAGTACAGTCGACTTCTCTCGCTTCGAAGTCCGGTCGTCTGCGGTCGTCAAATTCTCAATCTCCGAGGTGAATTTTAATTCTATTTCATAAATCTTGCGTATAGTCTCTAAGGCATTGTAACCTTACTTCAGTTCAATTATAATATATATTCAAATAGAAGCAGTGAAAGTACTATATTCAATAGCCTATGCGTTCCCAGATTCCAACCATTCGAGTTATTTCGTTATTTAGAACCGCAACTTCAGAAAGCGAGTGCACCGGGTTTTCCCCACAAGCCCTGCACGCCACCGAAGTTGCTCGTAGCAAAATCTGTCCAGAAAGCGTATGTACCGGGCTTTCCCCACAAGTCCTGTACGCCACCGGACAGAACGGACCATTCCAGCAATCATAATTATTATTGCTACCATTTATGCCGCGTCAATCAGGACGTAGAGCTCAATTGAAGAGGCTCCTTCGTTTGTTCGCCCAAGTTCCTTACGAAGCCAGGGTAAATCATAAAAGCCAAGATATTAACATTATTAGTTACAATCCGCAAGTAGATTCAGTTACGGGCGAAATTACATATCGCGAGGAAATCCATATCGCCCGCGAATATCGCGCTCCACAACATCATCGTATCCAACCTTGGAAGCAGCCCGTAGAAATCGAGATTCCACGGCCGAGCTACAACCCTAACAGGACTCCGGCAGGAGAACCAAGACGATCAGCGTACGTGCATCCAGCGAGCGAGTCATCTCAATAGTAAGTGCCCGCGCCGATTACCGCTGCTCTCGAGCGAGTAAGCGAAACCCGGTGATACGCGAACGGCACGCGTCGCGTGAACCAAAGGCAATCGTTTGATTAGTTACGTGTAATTCCGCGGTCTCGCGAAATATATATATTTTTGTGGGAAGCCACACGCGGGACGTGACACGGCATCATTTAGGAGCGAGCTTGCGCCGCAGGTGCATTCGGCCCCGTGATCGGGGGCACCTGGGCCGTCCGTCCCCCCTCAGTCTTCAGACAGGGAGGGACGTACAAAGAGGATGGGTACGAAGAGGGGGCAAGCTGCGATTGCTAAAGCAGCCCCAGCCGCAGCCCGCTCGGCCGTGAGCTGACTTGACGCCACCCTCCTCCGCACCTCTAACCCAGGAGGTGTGGTCTAAGGTGACAAGACGACGGTAGCTGCCAGAGCCACACCGGCCGGGCGAGACGGGTGGCCACGTCGCCCCCCAAGAAGGCACCCCTACCTCCACGTCCGCCGCGCGCGGCAGCCGTTACAATAACGGCGTCGGCCGCCGGGACGGTGACGTACGCAGAGGCGGTGGCCACTGCCAGGTCCAAAGTGGACCTGACAGAAATTGGCATCGCCTCGTTGCGGCTGAAACGGGCGGTGACCGGGGCCCTCATTTTGGAGGTCCCCGGCGCCGATGGAGCCGCAAAGGCGACGGTGCTCGCCAAAAAATTAACAGCTGCGCTGATGGGTACGGGAGTGAAAGTCGCGAGGCCCATAAAGAAAGCGGATCTATGGGTCCGCGGCCTCGTTGACTCAACCACCCCCCGGGAGGTCGCCACGGTGATCACCCGTGTTGATGGGTGCACCGAGGGGGAGATTAGGACAGGCGAGATCCGGTCCTCCCTCTCGAGCCTTGACACACTTTGGGTCCAGTGCCCGACTGCGGCCGCACGTAAAGTGGCGGTTGTCGGTACGATCACCGTGAGCTGGACCCCGTCCACCGTGGAGGCCCTTGGCGCCCGGCCTTTACAGTGCTACCGCTGCCTCGGCATGGGCCACACCAGGCAGGGGTGCATTGCGGCCGAGGATCGGTCTGACTGCTGCTGCAGGTGCGAAAGTCGGGACCATAAGGTGGCAGGCTGTACGGCCACGCCCAATTACCCGCTTTGTGCGGGCGCGGGCAAGCTGTCTGGCTACTGCCTTGGCAGCCGGGCGTGCCTGGCCAGTGCGGGGCGATCGAGGGGTGGCGGCACATATCGATAGTTAGTGTTGTCGTCAACTGTGTCTCTAAGAGACGGGCCGTACCTAAGTCCTTGATGGACCATACCGGCCGCTCTCGCGACTTTTGCCTGATATTCTGGCTCTACCTTCGTTCGTTGTCGTAACAGGGGAAGACAACGTGCTACTCCCACTACCACCTCGAGTCCAACCCAATCCAGGCACTCTTACGGAATAGCGTTAAAGTCATTTATCTCCGCAAGAGGGGCTTCAGCCTGGCCCGAGGGGGCGAACTGCGGGGGGTTCGCCCAGCATGCCATACATCGACGGAGCTGCACGAGTCCACGCTCCGTAGCCAGTTTCGTTCTCATGTCCTTTGTCTCTTTGTTGTCCTAACAAATCGTGCGAAATTCTGGAACTCCTTAAAAAGCTGCTCAGACACCAGGCTGGCTATGTCGGTCAGCCACTGGAAGCCTTCCCGAATCGCCGCCTGGCGTAGGAGTTCCCTGTCCTCTACGTAACGCTGACACTCGTAGAGGACGTGGTTTGGAGTTCCCTCCTCACCACATTCGCATAACTCGTCATCGACCAAGGCGAATGTCTTGAGCTTCGCGCGGAAGTCTCCGTGTCCGCTCAGGAACTGCGCTACGCCATGGTCGACTCTGATCCAGCTCGCTGAGAGTCGGTCTGATACCTCGCCGAAGTATTGGAAGGTTTTCCTTCCCTTCGTCGAGGACGACCATCTCCGCTGCCACATCTCTAGTGTCGCCTCCCTCAGCCTTTTGCGAACTTGGGCTTCGGTGACGACTTCGTCAGCCAATTCGGCCTGACTTACTTGATAGGTTCCATGTTGGAACCCGAGTTTCTTTCTGGCATTGTACACGCATCTGGACTCCGCTATCGCCAAGTCCACAGGTATCTCCCCGGCGATCACGGGGATCGCATCGGTAGAGACTGTCCTGTAGGCCTTGACGCAGCCAAGCAGAACACGCCTCTTCGCCCTGGTGAGCAATTTACTCGTCCCAGAGGTAAGGCGGTCTGCCCAGCCCGCAGCAGCATACGTGACGATTGGGACAAACAAGCCGCGGTACATAGTACGCATCGTCCGATATCCCAATCCCCAGTTCGACTTAGCTATCCTTGCTAGCGCGTTGAACGTTCGCAAGGACTTAGCACTCAAATACTCGACATGGGAATGAATACCCAGTCCAGAGTCGAAGTGCACGCCAAGGTAACGCACACAGTCCTTGACGGCAATATTCCGACCACCTATTTTCACCACAGGTGGCCTCTCTCTGTCGAGAGAGCCTTTGATGAACAACATCTCGGTCTTGGCTACAGACAGCGACAATTTCTGCTGGTCGCACCAGCGAGAAATGGTGTCCGCAACCAATTGGCCATTGCTTTCTAGACCTTTCCTGCTGTTCGCGTAGATCAGAACAAGAAGGTCGTTTGCATAGGCGATGGGCTCGCAAGCGAGCCCGGCGTTCGACGAGAGCTGTAGAACCTCGTCAAAGACTAAGTTCCAACAGCTCGGACCGAGAATTGATCCCTGTGGGCAGCCTTTGGTGACTTTCTTCCGCACTGCACCGCGATCAGACACCACAGTCACCACGCGGCCGTCGAAGTAATCGACCATCAGTTTAAATAGGTTTCTTAGGCAGCATCGCTTCCTCAACGCGTTGAGTATGCTTGGCCACCAGACATTATCAAAAGCACCGGCTATGTCGAAGAGCAGACCCACGACATACTTTTCCTCTCTACCGGACGCAAGCTCACTCATCTTTACCACGGCATCAGTCGTGGATCGATGCGGCCTGAATCCGTATAGCCGATCGGAGGCGTAGTCGAGGTGCAAAAACAAATTAGCTAATCGCATAGCGATTAGCTTCTCCAAAACTTTGCCTACGACCGATAGCAAGCATATAGGTCTGTAGGACTTTATCTCGGCTTCAGGTTTCTCGGGTCCTTTAAGGATGGAAATGATGGACCCGACTTTCCATTCCGCGGGAAAGACTCCGTGTGTCAGGCATCCGTTGTAGAGTCGGAGGAGCTCGCATGAGATCGTATGGAACGAGCGTTTTAATACCTCCGGCTCAATTCGGTCTAGGCCTGGGCACTTCCGGTTCTTCAGTCGGTTGACCGCAGATCTGAGCTCCGAGAGGGTGAAAGGACAAGCGTCCTCACTCTCCGGCTCGATGGTGGCCTTCCTCCTGACTCGCACATGATCCGGGGAGTCATTCTCGGGGGAACCGTCCGGAATTAACCCCTCCAGCAGCGCGGAAGCGGTGGAGTCCCAGTCTGTGGTGAAACCCTGGGCAGTGTTAATGTTAATATTGGAGATGATCGTGCCGGCGGTCATCTTCTGCCTCGTGATCTTATATATGAGGCCCCAGGGTTCTTTGTTTCCCTGCTCGGTTACGAACGCACGCCAGCTGTGCAACCGAGCAGCTCTAATGGCGGCTTTGTAGGCCTTTCTCTGTTTGAGATACTCGGTCCTCTTGGCCGCCCTCTGCTCCTCAGAACATGCCATATTCTGAGAGGCTCGTCTGAGTTTGTAGACTCGCCTATTCTGCTTCGTCAGATCGGCCGTCCACCATGGGACGGATTTTGAGTGTCACTGCTTGGTTGGCATTGAGGAGTCGCATGCTTGGACGATCGTTCTCTCGATCTCCTGTGCTAGATGTTCAACCTCCCCGCGATTCAATGGAACGGGGGGTATACTCCTCTTGCCTTCCAGCAGCGCCTTATCGAACTCGGGCCATTTTGCGCCTCGGAGTCGGAACCTTGGTAATAATCCGTTCAGGTTGGTGCTGCCGTCGCTACCACAAATTTCAGCAGCACCGTCCTCGGCGCAAAAACTCAAAGAGAACTCTATGACCCGGTGGTCGCTGGTCGTCAGGTCCTTGCGGACTTTCCAATCTCGCACCTTGTCGCATATATCAAGTGTTGCTAGTGTGACGTCGATGTAAGACTGCCCACTAGGGGTGGAGAACGTCAGAGCGTTTCCAGCCTCGTTCAAGACAATCAAGCCATGGCTCACGATAAACTCTTCGACTTTACAGCCTCTCACGTCCGTATTCGCGCTGCCCCACTGGGCTGATTTTGCGTTAACGGCGGCAGAGATAATGACTCGGCTATGCTTCAGTGCGGTAAGAGCTCTCCGCAACCGCGCCAGACCTGATTCAACATCATCCAAACATTGAAAGTACTAGCTGATCAGGAAGAAGCTCCCAAACGAGCCTGAGATGCTGGCACGGGACAAATGCGCGTCGCACAAGTTAGAGACCTTTACCACGGTTAGATCCGGGTTTCTGACCGCTATTGCAGCCATCACCGGATCGCCTGCCGTGATCAGCCTCGTTCTCAAGCCTAGCCCGGGCACTATGCCCCGCCAGCTATATGGCTCTTGTGCGAGCAACACATCTACCCCTCGCCTATGCATCTCAGTCCGGACTTCGTCGGTCACGTTTCGGACCCGCTGCATATTATGCTGCATGACCCGTATGACTCTCGAACGTCGCCGGTCGTTTTTATTATCCATTAATCTTGTCTGATTCGAGACATCTCCAAAACCAGCACTTCCTGATAGGAGGCGCAGGCCGGGTCTCGTGATTTGTGCTCATACGGACGCCCTCTGCCCTTGCAGTTAAAGCAAACCGGAGGTTTACTCTTCCTGCTACAGACAGCGTACCCGTGCCCTTTCTCGGCACAATGTCCACAGACGTCTCCTTTAAATTTGCAGCGCTTCGCGGTGTGCCCGAAGCGCTGGCACCGATAGCAACTGGTGACCTGAATGAAGTCCCGCACGCGGCAAGAACTCCACCCAAGGTACACCCGGTCTCCTCTCTGAGCCAGTCGCCGACGAATCTGCGGACTGACGGCCACAACCCAGTTGGCTGTCTCCGGGATCTTGCGAGCCATGCGGCTGACTCGAATTCCCGAAGGCACATCTTTCTGGGACGCCTCAGAGATGTTTTGCCTCCAAAGACTGGAGTCAATTTCCTCCTTGCCCATCCCTTTCGGAACATCGTACACCAGGGCCTCAGGGTCCCGTTTGGTGGGCAAGGAGACGGACAGTCCCGCATTTGCCAGCTTTTTATTTACTACGAAGGCCTTTAGGTCCTCCTTGCGGCCGGTTTCGACGACGATGCCACCGGAGTGGATGCGTCGAACCGACTTCACTCGGATCGACTCCTTCGCAGGTTTCACGATTGACAGAACAGCTTTTTTGGTAGCCTCGCTGCTCTGTCTTTTCTTCTTTGGCGGGAAGATACGCACCACATGCTGAATCGGTAGTCTTCCCGCTTCCGGAATAGCTGTCTTGTTGACCTTGGCCACTTGGGCGTAGGTCAACTGCGCGGCGCTGCTGACCGTCTTCGGGAGAGTTCCCTTGGACGGCCCAGGTCGCATCGCACTCATTACGGCAGGGCGCGCTTTTAGGTCCGCCCTGACCGCGGCGAGTTGCCCTTCGACGAACCTGTTCCGTTGAATCAGCTCCTGGACCAACCCGTTGAGTGCCTCAACCTCGGCAAGTATCTTTGACCCGGACTCCTTGCTGACTTTCGACGCGGGTCGGAAGCAGAAGGTCCGTATTTCGGACACTCGCCTAAAGGCTTCGTCTCTTACGAGATCGAGAGGCCTTACCTTATGCCTGGAAATCGTCCCCTTCGATCTCCTGGCCTGGTTTACTGCGGCCTTGCCAGCAGGTGCAACTGGCTTAGCTCGCTTCGACTTTTTGGTGACGATTTTCCAACCGTCACCTTCAGGGTTTTCAACAGGCTCGGGTGCCGACTGCACCTTCACGAGTGGCGTGTCTCCGACTCGTTCGATTTTCTTGGGTTTCCCCTTCCCAGCCTTGCGGCCGGGGGAGTCCCCCGACTTGGGCGAGACCTCCACGTTACCGGTGTCCGGCGTACCTTCTACCGTGGCCTCGGTTTTCACCGAGACCCCTCGCGTGGGTGTCGCGCATCTTTCCAAGGCCACGCGAGGATTGGCGATGTTGATCACCATCCCGGACCTTGTCTTTTTCGCAGACGCGGGAGGACTGACCGCTACTGTTGCAGTCCCCACGTCTATGGCGGCGGCTTCACTCCGAGTAGGAGCTGGATCCGCCGACTTCGAACGCTTTGTTTCTTTGTTTCTTTGTTTGTTTTGTCTACTGTTTTTGTTTTGTAAGAACCCATGTTTATGAGTCTCTCTCTTTCTTCCGGTACGCTCCCCGGCCACCACCGACCCTCACATTTTGGAACCCGCCATCAGGCTGAGTTAGGGCTACGTACCGGATATAGTCTGCTGACTGGGCCGATTACTCAACCCAGCCCGCGTCCTCGCCCAGCAGAACCCACTCGCCGAAGCGTATGGTCTTTCCAAGCCGATTGACTGGACCAGGGCTACTTTTCTCGTCCAGCCTCCCATCTAGCCGAAGCAGAGGCCAAAGGTACGTGTTGGGGACGTCTCACCCGCAGGAGAGGGCCCCCTCAGATCCCAGGATCCTCGTTTCCGGCGAAAAGGGTCGCCACGCACGGCAAACACGTGGGAGACAGCAGTCGGAGAGGTTGCCTCTTCCTCTCCACCACACTTCGTTCAGTTCGCTGCATTTTTATAAGAACGCGAGTTATCCAGCGGTACCATTTTCGTGGAGGCTCAAGTGTGGCTAGGGCACGTTTGCCCCTTGCGGCCAAGGCTGACCAGGGGATTGGTTGCATCCCAATTTCTAAATCCAGCGGCGTGTTGCTACGTGGCGTGTTCAGCCGACAAAAAGGCGGCATTCCGGTCCCAAGCTATGAAGGGTAGACCAGAAAAACCGTCTAACGTGAACTGGGGAGCTCAAGCCACAAGTGACAAGAGCTCCCCAGCCGGAAGTCATACAGCATATACAACGCTGTACAAAGAACACGCCACAGCCCATATGCTTAATCACTTCAATATTAGCACATCTATCTTAGTTGATATGAACAGTTGTCACGAAGATATTCTACCACGCTCTAGGTTTTTTGGCCAGGGGAAGGTGGCATGCGGGGCAGACTTGAACTTGTGAGCGTCATTTGAAGTAACTCTTTTCTTTGCGAAAATGCTGTCATCTCCGAACTTATCAGATTCAAGATAATATTCGTCACACCAAAAAGGGTATATAAGCAAGCGATATTCAGTCGCCCGTCTCATAGTTGAATTTGGTCTGTCAGACATTTCGCACATATACCTTCTCTCAAATAAAAGTAATAATAAAACTTTTAAGAAAAAGAATTAATATCATATTCATTTAAGAAATAATCCAAGTCATAATCTCAATAGATGTTATAAAATATATAAAATTTTCTTCTTTGGGTAGGATGGTTCGGAATTACTAGCACACTCGTGTGCAGTGGAAAAACTTCTTTATTTCCGCGGACTGTGTCTTAGGACGAGTCGCGATGCAGTGAATGAATCTACTTTTTCCCTTCGCCGTTTGCCCTTGTAAAATTCTTGAACAACCCTGATTGGTCAACCCCACGCGTTGGGCCTTTCCAATCAGCGTTGCGCATTTTGTCCTTTTTACCGCCTGCCCCTTACGCTCTTTGCGTATTTTCGGGACGGCGTGGTAATCGGAGGGGATAATGAGTTGTACGTGACAACGTGTGGAACTTTTCCTCCGGGTCACCCGCGTCGGACCACGTGGCCCTTGAGTCGCTGGATCCGCTTCGAGTACCCTTCGGAAACTCTCCTAATTAATAACGGTCTCTTTAGCTATTGAGGAATTTCTTAAAAAACTCTATTGCAAACATGTGCTGTCAAGGTTTGGGACTTGTCATCTCAAAAATAGCTTCTTCGAAGGAGAGTCATAAATTACGCTGGCCGTTTGCACGAGGACTGAAGTTCCTATTGTGCGCACGACTGGTCGCTACACTTCTTCGTCTGGTACTGCTACAGAGAGACTCTCCTTCGTTCTGATTAGCGAGTTTACATTCAAAGGAAGTGTAAAAGGACTGTGCAATGAGAACGCTATTATCTTAACGTGTAACGTTCTAGTGTCATAAACAGAAACTCTGTAAATACTTATAGAACAATGGAATGGAAAGTGCGGGTACAAAACGAAACATTAAAGTGTTCGATGGTGAACCATACAGTGTTTCGAAATTCCGTGTGCGTGCTGTGCTGACAGAACTAAATATTATGCACGTAATCGACGAAGAACTACCACTGAATAAAACGGAGAAGTGGGATAAAGCAGAAGGCATAATTACAGAGAATCTGCCAGACTCGTTACTATGTTTCGTGAACTCAGAAAACAGTGCGAGGGAAATCTTCAGAAATTTGGACAATTTGTACAAGCGGAAAAGTCTCGCCATTCAACTGGTTCTGCGAAAGAAATTACTGAGTACAAAATTGCAAAGTGACACCCCATTGATGAAACACTTCACGACATTTGATGGCCTAATCACTGAATTGAAAGCAGCTGGAGGAAAATTAGAAGAGATAGATGTAATTTCTCATTTATTATTACCACTTCCATCATGTTATGATGGGAGCATGAAAATAAAGCATGAACAAGTAAACTCAGTCCAAATGTACAACACTATCAAAGCTAATTTTGAACTACGGCATGAACGCTTGGGACATATTGGAAAAGGTAAATTCTTAGAGTTAAGAAATAAAGATATGATTAGCGATATTGAATTGGTAAATAAAATAATACCAAATAATAACTTATACGAAGCTTGTATTAAAGGAAAACAAGCACGATTGCCATTTAAAAAGGATAAAGATAAAGATCATGTAAAAGGATCTTTGTTTATAGCACATTCGGACGTGTGCGGTACAATTAATCCTTCCACAATAAATAACAAAAATTATTTTGTAACATTCATAGATGAGTACACTCATTATTGCGTTACATATTTAATGGAACACAAATCAGAACTTTTTAATGTTTTCAAAGATTATGTTGCAAAAAGTGCTGCTCACGAGTCCGAGTCTGTCCCGCATGCCACCTTCCTCTGGTAAAGAAACCTAGGGCGTGGCAGAATATCTTCGTGACAACTGTTCACATCAACTAAGATGGACGTGCCAATATTCAAGTGAGCAGTTCGGGAGTTGGATATTTCGATTCCGAAAAGTCTAAGCCCAAGGTTGCAGAAATTTCCACTTTTTTATTATACTTGAGATATTTACAATATTCGACGAGCGTAGCTGCTGTAACTGCCGTGCCGCTCGAGTATGGAGACTGCCCCGCATGTCACCTTTTCCTGGTCCGAAATATTTTGGATGGAAGTATAAAACTATGTAACTTGTCGATCTGTATTATCGACTGTAACTAACTATAGTCATCGACAAGCTCGTCTGTGGTGCATCTTTTTGGTTGGAAGAGAACTGTGGCGCTAGTAGTGAAAAATGTCGGAACCTCGAGGTAGTGTTTTAGATCCACTAGAGAGCCGTATTTCTTAATTATGTAAGTAAACAACTGAAAATACACTCCACTGCCTTTGTACATGCCTTATCTCGGTTGCTTCGGTTGTGAATTTTCGATTCGAGCTCTAACCCTTAAATGCATAGAGTCCCAAAAATGAATCAATAACTTTTTGCGCGGATACCCGACAACAGTTTTGATATCGATACATTTGGCTGAATGGCAGTGATTCCTTTGTCCATTGACTTATCAAAAATTAACTAAAATAATGACATTTGACTTCAATATTTGTATCTTTCTGACGTTATACCAATTGGCGCGCATTTTTGATAGCGGGTTCATTTACGTACTTTTGGAAGTGGATTATTTAGAAATACTTTGGTGTATTCGTTAAACAAACAATATTTTCTAAAGGTAAGGCTCTTATTTATTAATTTGCTAGTACTTTTGTCTATATTCCGTAACTATCATGTGTATGGAGGGCTTATTTCGTGTTGATGCAAAAATGGGACAACATGCACTAATGGTAATAATTACGACATGTATTTAGTACTATGCTTCCTTTATTGGTTTGTTGGTTTTGTTTTGGTGTGGTATGCATGTGGTTTATAATTTTGTTATAGATATGTCTGGAAATAATCGGAGAGACGACAACATTGAATTTTGGTTGCGGCAGTTGGAAGATGGCGCTATTTCTGAAGATGATTTGGAATCAGATGGCGATGATCTCGATTTTTGTCCTACCCAACAAGATTTGTTAGATGTTTTGGAAAGTGATGATGACGGCGCTGCTGGCAATAATAATACTCAAAACGACGAAGTTCTTCCCGATCCTCCTTTGGTTGTAGACGATGCTCTACCATCAAACAGTTGTATTACACCCATGCAAACCTTAGATATTCAGAGACTGATATGGAAAAGACAGCCGATGATATATAATGAAAATCTAACTACATTTCGTGGCTCAGAATATTATCCTGAATGTGTGATGAATCTTCTGACACCGTTTCAGTATTTTTCATACTTTTTCACTGAAGAGTTTTTAGTACATATTGTAAGCAAGACAAACAGGTACGCTGTACAAACTAAACCTGATCGGCCCGAAGTTATTACACTAGGAGAAGTGAGGAAGTATTTAGGAATATTGATTTACATGAGCGTTTACCATTATCCTAGTGTACGTAGTTATTGGGCTAACAAGCATGGGTTTGAGGCGATAATAAAAGCGATGCCTGTCAATAAATTTGAGAAAATAAGACGTGTTCTTCACTTCAATGATAATAATAATCATTTACCAATAGACCATCCCCAGCATGACCGACTTCATAAACTTCGTCCAATAATAGACCATTTGAATGAAAAATTCTCCAGTATTCCACTTACCCAACGTTTGTCCATTGATGAACAGATGTGTTCCACCAAAATGGGTCATTTCTTGAAACAATACTTACCCAACAAGCCTCACAAATGGGGCTTCAAGTTATTTGTGTTATGTTCACTGACAGGTTTTGCATATCGCTTTATTATTTATTCTGGTAAAGAAAAAAAAGATCGTTTGCCTAATGAGCTCGATATAGGAGTTGTGTCACACACAGTCATAAAACTTGCAAGAATAATTCCCCGAAATTGCAATCACATTATTTACCATGATAATTTCTATACTTCACTGCCCTTGATGTACCATTTTGCCAAGGAAGGTATTCAATGTGTAGGCACTGTGCAAAGAAACCGACTCGGTAAAAATTGTAAGTTACCTTCAAAACAGGACGTGATGAAGAAACAAGTGCCTAGAGGGTCGTCGGAATTTACTACACATGTCGATGGAGTAGATATTGCGTCTGTTAGCTGGAAAGATAAGAAGCAGGTGGTACTGCTCTCCACTTATGTAGGCGCTGAACCAGTCGAGAGTATAGAACGGTATGACAAAGCCAAAAAGAAAAAGATCTCTATAGACTGCTCAAAAATCGTCAAGGAGTACAACGCCCATATGGGGGGCGTTGATCTCATGGATTCATTTTTGGGCAGATACAGAATAAAAGTAAAAACCAGAAAGTGGTATATGAGAATTTTCTACCATCTTCTAGACGTCGCAATAATAAACTCATGGGTTCTATACAAATCTATTGAGACCAAAAAGGGATTGGAACCGAGAAAACTCATGAATCTGGCAGAGTTTAGGACAGAGCTTGCTGATGTACTATGTACTTATGGTGCCGTGAGTCAACCCACTAGAGGTCGTCCAAGTAACAGTAGTATCGATGCCGCAGGACCTCAAGCAAAAAGAGAAGAAGGATGCCAAGTTTTACCGGCTGTTGACGTTCGTCGTGATAATCTTGGTCACAACCAAGTAAAAACTGAAAGTCGCATGAGATGCATGAGGTCTGGATGTAAGCTGCAAAGTTTCATAAAATGCACAAAGTGCAATGTATTTCTTTGTTCCAAGAAAGGAAACGACTGCTTCAATCTCTTTCATACTAACTAAAGAATTTTTATGTCTATTTTGCATAGTGTACCAAAAATGAATCATTAATATTTTTCAATAAAAACCCTATAAGATATGACTTATAATTTTTTTAAATATTTTTCCCGATTTCCACTCATTTGAAAAATTATAACCCTATTTTTTAAATAAAATTCATTAATTCATGCATTTAAGGGCTAAATCTCACGATGTTTACGAAAAACTGTTAGCGGCGGTCACCTTGTGACGTCATGCTCGTGAGATTGACACACCACTCTGGTCGAATATTGCAAATATCTCCTCAATAACTGCAAAACGAATATTTCTACAACCGAAGACCTCGAGTTTAGTCGTTTGGGAATCTAAATTTTCCACTTGCGAACTGCACACTTCGATATTAAAGCGTCAGTTTTAGTGGATGTAAACCTCCAAAACCAATACATGTATATGGTTTTTCTTCTATGTGTGGGTCGTCATAGTGTGCGTTTTTCCGTCCTCTTGACATGCTAGATAAGTCATGCAGCGTAAAGCTCTTCGCCTTATTTTTTACTGCAATAAAATTTTTTAAACTCTGTTTTTTATTTCCTTTTGCATCAAACCAAGAGTCATATAAATTCTTAAAAGCTTTTGCAGCATTAACCCCTTGCACTACTTTCACGAGTCTGACTCGTGATGAAAATTTTGTGCCAAAATTGAATATCACGAGTCTGACTCGTGCTGCAATTCCATGCCAAACATAGATATCACGAGTCTGAATCGTGGTCCTAATCCCGGGCCAAGTATGATTATCTCGAATGGCATTCTGTGTCCCCATATAGGCCAAATGTTACCTAGGGGATAGTATTACAGGTCCGCGGTACAGATAACATCTCTAAGTTAAATAAACATGGGCACTTGGCGAGACCAAGAAAGTTTCAGTCGTTCTTCAGCTTGTACCATTCCGTTGTACAAAGCGCATACGTTTCGATCAGCCTCCTTTACAGAAAGTAATATTCTTCATTATTTATAATTTTACTAAGCTCACGACCATGTATAAGAAAAGAAGCAAAATTGGTAAAAAAGCACTTACCTCGCGAAGTGAGAGTAATGAAAGAGTAGAAGAAATAGTTACAAAGAGTGATGAAAATTCTGATGTCAGCAGCGTCATTGTGCCAGTGGTGAATCCTGCACGAAGATTAATTATATATGATACTGATGAAGAGGAAAATCCTAGATCTTATTCGAGTATTGACTGGAATTGGAAGGAAACTGAAATCATAATAAAAATTTAGGAATATTCCGAGTCTCATGGTGTTAAAGACTATGTTTTAGATCAGTTAGATACACATGACAGATTATTAGATTTATTTTTTACTGTGTTCGACGAAACTTTCTGGTCCTTGTAGTTACGCAAACAAATTTTTATGCCCAACAAATAATGAGCAATAGGAGAAGAAGGAAAATGGATGATCGTTGGTTTCCAGTCACCGAGAATGAGATGTTCGCTTATTTTGCATTGTATATTTTGATGACGCAAGACAAAAAACCTAATATTGAGCGGGAAGTGATAGAAACTCCTACATTTGGTACAGTAATGCCGTTGAAAAGATTCACTCAAATATCACATCATTTCGCAAATAATGTAACGGCCCAAAACAACGACTGCCTTTACAAGATAAGACCAATTATTAATTATTGGAACGACAAATTCAATAAGACTTACACACCAGATCAATATATAAGTATTTGATATATAAGTCATTGATGCAATATAAGGGCTGCTTGGCATAGAAACAATGTAACCCATCCAAACGAGCCAGTTTTTTAATAAAAATATATAAATTATATGAAGCAAAAACTGGATTCTGCAGCAAATTAAAAATATATATTGGCCAAGACAAAATTGACCTAAATGACAGTGCATCGGAAAATGTTGTGATGGAAGTGGCAAAACCGGTACTAAATAAAGGATACACATTGTATATGGACAAATGGTATTCCTCACCCGCTCTATTTCTGAAATTGCACAATCAAAATATAAATGTTATTCGTACCGTGCGTAATACCAGGAAAACTATGCCGAAAAATCTTCTAAAAAAGAAATTAAAACCAGGAGAATATCTACACAGAACGTGCAAGAGAATCTTCCCACGAATCTTTTATATTCCTTTCTGAAGGCATACGCCAGGCTGGCACCAAAGGGGTACGACGAAGAACGTTTCTGGAATCGGATCACATAGGAACACCCCCACTACCACTTTTCCAGAGAAAATCTGGCTATATGAAGGCCTGAACGCTACCGGGAATCGGGATAGTTTCGAGTCATTCGTCGACGTGGAAACGCTAGTGAGACGAGTCTTAATTCTCCTTCGAACAATCTAGTGGGTAGTAGACATCAAATCAGAAGCCCCCGCCGATTCAGTGCGAAAAGCTGAGAGCGCGATAGTCCGCGAACACCTACATACATTTGTAAAAACCGGAAACGCGTAATAAATTAGCTTTTACCAGTTTTCTTTGGTTACAAGTTCAATTATTTCCATTTCCTATTTCGAAGCAGTAGTTGGTACAACCCACAAAGATATGTCTTTACCGCTAGAGGTATATCTTTATTTCTTTTTCTTACAAAGTTACGAGGCAGTCTAATACCAATAATTACAACCTTAAACGTAGCCACCCATGCCGAAATAAGCATCGGCCGGTCTACGCACCCCTATGAAAAATCCCAATTGCGTGCAACCTCCGGCCATCCAACCTGCCTGGCCCTCGGCTCGTAACAATGGAACGATAAACGTGATGTTTATATGTTGGCAACCAAATACGCATCTGTGGAATTGACCGAGGTGAGAGATAGACACGCTAGAACCAAATTGAAACCCAATTACGTGATTGAATACAACAATGGAATGGGTGGAATTGACCCCAATGACCAAATGTTGGCATGTTTCCCCATCACGAGGAAATATCTGAAGGGCTATAAAGAACTCTATTTTAACATGTCCGAAATGACCCTATTTAATACATATATTATAAAAAAATAATTACAAGATTCAGGAAGACAATCATATGTGAATTACAGAATAGATATAGCCGAGGCAATTTTAAAATATGTTCAGCTGCCTGATTACACAAGACACTCGACATCTGCACGATATGAAACACCAATATGCTTACAGGCACAATATTGGGCTCATTTTGCAAAACATATTGATCCAACTCCCGCAAAGCAACATTCAACTAGAATATGCAACTTGTGTCACAAACACAATGAACGAAATGAAACGACGTGGGAATGCTCAAAATGTAAGGTGGCCTTACATGTACAGAATTGTTTTATAACCTATCATACCAAGCAAGATTACTAATTTTAGATTCGTAATTATTTTTTAACTTAATAGTTTGTTAATATTTAATTGCTTATTTATATTTTGTTTCTCATTTTTAGATCTGGTGATAACGATATTGATTTCACTTAAAATATTACTACCGTGGATTTGCTTTCATTTATATTTACCCGCTATTGCTTAATCATATTATTATTACTTATGCAAAATTTATTTCTTATAATATGTAATAATTAAACTATTTTTTGCAAGTTTTTTATTCAAATTCATTTGAATTTCCAAAGAGCTCCATTGCGGGAAGTAAATACGAGCGGAACTATGTAATTCGGTCGTAAAGTGTCGTGTTTCAAATTACGCCACTCGAGCTCCGCCGCTGGATTCCTCCCGCGAACATTCCGCTGGACAAGTTTGGCACGGCTTTTCCAGAGTTTCCGCGTAGTGCAAGGGGTTAAAAATACTGGAAATATTAGTTAGATGTATTCATTCTTTGTCCAGAATTTTTAAACATTCTGTTTTACTTCTTTCTTCATCAAACCAAAGGTCATATAAATCTTTAAAGGTTTTTGCAGCGTTAGCTCCTGCTCCACTTAAAATACTGGAAAGAATAGTTAGATTTATCTCTTCTTTGTCTAGAGTTTTTAGATATTGTGTTTTACTTTCCTCTTCATCAAACCAAAGATCATATTAGTCTTTAACCCATTGACTGCCACGCAAATTTACTGCGTCTTGCCCTGGGTGCCACGGTTTTATTTGAAAGAAAAAACATGAAGTTTTACAAAATATAATAATATTAAGTTACTGATATAATATTGCAATGGCATTTACAGTATTTTTATTGAAAAAAAACAGTACGAGATAACTCGTAGCTGGCGTCACAAAAAATAAGACTCATGTGCTGAGTGCCACGTACGAGTTATCTCGTAGTATTGTTTTTTAAAATAAAAATCTTCATATTGAAAAATATTTTCTGTAGTGCGTGCACGTGGCCGATGGCCCCACGTCATCGACTCAACGTTACACGTTACAAAGTAATAAACAATTGAACAAAGATCTGACTAAAAAGTAGGGGAACCGGATGCTCTCTGGGAAGAGGACTTTGCCAGAGAGCACAGTACTTACCCTAGAAACTTAGAGACTGACGGTGCTTTTCCTATCTGAATGATATTTCTATCAGATAGATTTTTTTTGAAAGCAAAAGACCGTATCTACTCGTATTATCAAAAAAAACATAGTGTTGAATCATATAAGTGGTGATATTTAGAAGGTGGTGCATTAACGAAAGTACATCATATAGATAGCTATATAAATTCTGATATTAGAATAAAAAAAAAAAAATAACTTATTTCCTCAATCCAGAACAATGTATCGTGAAGAAGAATCAGTATTTTTTGAAGAAGAATTTTCTACCAACAAGGAAGAATTCTCTGAGGACAATAGCGACATAATTTCGGGAGGAAGTGATACGTGCGAAACCTAGTTTACATCTGAAAGTGAAGACAAAATACGACCATTCCCTGCAAAACGACTTCGAAGGATTCTATAAACTTCATCGATTGAGCAGCTTCATAGTCCTGATCATGATGTGGATACATGGATAACCGATAAAAGCGATCCACCACAGTTCGAATTTAGGGGAAATCCTGGGTTCATAAAAATTGTGCAAAAATCCAATCGTTATGCTGCCCAACAAATAGCAAAGTCTCACGTATTTCGATCGTCCTGGTTGCGAAAATGGAAGGATACTAAAACTACCCCCCCGTGTCCGCTACCTTGTCGTGGTGGGGGGGCTTCGTGCCCTAATGATCCTCAAGGCTGTGCCAGCGGGGAATTTATTCCCTGGCAGGTTCTACCTAGCTGGAGTGGCTAGAGGTGAGGGGCCTACTAAAGTCGGACACATACCGTAAACCTGTGGTCATGTTTTACAGGAACGGGGGTCTTGCCTTAGCCGGCTGGGCCGCGAGGATGACAACCTCTCTAAAAAATCCGTAGCGCCAAGCAGCGTTGCGCGGTGAAGAGGGCGTAGCTGGAGTAAGCGCCAGCTATGGTTGGTGGGTGCACCAATCGTTAGCGGACAACCCCGGGGTACCTGGCGACCCCCCGGGCGTATTAGCCTTCCCCGGGTATGGCGGCTCTACCCGGGGTGACCTCATTTCCAACCACACTCGTGGGATCAGTTATGGATTCATTTACAAAAACAAAAACAACCGGGGAGGGGGGTAACGAGCGTGAGGGGGAGGCGTGCGAGGCTATCCTGCGCCTCGAGAGATATGTGGAGCCGGTGTCGCGAAGACACAGAGCAATGAAGAGGCCGGCAGAGGGTCTTGGCGACTTCGATGGGGGGGAGGAGTCAGACTTTTCTGTCTCGTCCCATCACTCAGCGCAGAGCGTCCCGGGCACCTCTTCAACAAGGAAGAGAGGCCGGCCACCGTCGACTGGCGTGTACGTTGGTCTCCACGAGGCCAAGCGTAAGCAGGCTGAGGCCGAAAAAAGCCTCATCGCGGGCATCTTTGACCCGGTTGCCTCGGGGCAGAGGCCCGCGAGCTCGAGCGACCCACTTCCCGATGAGGTGGAAGTCGCTGCGGATTTCCGCGGCCGCCCGACGCGGGACGTAGCGGCGGCAGTGATGGAGTGCCTGGGCGACGTGGCCAGGATCTCCATCTCTGCAATGGGTCTAAAGGCCAGTACGGTCAGGTCCCTGCGGACGGCGGCCCTGAACAGCCGGGTGGGTGTGGCGGAGCTGGCAATTAGGTCGGCTCCCAACGCTACCCGGCTATTGGAGGCGAAAAACGCCCAATTGAAGGACCAGATGGCGGAGTTGCGGGCTGAGGTTGCCCGACTCCGTCAAGCGGTGGAGGCGGGGCCGGCTGTTGCTGGGATGCCTCCGCCGCTGGCCCCCGGGGGAGACACGGAGCAGCTGCCGGTTGCCGATGTCCGAGGGCCCAAATGCCCTGGACGAGGAAGGTCCTTCCCCCCGCCCGCGGCTGCGCCCTCATTCAGGAGGGAGCTGGTTCCGCGGGTGCGGGGCCCGCAGTCGGTGGCACCCGTGCCATCTGCCCCCCGTCTGCCGACGAACAGGAAGGGGGAAAAAAGGGTGGCGGTAAGGGGCGGGCTGTGGCCGCTAAGGCGGCCCAGAGTCAGCCCGCTCAGCCGCGGGCCGCCCCTGCGGTTGCGCTGCCTTCCACCACACATCCAACTGAGGTGTGGTCCCAAGTAGTTGGCCGGAAGGCCAAAAAGACGGCTGCCGCAGGTAAATCTGCGGCAGCTGCCAAGGCCGCTCCGAACGGGAGGGCGGCCAAACGGGTGGCACCGGCTGCCCCCAGGAGGGCTTCTCTGCCGCCGCGTCCGCCCCGCACGGCTGCCGTTACAATAACGGTACCGGCCGGCGGGGCGATGAGTTATGCCGAGGCGATGACCACTGCCAGGTAGACCTGGCAGAAATTGGCATCGCCTCATTGAAGCCCAGGAGGGTGGAGACGGGGGGGGGGGATTATTTTGGAGGTCCCCGGAGCAGATGGGGCTGCAAAGGCCACTGCCCTTGCCGCAAAGATGGCGGACGCGCTGGCGGAAACCGGCGTGAAGGTCGCGCGCCCAATAAAGAAGGCCGACCTTAGGGTTCGCGGCCTGGTCGACTCGACCACGCCGGCGGAGGTTGCCACAGCTGTCGCCCGTGTGGGAGGATGCGACCAGGGGGATGTGAGGACCGGCGAAATTCGGCCTTCCCCCTCTGGTTTGGGCACCCTCTGGGTCCAGTGCCCTGCTGCGGCCGCACGCAAAGTTGCGGTCGCGGGCAAAATCACGGTGGGCTGGACTCAGGCGACGGTGGAGGCCCTCAGCGACCGGCCCTTGCAGTGCTATCGCTGCCTTGGCCTGGGCCACATTAGGCAGCGGTGCACTGCGGCCGAGAATCGATCCGACTGCTGCTTTGGGTGCGGCAGTCGGGACCACAAAGTAACCGGCTGTATGGCAAAGCCAAATTGCCTGCTTTGTGCGGGCGTAGGCAAGCCAGCCGGTCACCGCCTCGGTAGCCGGGCGTGCCCTGCCAGCGCGAGACGCGGCAGAGGGAGCACGGGAAGAAAGACCACGGTGGCTAAGGCGGCGGCCACCGTGGCCAACAAACCGAAGGAGGCACCAAAAGGTGCCATCGTCGCGTCCGCGAGGACGGATGGGGCCAAAGAGACCACAGACGCCACCACTCCCGCAGCGGCGATGGATGTTGAGGCCTGCCTATAATGGGGCCTAAGGGTCCTATAATACAGGCCAACCGGAACCGCTCGGCCAGGGCACAGGACCTTCTTGTGCAATTCATGGCCGAGCGGGATGCCGGGTTGGCCGTAGCGGCGGAGCCGTACAGGATTCCCGACCATCCACATTGGATGGGGGACCTGAGCGTGTCCGCCGTTATAATATGGGCAGGCCGGCCGTGGTCCCCGGCGTGCTCCGTTATCGATCGCGGCCGGGGATACCTGGCCGTTGACTGGGGCGGCACCGCGGTTGTGGCGATCTAGGCACCTCCGAGATGGTCCCTCGAGGAATTCGAGCAGTTTCTGGACGTGGTGGGGAGATGCGTCTCCCGCTGCCAGCCACGTCCGGTGCTGGTCCTTGGGGATTTCAACGCCAAGTCTACAGCTTGGGGTTCCCCCAGGACAGACCCGAGGGGCCGGGAGTTGCTTGATTGGGCGGCGGGACTCGAGCTCCGTCTTTTAAACTGGGGCTCGGTCCATACGTGCGTGAGGCACAATAGGGGGTCCATCGTTGACCTTTCATGGGCAATGCCCCCAGCTGCGCGCCGTATTACGGGGTGCAGGGTGGCGGAGGAGGTCGAGACGCGGTCCGACAACAGGTATATTGTTCTCGGCCTCTCCGCCGCCCCATCGACGCCCCGACGTCGCCCCGCTGATGAGGGATCGCCTCAGCCGCGGTGGGCGCTGAAGCGCCTCGACCAGGGCGGTATGATAGCGGCAGCCCACGTCGTGACCTGGCCGGCAACACCGGCCGGGCCAGTCGAAGGGACAAGGGAGGCCCATTGGTTCCGGGGCGCAATGACGTCGATTTGCGACGTCGACATGCCCCGGGCCAGGGTCTTCCCGAGGAAGGCGGTGTATTGGTGGTCGCGCGCGATAGCGGATTTGCGCACAGAGTGCGACCGCGCGCGACGCCAGTACGCCCGCGCCCTTCAACGACGACGTTCCGACGTGGAGCTGGCTATCCAGCTGTATGGGCGATACAGGGAGAAGGTGGTCGCCCTGCAGCTGGCCATCAGGCAGGCGAAGAGCCAGGCCTGGCGCGACCTTCTCGGTACCTTAAACCGAGACCCATGGGGGCGCTCATACAAAATGGCGATGGGACGATTACGTCCCTGGGCGCCCCCTGTGACGGAGAGCCTGGATCCGGGGATGCTAGGACGGGTCGTGGACGCGCTATTCCCCGTCAGCGGGGAGGCGTCCCGGCCCGTCCCTCAGCTAGAGGGACATGAGTGGTCCCCGGATCTGGAGGTCGCGCCGGAGGAAATGGCCGGGGTAGTCAAATGGCTCCGGGGCAAGAATACTGCCCCGGGGCCGGACGGTATCCCCGGCCGGGTCTGGTTGCTTGCCATGAGCGTTCTGGGCGAGAGGCTAAGAAGCCTCTACTCTGGTCTCCTGAGGTCCGGGGTGTTCCCGGACCTCTGGAGGAGGAGTCGGATGGTCCTCATAAGGAAGGATGGGAGGCCTGCGGATTCTCCCTCCGCGTACCGGCCCATTTGTCTCCTGGACGAGGTGGGCAAGATCTTTGAGAAGATCATTGCCGCACGCCTCGCCAGGCACCTGTCCCGCGATGGCCCGGATCTGGCGGACTGCCAGTTCGGCTTCCGGGAGGGACGGTCGACGATCGACGCAATCGATCGTCTTAAGTCCCTCTCGGACAATGCCGTGGCACGGGGCGGGGTGTGCTTGGCGGTGTCCATTGACATCGTCAATGCCTTCAACACCCTGTCCTGGTCCGCCATTAGGGAGGCCCTGGTTGAGCATCAGGTGCCTCCCTATCTGAGGCGGGTGATCGGGGCCTACCTGCGGGACAAGTGGGTAGAATACCCGGGCCGGTACGGGAGGATTCGGAGGGAGGTAGACTGCGGGGTTCCACAGGGGTCCGTGCTAGGACCACTCCTGTGGGACCTGGGGTATAACGCAGTCCTGGAGAAGGCCTCCCTGCCCGACGGTGCCACCCTTGTCTGCTATGCAGACGACACGTTGGTGGTCACCGTCGGGGACACCTTCGAGAGGACCATCCGACGAGCGGAGGTTGCGGTGGCAGCCGTCGTCGCGAGGATCCGCGATCTGGGGCTGAAAATAGCCCCCAAGAAGGCCGAGGCTGTCTGGTTCCACGGACGGCCTCGGTCTCGGCCACCGGCCAGATCGTGGATCCGGGTTGGAGAAGCCTGCGTCGAGGTGAAGTCTGAGATCAAGTATCTTGGACTGATCCTCGACAGCCACTGGAGGTTCGGAGCGCATTTCGGCCGCCTTGTCCCCCGAGTTGAGAGGGCGGCGGCTGCGCTAGGCCGCCTGTTGCCCAATCTCGGGGGGCCGGGCGATATGGCGCGCCGCCTATACCTGGGCGTGGTGCGGTCCATGACCTTATACGGCGTCCCGATTTGGGCACCGCCCGTGAGGGCAAACCGGCGCAACACACTGTTGTTGCGCCGGCTTCAGAGGCAGATGGCCCTTCGCCTCATAAGAGGCTACCGCACCACGTCTACCGTGGCGGCGCTTGCTCTGGCGGCAGAAATTCCCTTCGAGCTGCAGGCGGCGATGCGCGCCTATGTTTATAGGCGCATATGCATCGCTGGCCGGGCTCGGGGGACCCGCCGGAGCAGGAGGCGGTCGAGTGCTTCGAGCTCCAGGCCCAGGGATTAGCGCTCGCCAGATGGCATGCGGAGCTTTGCACCCATGCCGGCGAGCGTGTCCCTGGGGCTCTCCTGCCACACTTCACCTCGTGGCGGGAGAGGCGGTTTGGCAGGCTCTCCTACCGTGCGACGCAGGTGTTCACCGGGCATGGCTGCATCGGTGTTTACCTGTGTCGCATCGGTCGGGAAGCGACGACGGTGTGCCACCACTGTGGCGCGGAGAAGGACTCGGCGCAGCATGCACTGGAGGTATGCGCCGCCTTTTCAGTGCTGCGCCGAGTCCTAAGAAGGGAAGTTGGTCGCGACCTCGCTCTCTCCAGCTTAGTTGGGGCCATGCTGGAGAGCCCGAGAAAATGGGCGGCAGACATCGCCTTCTGCGAACAGGTAATGTTGCAGAAGGAGGCTGCCGAGCGGGGTCGCCGTGAGCGGGGGGTGCGGCGTGTGCGCCCACGCCTAGGCCCCCCCCCCCCCCGAGCAGCTGAGAATAGGCGGGCGGCGGGTGTACCAGATTATGCTGGTTTAATTTCCCGCCGCCCGCCAACCGAAGATGTCCTCCCTATACCGGGAGTGGGGCGACGAACATCGTCGCCCCCGACGGCCCAGGGGCGTCGCCCCCCGCCCTGGGCACCCTCATTGAAAAGCGGCCGTCGTGACGAGGCGGTGCGTGGAGCGGTCCCCCGCACCGCCGAACAAAGATTATTCATGGGGGAGGATAAATCTCCCCCCGGGACGCGGCCGGCCACCGCCATTCCATCCTGGTGGCCGGCCAGGCGAGGGGGAGCGGCGGTTGTGTTCGTTAAGAGTTCCCGTGGCTCCCCCAGTAATCGCCAGCGTCCTAGGCCGCCGTGGGGGTATCTGGCCAGCAGATTTCCCCCACGATAAAAAAAAAAAAAAAAAAGGCTACTAAAACTAAGAGCGACCAACGAAGAGTTTATGGACATATGTCGCATAACAATATAGAGTTTACTGCTCAGAGGGCTTCGGAACCGCCAGAACCCGTCGTATCCGGGTGTGGGCGAGCCAGCAACGAGGGATAATGCGATAAGTAGATTTACTGGCGTTGACAATAAATGTCAGGCTGGGGAGGGAGACGTACGCCAACTAAGCATGCGCCTTGAGCGTCTGGCGGAGTCTAGGCTATAGACCCGATTCGCGGCATGTTGCGGTATGAAGCGCTCTGCGTTGGGGCGATCGGACATCGACGGCGACGACTCTGACTCGTCGATCACGTCCAATACGTTCGCGAGCGAGTGCCGCCGCCGTCTGACTGGGGATATTGCTGCGAAGGTGCTACAAACCCAGGACGAGGTCGCAAAGGTGGCCTCGATGTCTAAGAGCCTCAAGGACAGCCTGGCTTGGCCGGCAAACTAGCACTCCAGTCATCCTCGGACTCCATAAGGGCGCTGGAAGCGGAGAATGCCCTCTTGAATGGTCAGCTTAGCGGAGCTGCGGACAGAGATGTCGCGGCTCCTTCAGTTGGTGGAGGGGTGGGCGTCGGCTTCGGCGATGCCGCCTCCGAGGACGGATCCGTCACCGGATCCGTCACCGGTGCCGCCACTGCCCGTCGGCAACTGGATGCTATCAGACCCGAGGCGGGAGCGGCGAGGGTCGCGACTGCACCCGCGGCTGGGCCGGGAAACCTGCTGGCGCAGATCGGCTCCCTCATCGATGCAATATTGGCATCGTTCTGGAGGGAGCTAGCGCCGTGGGGAGGGGTCCCGGGAAGTCGGCGACTGAGTTCGCCTGGTCTGTTGGGAGGTGCTGCGGGCCGGCTCTGCCGAATCCCGTAAGACCGGAGGCCGCGCCTGCTGTAGTGCCGCTGCGACGATGTCCACTGCCAGGTCCAAGGAAGATCTGCCACAGATTCAGCATCGTGCTCTTACAAGGCCAACGAAGAAAGCGGATCTACAGGATCCGCGGTCTCCTCGACTCAACCATACCCCGAGAGGTCGCCACGGTGATCGCTCGTATTGGTGGGTGCACCAAGCGGGAGGTCAGAACCAGTGAGATCCGGTCCTCCCCCTCGGGTCTTGTCACCCTCTGGGTCCAATGTCCTGCAACGGCCGCACGTAAAGTTGCGGCTGCGGGCAGGATAACAATGGGCTGGACCCAGGCCACCGTGGAGACTCTTGGCGCCCGGCCTTTGCAGTGTTATCGCTGCTTCGGTATGGGCCATACGAAGCAGAGGTGTACTGCTGCCGAGGATCGGTCCGATTGCTGCTATTGGTGCGGCAGTTAGGAGCAGAAGGTCAGTGGGTGTTCGGCCCAGCCCAATTGCCTGCTCTGTACGGGCGCGGACAGGCCGGCCAGACACCGCCACGGCAGCCGAATGTGCCCCGCCAGTGCAGGGCAAGCGAGTGAAGGCATCTCCAAACGGTGGATAAGGTGGTGACCACCATGGCAACAAGACCGCAGGCGGTGTCGCTTGATGCCACCGTCGTGCCCGCGAGGGCAGATTGGGCCGCTAAATCCCCAGACGCCACCGCTTCCGCGGCCGTTGCTGTATCGCTGACACTTCCGGCCCCACTCTCAGTCCCAACAAGAGATAAGACACAGGTATTGTAACGCTGACACTTCCCCCCCCCCCCACTCTCAGACCCAACAAGAGATAAGACACAGGTATTGTAACGCTGACCCTTCCCGCCCCACTCTCAGTCCCAACAAGAGATAAGACACAGGTATAAATAGGCCATTAATTATGCGAGCAAGCAGTGACATTCTAATAATCGGCTCGGAACATCGATCACAGTGTAAAAGTTCCCACTCTAAATGTATCAATTTTATAAAACTGTTGTAAAATAAACATACGCTGAAAAGCCATAGCTTTCCAGCTCCTTTTAAAAAGCGAAGTCATTCAAATCCTGCGTAACAGTTGCAACGCTGATCCTTAGCACCCCACTCTCAGTCCCCGAAAGAGATAAGACAGGAGTATAAGTGGGCCATTCGTTAAGCGCGCGGCAGTCCCATTTTTACGACTGATCAGGAAGGAGCATGGACCGAAGTGGACAAGTTCCCACTCTCGTGTAATAATTGTGTGATTAGAGTGAAATAAAGACACGCTGGAGAGCTACGGCTTACCAGCTCCTTTGAAAAAGTAAATCCATTCAAATCCTGAGTAACAACAGAGACCGCTGTGTCCTATAATTTCCTTGCTTAAATTCGTGCGGACAAACGAGATCGTATTCATTCTTTCGACAAAACCTTGCCGCGAGCGAACGAGAGCGAGAACGCGGGAAAAGGACGGTTAGCTCGTCGTAGATCGAACCAGAAGACGACACGAATAAATTTGTCGGAAGATGTCGATTGAAATATGCCTCGCTCTTATGACCAAACGAAAATAAGAACAATTTGTCGACCAATGTTCACTCCAACGAATGGACGAACAAAAAAAGATTTGTCGACCGAAATAGAAAGAGTTGTGCCGCATGTCGGAATAAATATGTTCTCAAAATACTTATTCAGAATGCGCCGATCGAAATGTGCTTATAAAGCACATATTTTTTGTGCAAACAAAATTTACCATAAAATCGTCGAAATACGTCGTTCGTGGCGAAGCGCGTAGGTGTAACGAAAAGAGAACACACATTGACTCGAGGTACACAAATACGAAGAAATGTCGGAACAACGAATGAAATATCTCACCTCCTGCGCGAGTGAGCTAAAAAATGTGCAAATCTGACACGGTGGCATCATTTGATTATGGGGTCTCCCTTAAAATGATATACCCTTCTGAAATAAGACCGTTATATATCCAAAGTGACGAAAGACGTACAGTGATAGAAACTACATCCATTTTGGAGCTCAGTATTAACTTAGACACGCAAGGTTGTCGTTTATTTGCGCAATCAAACAACGCATTCAGATTTTACTCGGAATGTTGAGTCTGCTAATTCGCGGACAAACTAGCAGCTTCCCTTCGTCGACGTGGCTACGAAAAAGAGGGAAACGCCAAAGGAAGGTCAAAATTAGAGTATATGGTTCGAAACGAGAGCAGCCAGAGCGACGACGGTTTTTCCACGACCGACACTCTTTCGTTCGCTAGTCCCGCGTGTCTGCGTCTAAGATGTCTCCGCATACGAGAAAGAAATCCCCGCCCCCTTCCAAAACATTCGATAACGAATTGGAACCTCTAGCGCAGAGGATTAGAAATTTGGAAGATTCAAAAATGCGAGAAAGTGATTCCTTTAAAACAATAATGAAACTTTATATCTTACAACGAAAGCTTATATGTTTATAATCACAATCTCTCTTTTCAGAAAGCAAGATAGCCGAATGTAACTTATGCAAACGGCAAATCGAAATATTAACAACGAAAATAAAAGTAGAGCTTGATGGTTCAATAGAAGTATTATTGTCGGAAATAGAAAGAAGTGATGATAAACTGAAGAAAAAAGTTGATACGATAAAAAAGGTACAGTATAGTACAGTAAATTCTCCCGAATTGTCCTTTATCTCGTAAATAAAGCTGGTTATGTGAACAACTATGAAAACGAGGCGCAAGGCTCGAATAATCGTATCCATCCCCCCTCTTCCAAAACTGTACATTTCTATTCATAAGATGAAGAACAATTGGAGAGAATTTACCATACTTGTTTCCAGTTAATAAATATCTTAAATCTTTGAGTTTGCATTTATCTTTGCATGTTTAGTTAGAGACAAGGATTAAAGTAATTGCTGAAATGGAATTGGGAAAAGAAGTGATGGATATCGAATTGCAGATAGCAGATTTAGGTGGTAAACGTATAAGGGCACTGCAGGAAGAACAAGAAAACTTGTTCTCAGAGGAAGTTTTTTTTTAGAAATCTCGCTGGACGATCTGATCCAAAAATCGGAAGAAGCCAAAAGAAATTTAACCGAAGCTATCGAAAAATACGATAGAAGGAGGAAAGAAAATTCGGAGACAGAGAAGATGATTGATAGCAACATATTGGCAGACGGATCAGGCCTGCCATCAAAGGTAAAAGAAATAGGAAAAAAGCTTTAAAAAATTCTGAAAATACGATTAAACAATATGAAAATTCAATAACAAATTTTCAATGTGAGAAGGACAACTGTCACACAATGCTAAAGGAACTGAGAAAAGAAGTTATTCGTTTTGAAGTTGAACGAAAAAATTTATCTAATAACATACTTGTCCGAAAAGCCAAGGAGAATTAGACGAAATCTAGTATCTAGACGAAACTTTTCAAGACAGGTGGATCGGCCATGGCGGACCTGTGCCGTGGCCACCACGGTCACCCGATTTGAATCCGTTGGATTTTTATTTTTGGAGCTAATTTTAGCAATGAACATTTTCAAATTATTATTGCATTTTTTTACTGTTTTTTTAGATTAATTTTGTCTACTTCCAGGATGCGGAATGCGGTATACAAGGAAACACTAAACAGCATCGATGAGATAGTAATCAGAATGCACGCAGCTGTTGTGTTAACTGCAGAAACATTGGAAAAAGTCCAACGACAAGTAGTAAGCCGTGCCGAATGGTATACTGAGGTTGGAGGGCGGCACTTCGAGTAGCATTACCGCTATCATTAATCGGCGCTTTTCAGGGTCACCAATTTTTAACAACGGATTAAACGAATCAACGAAAAACACTCTACCCCTCCATAGGATACCTCACGATTTTGGATCTTCAGTGTGTGGAAGATCAGCGACGGGCACGGCCCCATATTAACACTAGATTTACCAGACCAGTCATTTCGACTGGTCGTGCAATTTCAATTCAAAATTCCTACTGCATGTAACATTTCGCTACCGTCCCTGGACGAGATGGACGCGGACACCTCAGACACGGACGAATATATTCAGGTAAGTAGGCGCTACCGAAATTCCAAGTGCAGAATCCACTCCGACAACGACTCAGACACCTCCCATGCAATCGTGTCCTCCCAGAGGACCAGAAACCAAAAACAGGAAAAGATCTAAAGCCCGTTCTCCATCCCCGGTCGCCCCCGCCCACAGCAACCACTCAAGCAGCAGCAAGACAGTCACGTACGCTCCCCCAACCGACCCCACCGTCAACGACCTCCGACAGAAATCTGAGAAGGTCACAATGGATCAATAGTCCAATCTACCTCCTGCCTGTCATCAGTAAAACTCTCGAAAGACTCGTCACCGACAGACTCTCCGACGTTTTCAATAGACACCATCTATCCATGCCATCCCCTAGTTACGCGAATCTACTCAAAATAAGGGCGAAAAATATGCCATTGCCCTTCTCTGTGACATCAGCGGCGCCTTTGACAACGTCTGGCGGCCCGCTATCCTCCAGTAACTAAAAACTAGAATCGGTCCCAGGAACCTCTACAGGCTCAAGACTACCTGTCAAACACATCAGTCCGTATTGTCAGCAATAGCTCCATAACCTCCAAGGCAATCACCAAAGGCTGACCCCAAGGCTCAGTTTTAGGCCCCTACCTATGGAACATCGTATTCAACGATCTCCTAGGAATGCAGCCTAAATCACAGCAATATGGGTGTGATATACAAAGGCCTCTACGTCCCCACTATTACATACGCAGCCGCCAGTTGGGCCAACAGGCTTTACAAATGTCACATTAGGAAACTTAGACATTCTCAGCGGCACGCCCTGATCCGCACCACCCGAGCCTACCGCGCCGCATCAAACGACGTCCTAGCTATTGTTGGCCAAAGAAAAGGAGGTAACTAAAAAAACAAACCAAGTTGCTACACAGCTACCTCAACAAACTGGGAATGAAGGTGCAGGCCGCCAAATGAACCACGTTGCAGATCGTCCGTAAAAATAAAATGTGGCATATAGAAGATCCAAGGCTATGAATCGACAATAAAAGCTGACATGTTCTGAGCCTGACGACATGATTGATTATTTAGGGGTTAAGATAAACCCCTTGACAGGGGCTACAGCGCGCAAGTCTGTTGGAGGTAGCAAGTGCGGCTACAAATAATAAGAGTACACCCCTCATCGAACCCAATGTGACCAAACTCTAGCATACCGTAAGCCTGTGGTCTAGTTTTACAGGCCTGGCGGTCTGGCCTTAACCAGCTGGGCTGCGAGGATGATATCCTCTCTAAAAATCCCTAACCCTAAGCAGAGGTGCGCGGTGATGGGGTACGCACTGGTCGATGGCATCAGTGCGTGGTCAGCAGGTGCGCTGGTCGCTAGCGGCTAACCTCTGAATGCCTAGCGAAACCAGTTGTATTTAGCCTTACCTGGGTGCAGGGGGCTCCTTCCAGGTGGACAGTTTATCCGCCATGCTCGTGGGAATAATTATGGATTCTAAACGCGAGAGACTGATATCTTTAAAGGATATATTATTAGGGCAGGGGGGCACGACGAGTCGAAGAGGCACGGCTCGATCGCCGGAAGTAGTAGAGAACGAAGTAGAAGTTCGGTTAGGCAGAGCAGTAGAAGCAGTAGTTTGAAACGAAGGAAGATTGATAATTCGAATGCGTCAGAAGAAGAGGACAGAAGTGTAAGATCGAATTTTAGTGTGAGTGGAGGTATAAATGTGCGAGATATGGATATTAGCATGACGGAAGTAGCGAGAAATGATATGCTATGTATGAGAAAGATTGATGAAAAAGTGAGGAAATGAGTGTTTAATGAAGCAAATCGAGTGTCGAAAGGTGTGAGTGAGTATATGTTAAATTGTGTTAGTGAGTATGAGGAGTGTATGTTGAGATTAATATGTGAGAATGAGTGGTTGAAAGGTAGATTGGAGGTGGGCTAGAATGGGTGTTGGTGTTGGAATGGATGTAGGTGTTGGAACGGGTGTGGATGCTGGTAGAATGCGAAGTGAGAAAGTAAGTAGAATGGATGAAAAGAAAGATAGGAAATATGCTGTCATTGTTAAACCAAATGATGATAACGTGACAATAATTAGTGAACAAGTAAAAGAGAAAGTGATGAATGAAGTGAGTGAAGATTTTAATGTGCGAGTGAGAGCTGTGAGAAAGATAAGAAGTGGTGGACTAGCGATCGAAACAGCTAATTTGAATGAGTTGAACAAAATTAAAGAGTGTGAAAAATTTAATGAGATTTGTCTTAAAGTAGAAATACCTAGAAAAATAAGACCAAAAATAATTGTTTTTGATGTACCAAATGAAATGAATGGGAAAGAATTTTTAAATGAACTGTATGAAAAGAATTTAAAGGAATGTGTGAGCGAAAATGAGTTTAATGAACGAGTGCGAACAGTGAGTAGGAGAAGTAGAAAGGATGCGAGTGTTGGGAATGTAATTGTTGAAATGAATGTAAGAATGTTGAGTATGTTAATTAGTGGAGAGAGAATTTATATGAGGTAGAAATCCTGTAAATTTAAAGAATATGTGTGTGTACCGAGTTGTTTTAAATGTAATGGCTTTGGCCATGTTGCGAAGGAATGTAAAGAGAAAGAGAATCTGTGTCAAAAGTGTTGCGAGAAACGACATGTAAGAATTAATTGTGTGAGAGATGGATTTGTATGCAGAAATTGTAGAATGAAAGGTTATAAATGTGATCATTCGGTTATGTCTGAAGAATGCCCGGAATATAAACGATTGTTGAAAGAGAGCGAATGAGAATTAGTAATGACTAAGTGTATGTTGAATATGATTCAGTGTAATTGTCAGCGGGCGTATACGGTTATGTGTGATCTGGGAGTGGTTATGAATGAGAAGAGAATAAGTGTAGCGATGTTGCAGGAGCCGTATGTGGCTGTAGATGGAAGTATAAAAGGATTACCAGGCTGTATGAAAGTATTTGCGCATGAAGATGAGCGAATGGGAGCGGTTGTTGTGGTGAATGATGTGTGTATAGAGGCGGTACGTGTGAGTGGGTGTACAAATGAGTATGACGTGTGTGTGTGGTTGAAAGGAGATTTTGGTGAGCTGTATGTTGTGTCCATGTATTTCAGATTTGGTCGAGATATTGAGGATTACCTTAGATACATGGATAGAGTGTGTGAATGTGAAGAGAGGCCAAGAGAAAATGAAATGCGAGAACGTGAATTGGAAGATTGGATTATTGTGAATGGTATGCAGGTGTTAAATGAGCCGAGTGAATGGTATACGTTCTCTGGTCTGAATGGACAGATTGATATTGATATAATTATTGCGAGTGATTCCTGTGAATGTTGATTGGGATGAATATATGGATGAATTAAGATCTAGTGCGGTAGTGGATGAGCTTGATGTGTGAAGTGATAAAAGTGCGGATGAATAAGCGGCTGAAATGGTACGTTTGATCCAAGATGTGAATGACAAATGTTTGAAAGTATGTAACAAGAGACAAGAGAGTTAGAGAAAATGAAGAAGAAAGTACTGAACAAACGGATGAAAATGCAGAATGCTAGGCGGCGAGGAGAAAATGTGTGTGAAAGAGCACTAGAGTATAATAGGAGTTTGAGTAAATATAAATGGAGTAATGAGGACCCATGGGGTCCTACTTACAGAGTATGTAGAGGAAAATGTCGAAGTGAATGTTTAAACACGATGAATGTGAATGGAAGAATGACGAAAACATGGAATGAAAGTGTGAATGTGATATTGGATCGCTTATTTCCGGCTTCGGAGATGAATGATGTGAATGATGGATTAAATGACGGAAATGAAGTAATAAATGAGGAAGTGAATGGTAATATAAATGAAGTAAATGATCAAAGCTTTGAATGGCATGAATTAAAGGAAGCAATTAATGAAATGAGGTTGGGTAAGGCGCCAGGAATGGATGGTGTGAGTGCTGAAATGATGAGAAATGTAGGACGAGCGATACCGGAATACTTGAAGAGTATGTATGATGAGTGTTTGAGGACGAATACCTTTCCGAGTGAATGGAAGGAATCACGGGTGATCATCTTGTTAAAGTCTCGTAATAAAGTTAAATCTGATCCAGGGTCTTATAGGCCGATTTGTTTATTGTCAGTCCTAAGGAAAATCCTAGAGAAAATGATGGTCAGGAGGCTAGAACGGAAGATGGATGGAAGAATGTGTGACGCGCAACAGGGATTTATGAAAGGTAAATCTACAGAGACTGCATGGCTGAAAGTTAAGGAGTATGTTTCTCAGAGTGAATGTAAGTATGTATTAGGGATATTTGTTGACTTTAAAGGAGCGTTTGATAATGTGGAATGGTGTAGAGTGATTGAGAAATTGAGTGAGATTGAATGTAATGAGACTGGTTTGTGGAAAGATTATTTGAGGGACCGAATCGTTTGTGTGACCGGAATAAATGATATAGTATGGAAGCGTGTAGTACGAGGTTGTCCGCAAGGATCTATAGCTGGGCCGTTTGTTTGGAACTTGATGATGAACAACTTGCTTTTGGATTTGAACGCGACGAGATGTAAATGTGTTGCATATGCGGATGATCTGTTTTTAATGATTGAAGGGCAAAAAAGAGCGGAACTGGAGAGAAAGGGAACTGAATGGATGAGAATTGTATGTCAGTGGGGAGATAAAGTAGGAGTGAGTGTTTCTGAATCTAAGAGTGTGATGTTGATGATGAAAGGAAATTTGGCAATGACCAGAAGCCCGAATGTACGTATGAAAGATAAAGGTATGAAAAGGGATGAGTGTGTGAAATATTTAGGTATTTGGATGAGCGAGAGAATGCAATTTAAAGTACATTTGAAATGATTGAAAGATAAAATAACTGGAGTGGTTGGACAAATGAGTAGAGTTTACATTAACTGTCCCTATCTCCGCTCTTTAGGCCCTGCAGCCTGTGAGTGTAACGGTAGTTCCTGCATCAGCGGGAACGCGCTGATTCGGCGTATCCCAATCCCACGCCCATGGGGGCCGTGTGGATAAACCTTTGGGTTGGTGCCGCACGTAAAAATCAACAGAGACAAAATGTCTAATTAAAACAAAGCATTGCGATGGCCCCCACGGGTGTTTACGCAATGTGATTTCTGCCCAGTGCTCTGAATGTCAACGCGTCAATACCCAAAGGTGACGACAAATTCCACCAAGAGCCAACCTCCACCGCCTCGTGGTGGGACCGAGTGCCAGTCTTCGGACTGGTAGCTAACGGGGGAGGCTATTGCACAGATATAAAAATAATACGGGGCACGGCCCCGACCGCCGGCAGCTGCCTCGGTCAGCCGGCCCAGTTTCCTCTGGGAGGATAGGTCCTGCCCTTCTCCCCTCCCCGCAAATATCACACCTGACGCCTGAACTAACACCACCGAGTGTCCAATGCCCTATTTGCCAGCCTGTGCGCGTGTTTAAAAACTCTCGCGGACTGGCCAACCACATGCGCACACACCGTGGAACATCATCTACCACGCAGGAGCCGGCAACTCCAGTCGTTGCTGATACTGTGGCGCCTACACCTGCCACAGTGAACGAGTTTGTGTGCGCTGAAAGTGACCACCCTCGATCATTTTCCACCAAGATAGGTCTCGGTCAACACCGGAAACACAGACATCCAGTTTCCGTAAACGCCAAGATCTGTGTTGATCGTACACGTAAGGCGTGCTCGCTGGAGAAAATGAGGATGCCAGCATATGAGGAGGCCTTTGTCGTCAAATATGGTCACGATAGATCGGACAACCCTGTCCGATTTATCAATATTTTCATGGCGCAGTACTTCCCCGGTAGAAATACCGACGGGATAAAGTACGTCCGAAAAACTGCAACATACCGCCAGTTGCTTGACCAGGCCATCCAGGCCCTTGATGACACTGGTCTCTGTCCTATCTCTCCCCAGGCGGCGCAACCGGCACCGTCTGGGTCTTCTACAGCTCCTCTAGCTACAGCATCGCCGGCGCCCCTTTCCTCCCTCCGAACTCAAGAGATAAGTACGCAGATGCCATCCGGCTTCTCATCACCAAGATCAACGAGGATGACAATGTCTCCGGTCACCTGATGTTGCTCTTTGGGGAACAGTTTTGGGGGGGGGGGGCGACTTCTCGGACGATATCGCGACATGGTTGCGCACAGTATGGGTGCAACAGTAGTACGCGGGAGACGACGCACACGGCACCGCGTGGTCAACGCCGACACCCGGCCGAGTCGCCGGAAGATCAGGCGTAGGGAATATGCCGCTATGCAGACTCTGTTCAAGAACATGAGCAGGGCTGCACAAAGAGTTTTGAATGGGGATGTTGAGGCCACACCACCTAGCCTCGAGGAGATGGTCGGACACTGGGAACCGGTGTTAGTCCATCCCTCAGCCCCCGTCGAGCAACATCCGACACTGCCAGAACATCGGCGGAAACGTCAACTGGCCGAGCCCATTCAGATACCAGAAGTGGACTCGATAAATGTTCCCACAAACTCGGCACCGGGCTTCGATGGCATAACACCTGCCGCATGGAGACGGTGCCCTGTCATCGTTCGGACCCTACTCTATAATATGATCATGTACATCGGATCATTCCCAGCCGTTTCCTTCGCGAGTAGGACGGTTTTCGTCCCTAAGAAGGCTAACGCCAGCTTGCCTTCTGACTTCAGGTCTATTAGCATCGCTTCGGTCGTTGTACGCTAGCTGCACAAAATCTTGGCTAGACGTATGATGGCTGCGGGTCTGGTTAACGCGAGGCAGAGATGCCTCGAAGACAGTTGTGCCGAAAATGTAACCGTCCTGTCCGCTACCATCTCTCATGCCAGGAGTCACCTTCGTGAACCCCACGTGGTGTTTCTTGACGTAGCTAAGGCCTTTGACTCCATCAGCCATCAGGCCATAACATCGGCCCTCACCGAGACTGGTGTGCCTGAGGTCCTTATGGACTACGTGAAAACCGCCTATCAGAAATCCAGCACGATGCTGGTCTGACTAGGTGATCCGATGAGTACCATCATCTTCTCATTGGTCACCGACGGGGTTCTGTGCGCTATCCCAAATAGGATTGGATACGCGCTTGATCAGGGTCACTTAATTAATGCTGCCGCATACGCGGACGACATATGTTTGATTGCGTCGTCCTGCACCGGTATGAGGGCAGCGTTGACCGCGGCTGAAGACGTGGCCAGACAACAGGGGCTCACATTTAATCCATCTAAGTGCGTTGCCACCTCCATAATACCATCTGGACGGTCAAAAAGGTGAAGGTTCTCACCACGGCCCAATTCGCCTTGCTGGATAGTGCCCCAATTCGTCAACTTGGTCCGCTTGATGAGTGGCGGTACCTTGAGGTAAACCTAAGTCCGGTAGGCTTGAAGAAAGCGAGCCCGTCGTTGGAGGTGGAGCTTGAGCGCGTTTCGCGAGTGCCCTTGAAGCAACATCAGCGCCTCAAAATTTTGCATTGCTTCTTAATTACCAGGTACTACCATCTTCTGGTTTTGTCTGGCTGCACCCTGAGAGTCCTCCGTCACCTGGACCTTCAAGTTAGAGCGGCGGTTCGGAGGTGGCTTCGGCTGCCAGAAGATGTTCCGGTCGCCTACATTCATGCGGCATGCAGACATGGCGGGCTTCGGATATCCTCCTTTGTATCCACTATACCGGGCTTGATGTACATGAAGAATTCATCCTTCTCATCCGCTAGGGTGGTGCATGCGTCGCTCTGGGTCCAGAACAAGATCCGCTGGACTGATAGAGTCTTAACGTCAACGGCGAGAGACTCTACAGCTCTGAACAGCGAACTAAGCATTGGGCCAGGAGACTATATGAGTCGGTGGACGGACCCGGTAGGGACTACATCCAATATCAACAATCCGCACTAACAGTCTCCCGACCCAAGTTCGCATGTCGAGAGGTCAGCGACTCGTGCACGCCAATATCAAGTGCTGAGCTGGTTGCGACTGCACGTAGACAGCCGCACATATCATCCGATCCTGCTTCCGTACCCACGGAGGCCGGGTAAAGCGGCATGATGCTGTTTGCAGGACGCTGGCTGGCCATCTGCGGTCGCCAGAGAGGGGCAGGGTTATTTGTGAACGCTCGGATCGTCAGCGGGGCTGTGCCACTCGATGATAGTCATGGGAGAAAGGTGGAGAAATACAACACCACCCCGGTTAAGGAGGTAGCAGCCGAATTATTGGCCATTCCGCCTTCTTCCGTGACGGTTCTATCCTGCACCATTTCTTGGCGTGGTGTATGGAGTGGCGCATCCGCTCAGGCACTGCAGGGCGACCTCTCTGTCCCTGTGGGACTATTGGCAGGCATTGCGACCAGAGTGATTCAGGGGTCCCAAACCCACTGGTCCCGTTGGAACCAGATGATATCTGTGGTTCCGGCGGCACGTGAGGGTGTGGGGTGATTCGGGCTCATCCCACCAATATAATAGGGCAACCTGCACCCTAACATCATAATTAGGCAGCAGGAAATAAAGCCGTCCTCCATCATAACATCTAGGTGTGAGGAGAGGTTTTTAGTGGGTATTAGGACTCCCACACTACCACGACGAGAGATACTCTTTAAAAAAAATAGCCAAATGCCTCGTCATCTAATTAGTGATGCGCATGAATAGATTAATGAGACTCCCTCTGTCCCCATCTACTGAATTCCGCCGCTAGGTGTCGCACAGTGCAGACGCGCCGTCACGTCGCTCCGCAGTCCGAGTGCAATTTTAGTGGTTTATTCGCTTCAGAGAATTATAGAAAGTGTTTTCCTGTGTTACAGGAGTAAAACTGAGTATTTTGGTGTATAAAGTTCAATGAAACTCTCAATACTTTGTGTGGAAAAGTTCAGTGAATAGTGACGCCAAAACCGACGCCAAAAAGGACGCTATCTCGGCAGCCATATTGGCGTTCATATTGTCGCCACCACTGACGTCGCCTCCGACACCATTTTCGACGCTATCCTCGACGCCATTGTCGACGCTATCTCCGACGCTGCCAAGGAAACCTCCGCTCAAACTGGAGGCCACCCCAGGAGCTACCCTCCCGCCCACACACGCACCACCTCGCCTGCCACCGATCCTGGACAGGATGGACGCGCACATATCGGACTCAGAAGGATACATACAGGTAAACAGACGCCATCGTAAAACCAAATCGTAAAACCTCTCCGACAACGATTCGGACACCCCCCTTATTATCGCGTCCTTCCAAAAGCCCCCTAAAAACAGGAAGAAATCCGAAGCCCCCTCTCCACCCCCGGTCGCACCCGCCCCAAGCAACCTCCAAAGCAGCAGCAAGACGGTCGCGGACGCTCCCCCAACCGATCCCATCGCCAACTACCTCCGGCTAAAATCCGAGAAGGTCACAATGGCCCTTATGAATTTACTTATGGATCAGGATAATGGTCTATACCCCGAAGCTTCACAGTTTGTCGCCAGCAAACTCGCCAAATTGCAGAATATTCTCGGCGAGTCACTGCTTCGCTGCAGCAACTTAGAGGGTCAGATCAAAGCTATCAGATCCGAAAACAAGATGCAACGCAGAACCCTCGAAACAGTTACCGAAAATTGCCAAACCCCGAAAGAATCCTCCCGGCCTACCACTTACGCCGAGAGAGTCGGGGTCAGATCAAAAACTGCAGCCCTTTCCAACCTCAAACAGAACACCCCCCCCCCCCAGCGTGATTACGATCTACCCGCAGGACCCCCAAATTTTTGAATCAAGTGAGAAGACCAAGGAAGCAGTCCTTAAACTTTTTTTTTTTTTTTTTTTTTTTTGTTTAACGTGGGGGAAATCTGCTGGTCAGACAGCTTCCCTTCGGGCGGGACGGGGGTAGTGCGGGGTTCGACCCGCTAAAACCCCCACGGCGGCCTAGGGCGCTGGCGAGTAGCGGGGGAGCCACGGGAACTCTCAAAGAACACAACCGCGGCTCCCCCTCGCCTGGCCGGCCACCAGGATGGAACGGCGGTGGCCGGCCGCGTCCCGGGGGGGAGATTTATACTCCCCCCTTGAATCATCTTGCTTCGGCGGTGCGGGGGACCGCACCCCACACCGCCTCGTTACTCCCACTATGGGGAGGACAGCTTCAGTTGGGGGGGGGGTGGCGGGCGGCGGGCAATTAAACCAGTAATCTGGTACACCCGCCGCCCGCCTACTCTCATCTGCTCGTGGGGGGCTCTAGGCGTGGGCGCACACGCCGCACCCCCCGCTCACGGCGACCCCGCTCGGCAGCCTCCTTCTGCAGCATCACCTCTTCGCAGAAGGCGATGGCTGCCGCCCATTTTCTCGGGCTCTCCAGAATGGCCCCAACTAAGCTGGAGAGAGCGAGGTCGCGTCCAACTTCCCGTCTTAGGACTCGGCGCAGCACTGAAAAGGCGGGGCATACCTCCAGTGTATGCTGCGCCGAGTCCTCCTCCGCGCCACAGTGGTGGCACACCGTCGTCGCTTCCCGACCGATGCGACACAGGTAGACACCGAAGCAGCCATGCCCGGTGAATACCTGCGTCGCACGGTAGGTGAGCCTGCCAAACCGCCTCTCCCGCCACGAGGTGAAGTGCGGCAGGAGAGCCCCAGGGACGCGCTCGCCGGCATGGGAACAAAGCTCCGCATGCCATCTGGCGAGCGCAAGTCCCCGAGCCTGAAGCTCGAAGCACTGGACCGCCTCCTGCTCCGGCGGGTCCCCCCGAGCCCGGCCAGCGATGCATATGCGCCTATAAACATAGGCGCGCATCGCCGCCTGCAGCTCGAAGGGAATTTCTCCCGCCAGAGCAAGCGCCGCCACGGTAGACGTGGTGCGGTAAACCGTGGTGAAGGCCAAACCAGACGGCCTCGGCCTTCTCCGGGGCCATCCATCCCCGACGGTGACCACCAACGTGTCGTCCGCATAGCAGACAAGGGTGGCACCGTCGGGCAGGGAGGCCTTCTCCAGGACTGCGTTATATCCCAGGTCCCACAGGAGTGGTCCTAACACGGACCCCTGTGGGACCCCGCAGTCCACTTCCCTCCGAATCGTCCCGTACCGGCCCGGGTATTCCACCCACCTGTCCCGCAGGTAGGCCCCGATCACCTGCCTCAGATAGGGAGGCACCTGGTGTTCAACCAGGGCCTCCCTAATGGCGGACCAGGGCAGGGTGTTGAACGCATTGACGATGTCGATCGACACCGCCAAGCACACCCCGCCCCGTGCCACGGCATTGTCCGAGAGGGACTTTAGACGGTCGATTGCGTCGACCGTCGATCGCCCCTCCCGGAAGCCGAACTGGCAGTCCGCCAGATCGGGGCCAACGCGGGAAGCAGTCCTTAAACTGATATCTCCATCTGAGAACAAGCTCCAGATCAAAAGTATCAGGAGGATCCAGGGTAACGGCAGCCTGGTTGAGTCCTCTGAAAATTCCGACCTTGCAACCCTCCAAGGCAACGCGCAGCTGAAAGCTGCTGGCCTGATCGTTGGTGCTCCCCACAAGAAAAACCCCGGAGTAATTCTATACGACGTACCTAAACTAGAAAATGTCAACCAGAATCTCGATGCCCCAGAAAAAACCGCATGCCAGCAAATTAAGGTTCAGCGGTCGCCGCATACTATGACGACACACACATAGAAGAAGAGGTTTACATCCACTAAAACTGACGTTTTAATATCGAATAGTGCAGTTCACAAGTGGAAAATTTAGATTCCCAAAGACTAAACTCGAGGTCTTCGGTTGTAGAAACATCCGTTTTGCAATTATTGAGGAGATATTTGCAATATTCGGCCAGAGTGGTGTCAATCTCACGAGCATGACGTCACAAGATGGTAGCCGCTAACAGTTTCTCGTAAACATCGAGAGATTTAGAGCTCGAATCGAAAATTCACAACCGAAGCAACCGAGATAAGGCATGTACAAAGGCAGTGGAGTGTATTTTCAGTTGTTTACTTACATAATTAAGACATACGGCTAGTGGATCTAAAACACTACCTCGAGGTTCCGACATTTTTCACTACTAGCGCCACAGTTCTCTTGCAACCAAAAAGATGCATCACAGACTAGCTTGTCGATGACCATAGTTAGTTACAGTCGATAATACAGATCGACAAGTTACATAGTTTTATACTTCCATTCAAAATAGTTCGGACCAGGGGAAGGTGGCATGCGGGGCAGTCCCCATGCTCGTGAGCGGCGCGGCAGTTACAGCAAGAACGCTCGTCGAATATTGTAAATATCTCAAGTATAATTAAGAAAATGGTCATTTCTACAACCGAAGCGCCTCACATTAGACTTTTCGGAATCGAAATATCCAACTCCCGAACTGCTCACTTGAATATTGGCACGTCCATCTTAGTTGACATGAACAGTTGTCACGAAGATATTTTGCCACGCGCTAGGTTTCTTAACCAGGGGAAGGTGGCATGCGGGGCAGACGAGAACGTGAGAGGCGTGCTCACGACGGTCCGAGCACTTCAAAGGCGCCACTTGAAAAAAAAGCGGTAAGGCAAATTTATAGAAGAAAGGTCGGTATGCGAACATAGCACGCACTGTATAGTGAGATTTATAATCATAAATAAGCAAGTCTAAATCTGGAGGAAAAGATTTTCAAAGCTGAACTCAGTCTAGTTTGAAACATCGAGCGGTATAGATAGATCTAACGAGTGAGAAAATCGGAAAAGTGATTCTTCTGTTGGTAAATAAGTTGTTTGATAAAAGTTTTTTTTTCGTAAATATCATCTTGTGACTTAGTAATAACAATTAGAAATTTTCAACCCATGTATTTATTCATTGTTGAAAAAGAAACTTTAGCCTCGGACAAAAATTAATCTATCGTTTACATAGAACTGAGGTTCGTAAATATCAGATTACTTTCCGCCGGTTCCGTCAGCGCGCACCGACGGTGATGTAAATTGTATATCAAAGATACCGCAATATACCACCGCCGCGTCGTTAGAAAACACCGTGATCTGACTGTTAGTGATCCCAGTACCACGTATACAATGTAAGACGCGATGAATGACAATGACGACATAAAAGGAGAATATTACAAACAGTGTAGTGTGTGCAGCAAAATACAAATACTGCAAATACAGATGGATTTGCATTCATGGCAGGACATGTGGAATGCAGTAAAGATAGAAGAGAACAGATTCAATTTTTATTTGATACTGGAGCATCCGACCATATTATCAATAGGGAGGACTTAGCAACACGTTTCGAGGAGCTGAAGACACCGATCAGGATATCAGTGGCAAAATCTGGAGAATACATCATGGCAACAAAAAGTGGCACACTGAACGTAATCAGTGACACAGAAGTCGCAGGACGTAAAGTCAAAATCAGTGGCTGAATCTAGTAAGTCTGTTGATGGAAAAACAGATAAACTAGAGAGTATAAGTGCGAACAGAATGAATGAAAAGGCGAGGAAACATATCCGCGTCACCTTCGTGGTGGCCGGATTCACACCAAATGTCCCTATCTACTACTCCTTGAAGCTGACTACTCCTTGCAGCCAACACGGAGTCAAGACCGGGTCTTCTGTAACCCGGCCTAATGAGTTGACAGCGAAGGCGCGGTGGATCCACGTCCCGGTCCCCTCGCAGTTGTTCACCGCTGATTCAATATCGACCGGCATAAGCTAGATCAGCTTCGCCCGGTCCTGAGCTGGCTACGGCCCGTATGCTCCTTAAAATGGTAACAATAACTGTCCCTATCTACTCACTCTGCTGCCGACCATCGAAGCGAACGGACGCATGTCACGTTGCTCCGCGTGTTAACAGTGTAATAGTGGTCAAAAGTGCTCCGAAAATCAAAATTTTTGAATCAGTAAAAAGTGCTCGTGATCAGCTACAATCTAGTGCAGTTTGTTTTAAAATTAATAAACAACTAAAAAAGTTATTAACAAAAATAGAAAATTCAATTGTGCGCGTCACTGTTACCGCCAGGCCACCCGGCAACGACCCTCATTAAAAGGGTCACCGGCCAGGTATACGGCTGCCAGCCGATTGCCAAAAAACTTTAAAACTGTGCTACGATAGACAATTTAATAACTAACGTGTAGTGCTAATAATAAGAAACAACGTAGTGTAAATTGTTTAAAAATCAGATTAAAATTAACAAACATACAAGCGAAAATCGAATTTTCGTTTGTTCGCGTAACCGTTGCCGCCAGACCACCCGGTAGCGACCCCCATTACAAGGGTCGCCGGTCAGGTATACGGCTTGCCGGCCGAATGCAACAAACTGCAAAACAGTGCACCGATAAAAGAATTAACAACACACGTGTAGTGCTAGTGTTATGAAACAATTGAGTGCAAGTTATTTGTAAATCGGACAATAATTAACAAACTTATAGCGAAAACAGATTTTCGTTTGCTCGCATCGCCGTTGTCGCCTAACTACCTGGCACTGACCCTCACCGAAGGGTCGCTGGGCAGGTATACGATCCCGGCGACGGTCCATAGCAACGGACCATAGCAACGGACACGCAGCAAGCAATACTTTCAGACACTATAGATACTCGCCCGCGTGAATCTAAAATAAACGAACATACACAGTGCTGTGCACAAGTGCTGCGCCGCGTGACCAGATCATGCGGAAGCAACATCATGGAAACTGAAATGGATAATGATTGGAAAATAGTCCAATCAAGGGAAGCGAGAAATCTCAGCAGCAAGATGAAACGTAAGGCCACCTCTGACGACGAGCGAGACAGAAGCCACGAAAACAAGAGACACAACCACGCCGAACCCGACGCCAATGAGCCATCACCGCTGCTCCTGCTCCTGACCTTCAGCCAGGAGCTCGCTGAGAGCCTTCTGGAGGAAGATGCCAAACATTTTAAAGGCCTCATAAAAAGGAGCATACCCGTATACTGAACATCTTCTAGCCGAGAACAACGCACTGAAAAACAAAGCACAAAAAAAGGACTCCATAGAAACAAGACTGGACAGTCTCACAAAAATTGTTAGCAGTGTTGTTAACACTGTTAATATACTAGGGAAGACCGTCCAACAGAAACCATCAACATCAACACTAACAAAAACCACGCCATCCACCTCTTACGCCAACGCAACAAAATGAGGGACTAAAAATAAAACAATCACTATACCTAAAAGATATGTGGCTACCGTGTATCCCACAGAAACCACACCGACATCCAGCAGCGAAAACACAAAAAAAAGCAATTATAGAGACACAAACAAAAAAAAGCAATCGAGACAGAAACCAAAGAGGACCTCGTCAAGATTCTCCAAAACAAAACGCTACCTAAGGCCCGCCTGAAAGCTGACCTGCCGGCGAAGAAGAAACCCCGTGTTATAATCTACGGAGTGTCAAATACGGTTATTGGAAGTGATCTTGTTAGTGCCCTGAAATCTCAAAATCTAGAGCATCTAACCGATGAAGACTTCGCACAGAAAATCAAAATCCTCTACAGTACAGGCGACAGATCCAAAGACACGACCAACTGGGTCCTCGAACTGTCACCGGATATTAGAGAAACCATGTTCGCCATTGGGCGAGTCTTCATCGGATGGAACTCATGTGTGATACGTGACTATAATATAGTTAGTAGGTGCTATAAGTGTCAATCCTTTGGACACATCTCCAAACACTGCAGGGCCACCATTGAGACCTGCGGTCACTGTGCCAAGGACGGGCACTCATTCGACAAGTGCCCCGACAAGGACAAACACCCTACGTGCATCAACTGCAAGAGGGTGAAGAAACCGCGTGACCACTCGTCAAGGAGCAAAGACTGTCCTGCCTTCCGCTACGCCATGGAGGTTAATTCTAACAAAATAGACTATGGTAAGTAAGCCTTCACCTCTTGTAAATGCGGGAACCACCGGGAGAAACACTATGCAAAACAGGAGCAATCGTATCTCCAAAATAAAGATCGCACAAATTAACACTAACAACTGCAAAACGGCCATGGACGAGCTGAGACTAATATAATGGGAATTACGACACAAACAATCACAGACAACTAGTGATTGCAATCCCTAGTCATTTGCAATCCGGCGCTCACGACACTGAAGCTGTAGCACTTGTGCAATACGCACTTCACCTGCGCAGAAATAAGCACCGGTGACCTCTGCTTCTATGTTGTGAGTGCCTACTGTCAGTGCTCAGATCCAATCACCGGGTATATAGATCACCTTGATTCAATCCTGTCTAGCCCACGGGGAAAGAGTGTCATAGTCCTCGCAGATGTAAATACCAAGTCTATCCTTTGGCATAATGTAGATACGGACAACAGAGGTGAAGCTGTCGAGGATCTAATCTTGTAGCATAACCTCTTAGTTGCCAACAAACCTTCTAAGATATGGACTTTCGACAACACAAGAGGCAAATCCAACATCGATGTATCACTGACCACAGGCCCAATAGCGAACAGGATAGATCGGTGGTGGATACACGATAGAGAAACTGCAAGTGACCACAACTTAATAACATTTAGCATTCAAAATACACCCACAGAAAATTCAAAACTCTCCTCCAACCGGTTCAATCTTAAAAGAGCGAAATGGAAGAAGTTTGAGAAAACTCTTAGAACCGAGTCCCTGCAGGTTCTCAGTGCACCCTCAATGAACCACACAGACGCAAACAGACTTGCAGATACGCTCGAGGATATGATAACTCATGCCAGTAACGCTGCAATCCCCAGGTCCGTTCCTTGGTGGAATAAGGAGCTGGGCAGGTTGAAGAAGGAAACCCGAAGGCTCAGAAGGCTATGCCAGCAAAACATAAACACCACACAGCACGAACACACAACAAAACAGTACAGGAAAACCAGAAACAAGTACAACGCACACATTAGAAAGGCAAAACTCCTCAGCTGGCGCTCATTTGTGACAGCTGAGGGGAACAGAGATCCCTGGCGCGTAGTTTATAAGCTACAAACCAGGAAAATCCACACTGCCAAAGCATGTAACAACATTGCACAAAACAACACGCACACAATCAGATGGCACGATACTGCTGAGCTGCTCCTCCATAGCCTCATACCCGATGATGATAAGAACACTGAAACACATTGGCATAGGCGACTACAGAATAGCACTCTAACACCCCCCAACACACGCGACACTGCCTGCTTCACCGCAACCGAGATCGGTATAGCCATCCGAAAGCTGAAAGGAAAGAAGGCCCCAGGCGCGGATGTAATGGAACCCGAGGTAGTCAAGAGGGCATGGCCCCTGCTACACGCGGAGATCACGCAACTATACTACACATGTCTCTCGACAGCTACATTCCCGTACAGATGGAAGCGGGGTATCATAAAAGTTCTACTCAAGAACGAAAACAAAGACCCCGCTAACCCGAAATCCTACAGGCCTATCTGTCTCCTTCCGGTGTTCAGTATAGTTTCTGAAAAATTAATTGCCTCCAAATTAGAATCCCTTCTGGAAGAACATATACTAACAGCTGACCAACAACATGGCTTCCGTCTAGCCAGATCCACGGAGGAAGCTATTGTTAAAGTCAGATCCATAACAGCACAAAGCCAAGAGAGATATGTGACCCTCTATCCTTGACAGCCTGAAGCGACAAGACTGTCCTGCAAATCTGTACAGGCTCATCCAGAGCTACCTCTCTGGAAGAACTGTACAGATTCAAAACAATAGCAACACAGTTAGTAAAGTTGTGACAAAAGATTGCCCACAGGGCTCTGTACTGGGTCCAAGGTTTTGGAACCTTGTGTTTGACGACCTACTAAACAAAATTACGGAGACAGGATTCAAGTGTGTTGCATACGCCGTTGACCTCATAATCCTAATCCCTGGAGATTCCAGGAAGGAGTTTGAGGTCAGAGGCAACACTGCAACAAAACTCATCATGGTATGGTGCCAGAAACAAAAACTCCAAATATCTGAATCCGAAACGGAAATGATACTCCTAAAGGGGTTTCTGGACATCAAGAGACCACCCAAAGTCAAAATTGGGAATGTGTCTATAAAAATGAAGAGGGTCGTCAAATACCTGGGGATAAGCTTTGGTCCCAGATTCAATGTCACACCACACGTCCAGGAAATCTGTTGGAAAAGCAAGGCCGTATTTCAGGGCCTTGCTAGGATATGTAAATCATATTGAGGATTGAATTACGGTACCACCCTTAGGCTCTACGGAGGCGTCTTTGTGCCGATAATAACGTATGCCGCCGCGGGCTGGGCGGACAAAGCGAATGTCCACCACCTGCGGAGGCTACAAACTAGGGCGTACCGTACAACATCCAGCGAGGCTCTCATGGTACTGGCCTCTGCCAAACCTATAGACCTTGTCCTTCAAGAGAAAATGGCAATATACCACCTCAGGAGGGGAGAAGAGGCAAAAATTGGAGATACGATCTTCTCGTCTGATACACACTCACAACACCCTGACAACGACAATACAATAACACAAATCACACAGAACATAAAAAACCATACCCTGGATGTCTGGCAGGAGAGATGGGACTCTTCCCCTAAGGGTAGAGTCACATATCAATTCATCCCAGATGTTAGGGCGAGGATGGGTGTGAAACTGGAGCCGGTTTTCTACAGCACGTAGTTGCTGTCTGAACACGGCAAGTTCAACGCCAAATTAATGGCGCTGAACTTAGCCGAGTTTGACGCCTGCTGATGCGGAGAGACCGACACAGTGACACACCTCATTTTCGAATGCGCACTCCACGACACACATCGCACAACACTACACAAACATGCCACCAAACACCACCTCCCGTGGCCGTGTGACTTGAGGAGGCTTTCTGAGCCGCAAATGATTAAACACCTGCTAAAATTCGCCACAGACTCCATTAAAGCGCGCGAATAGGCAAAGCAGTTGGACCTCATGGTCGGTACACGGCAACGCAGGCATCCTACTGTTAGGTAGGATGTGCCGAACTGTCCACTAAAACATTCATGTATTGCACCCTTTGCATGAGCCTGCATGGATCTGAGCGTATGCCTAAACATACGCTGACAACCCCGCCTCCACGTGGCCCCCGCTAGTAGCACTGCTCCACACACCTCCAAGTGCGGCTTGCACAGTGGAGCAGTGGCTAAGTGGGTTGTCTCCTGATAAGGACAGTCCACCTTCCTGATGATCCCCACCATAGGTGAAGGAAGGATTTTTCCCAGCACGCCTTCCTTCGCAGCGGTTTCCGCTGATTAACATCGCTAGTTTAAACTGCAATTTGCAGCTTTGGTATAGCTCATGCCGGCGATAGCCTGTCATGCTCCAATAAAAGTAGACAATCCAATGTCCCTATCTACTTCGGAAGCTCGCGACAAGTGCCATGAAGGCAAGAGAATAATACGGTCAGTATGGTCGACTCTCGGCATCGCAGGCATCTTGCATTTAAAGCAAGATGAGCCGAATCGTCCGCAAACACTCATGTATTGCACACAAAACATGAGCCTGCATGGGACTGAGCGTACGCTGGCAACCCCGCCTCCTCGTGGCCCCTGCTGGAAATACCGCTCCACCCACCCCCGAGTGGGGCCTGCACAGTGGAGCGGTGGCCAAGTGGGTTGCCTCTTGAAAAGGACAGTCCACCTTCCTGATGATCCCCACAAAGGGTGATGGAAAGGTTTTTCCCAACACGCCTCCCTTCGCAGTGGTTTACGCCACGTAACATCGCTAATTTAAGCTGTACTTTGCAGCTTTGGTATGGCCTGAGCCGGCGACAACCTGTAATGCTCAATATAGTAGACAATCAATGTCCCTATCTATTGGGACTTCACCGCTAGGTGGCGAGGTGTGAAGACGCGTGTCCACGTCGCTCTGTCCCAACGATCGAGTTAAAGTGATAAAAAGTGCCGACAGATACAAGTGCATCATACAAAAGTGCGGATCTAGTGAAGACAAGCAATTCAAGACATAAAACGTGCTTCCACCTCGAGCTTCGAGACACCACCGCTGCCGTAGCAGCGGCGCTCCAGTCAAGCGTTGCGCGTTGCGATTGGCTGTCGCGGGGCCAAGCAGGGCAATCGAGTGTCCTTTCTACGTGAACGGAGTCAGTGCCACCAACCTATAAATTTTCGGCAAGGTTGGCAGCAATAGATATTACCAGCAAGGAAATTACATCGAGTCCCCGTTCGAGAGTCCACGGGCCCAAAAACTTCTTCGAGCGCTGAATTCAAAACGAAATTCAGAACAGCAAGAAGCAGTCGCTTAAACAATTGTTAAACAATTGTTTAACTCTAATAAATAAATAAATAAATAATTAATTAATTAATTAATTTTATTAATTAATTTTTTTCGGCGAAAACGGACAAAAGCGAGACGTGACAGGCTGGGCAGCCATGGAGGTGGAAGGCGATTGGAAGGTCTCCTAATCCAAAGCTGCTAGGAAGTTAAACGAGGCCATCGAGAGCAAAAAACAAAATAAAAGGAAGGCCGACTCGGACATGGATCAGGAGAACAAGAGGATTCATAGTGACGCAGAATCCACCATGCCCTCCTCCTTACTCCTCCTGCTGACATTTAGTAGGGAACTGGCGGACAGCCTACCAGCTGAGGACGCCAAGCATTTTAAGAATCTAATTAAAGAGGCATACACCTACGCGGAGACGATCCTGGAGGAGAACAAGACCTTGAAACAGAAGGTGAGGTACGGCGACTCCATCGAGGCCAAGCTAGAAAGCCTCAGTCACATTGTCCAAAACGTCGTACACACAGTCAGCAAATTAAACAACACTGAGACCCAACACAGGACAAACAGCAACAAAACAGAAGCCTCATACGCAACCATTGCGCGCTCTACGCCCGCTACCACGGCCCACACCAACAGACCCATCCCTACAAGATACATGGCAACAATCTACCCAGCAACAAACACCGAAACGTGCAGTAGCGAGGACACAAAACAGACTATCATCAAAAACATCGCCCCTACAAAGGATAACATCAAAGTCAGGAACGTACGTAAAATAAGGGACAATGGCGTCCTGATAGAAACGGAGACTAATGAGGACCTGGAAAAATCCTCCGAAAGAAAAATATCGCGGAAGCCGGGCTCATAGCCGACCTGCCGCCGAAGAAGAAGCCCCGAACTATCGTGTACGCGGTACCGAACGAAATCTCGGAGGCAACACTTTTAGCTGCGCTTCATAAGCAAAACCTCGAGCACCTCAGCAGTTAATGTTGTCGTTTTGAGTCTTAAGATGGGCTATGCCTGGGTCCTATGTGGACTATACTAGCCGCTCTCTCGACAGGGTGCCGATGGTCTGGCTCTACCCTCGTTCGTTATCGTGACAGGGGGGAGTAGTGTTAAAGTCAATTTATCTCCGCAAGAGGGGCTTCAGCCTGGCCCGAGGGGACGAACCCCGAGGGGTCCGCCCAGCATGCCGTCCGAATGGCGGAGTGGACAAGTCCACATCTGCCCGTCACTCAAGTCGGATACGGGACAACTCCAAAGCTAGCGCCGCCTGATAGGAAGCGCAAGCTGGGTCCCGCGACTTGTGTGCACTAGCCCATCCTCTGTCCTTGCAATTAGAGCACACCGGAGGTTCACTCTTCTTGCTACACTGCGTGAAGGTATGCCCCTTTTGGGAGCAGTGACCGCACACATCCTCCTTGAATTTGCAACGCTTCGAGGTATGCCCGAAGCGTTGACAACGGTGGCACCGAAGCACCTGGACGAAATCCCGCACACGACAGGAGTTCCATCCGAGGTAAACTCGGCTACCCCTCTGCTTCAGCCGCTGAAGATTCTGCGGACTGACGGCAACGACCCAGTTGGCTGTCTCCGGCGTCTTGCCAGCCATGCGGCTGACCCGAATTCCCGAAGGCACGTCCTTCTGGTTCGCATCGCAGAGGTTTTGTCTCCAAATACTGGAGGCAATTTCTTCCTTACCCATCCGACGCGGGACGTCGTAAACTAAAACCTCAGGGTCCCGCTTGGTGGGTAAGGAGACGGACAGACCCGCGCTTCGGAGCTTCTTATTGCCAACGAAGGCTTGCAGGTCCTCCTTTCGGTCGGTCTCGACGACGATGCCACCGGAGTGGATGCGTCGGACCGACTTTACTCGGATCGCCTCTTTCGCTGGCTTAATGAGGGACAGAACAGTAACTTTCGTAACCTCGCTGCTCTGTCCCTTTTCCTTCGGCGGGAAGATTTTTACCACATACTGCGATTGTGGCTGTCTTCCCGCTTCCGGAGAAGCTCCTTTGCAGTCGACTTTGGCCACTTGGGCGTAAGTCGGCTGCGCGGCATTGCAGGCCGTCTTCGGAAGAGTTCCCTTGGACGACCTAGGTCGCATCGCACTCATTACAGCAGGACGCGCTTTTAGGTCCGCCCTAACCGCGGCGAGTTGCCCTTCGACGAAGCTATTCTGTTGAATAAGCTCCTGGACTAACTCAACCTCGGCAAGTATCCTCGACCCGGACTCCTTGCTGAGTTTCGACGAAGGTCGAGAGCAGAAGGTCCGTATTTCGGACACTCGCCTAAAGGCTTCGTCTCTTACGAGATCGAGAGGCCGTACCTTTTGCCCGGAGAACGTCCCCTTCGGTCTCCTGGCCCGGTTTACTGCGGCCTTGCCGGTGGGCGCGCTCGGCTTGGCTCGCTTCGACTTTTTGGTGACGGTTTGCCAACCGTCACCTGTAGGGTCCTCAACACGCTCGGATGCCGACTGCACCTTCACGAGTGGCGTGTCTCCGACTCGTTCAATTATCATGGGTTTCCCCTTTCCGGCCTTGCGGCCGGGGAGTCCCCCGACTTGGGTGAGACTACCACGTTGCCGGTGTCCGGCGTACCTTCTACCGTGGGCTCGGTTTTCACCGAGACCGCTCGCGTGGGAGTCACACATCTTTGCAAGGTCACACGAGGACTGGCGATATTAATCACCTTCCCGGACCTTGTCTTTCTCACAGACGCGGGGGGACTGACAGCTGCAGTTGCAGTTCCCGCGTCTGTGGCGACGGCTTCACTCCGAGTAGGAGCTGGACCCGTCGTCTTTGAACGCTTAGTTTTTTGATTTTCGTTTTTAAGACCCATAATATGTCTTGGTCTTTCATCCAGTGCGCTCTCCGGCCACCACCGACCCGCACAATTTGGAACCCGCCAATGGCTGAGTTAGGGCTACGCACCGGATATAGTCTGCTGGCTGGGTCGGTTGCCTAACCTAGCCCGCGTCCTCGCCCAGCAGAACCCACTTGCCGAAGCGTGTGGTCGTTCCAAGCCGATTGACTGGACCAGGGCTACTTTTCTTGTCCAGCCGCCCATCTAGCCGAAGCAGAGGCCAAAGGTACGTGTTGGGGACGTCTCACCCGCAGGAGAGGGCCCCCTCAGATCCCAGGATCCTCTTTTCCGACGACAAGGGTCGCCACGCACGGCAAACACGTGGGAGACAGCAGTCGGAGAGGCTGCCTCTTCCTCTCCACCACACTTCGTTCAGTTCGCTGCGTTTTTAAGAACACGAGCTATCCAGCGGTACCTTTTTCGTGGAGGCTCAAGTGTGGCTAGGGCACGTTTGCCCCTTGCGGCCTGGGTTGCCCAGGGGATTGATTACATCCCATGTATTCCTGAGCCCAGCGGAGTGTTGTCTAGTGGCGTGTTTCGCCCACGAAAAACGGTCTGAAAAACCGCTTAACGTGAACTGGGGAGCTGAAGCCACAAGTGACAACAGCTCCCCAGTCGGAAGTCATACAGCACATACAGTGCTGTACAAAGAACACGCCACAGCCCGGTATGCTGAATCGGAGCCTCGTCATTATGCGAAGTACTACGTGTACGACGCACTGACGGTCTCTAATGCCTTCATCGCCGATACACCCATCGACTCGGTCGATCAACCCTCCTACGCGAGGACTAGTTTGGGGGTTATCTCTCACCCTGGGTGGCCACAGACCGCCATCGCCGGCACATATCGGCAGAAGGCGAAGCGAAAGAGGAATGCCACGGCGGTCGGGGCAGCGGCCGCCGTGGCGACTAGACAGCAGTCGACGTCTAGTGACGCCGCCGTCGCGACCGCGGAGACCGATGGGGCCACTAAAGCCCCAGACGTCACCGCTCTCGCGGCAGCGACGGCGATGGACACGGCCGAGTAATGGGGCCCCCGGGCCCGATAATACAAGCTAACCTCAACTGCTCGGCCAGAGCGCAGGATCTTCTGCTACAATGCCTGGCCGAGCAGGGTGCCGAGTTGGCCGTCGTGGCGGAGCCGTACAGGGTCCCCAAACATGCACACTGGATGGGTGACTCGATCGGTTCCGCCGCGATAATATGGGCAGGTCGGCCGGGGTCCCTGCCGTGATCTCACATCGAGCGCGGTGACGGATACCTGGCCGTCGATTGGGGAGGCACCGCGGTTGTGGCGATATACTCACCTCCACGGTGGTCCCTCGACGAGTTTGACCAGTACCTGGACGGAGTGGGGAGATGCGTCTCCCACTGCCATCCCCGTCCGGTGCTGGTCCTGGGGAGGGCACAGGGCTGCCACCGGTTGCCGACGCTCGGGAGCCCCAACGCCCTGGGCGAGGGAAGTTGTCGCCCCCAACTGCGGCTGTGCCAGCAGATTTGCTGGCGCAGATCGGCTCCCTGAGCGATGCCAAATTGGCATCGTTCAGGAGGGAGCTGGTTCCGCGGGTGCGGGACCCGCAGACGGTGGCACCCGTGCCATCCGCCCCCCCCTCTACCGATGGACAGGAAAGGGGGGAAAGGGTGACAGTAAGGAAGGGGCTGTGGCCGCAAAGGCGGCTCAGACACAGCCCACTGAGGATTGGGAACTCTCTGGGTCCAGTGCCCTGCTGCGGTCGCACGCAAAGTCGCGGTCGCGGGCAGGATAACAGTGGACTGGACCCAGGCGTCAGTGGAGGCCCTCAGCGCCCGGTCCTTACAGTGCTATCGCTGCTTTGGCCTAGGCCACACTAGGCAGCGGTGCACTGCGGCCGAGGATCGGTCCGGCTGCTGTTTTGGGTGCGGCAGTCAGGACCACAAGGGTGGCTGGCTGCACTGCAAAGCCAAATTGCCCGCTTTGTGTGGGTGCAGGCAAGCCAGCCGGCCACCGCCTCGGCAGCCGGGCGTGCCCTGCCAGCGCGAGATGCGGCAGAGGAAGCAGGGGGAGGAAGACCACGACGGCCAAGGCGGCGGCCAGCGTGGCAAATAATACAAGGAATTCGGCACCTAAGGATACCACCATCGCACCCGCGGGGCGGATGGGGTTAATAAAACCCCAGACGCCACCGCTCCCGGGGCCGCGATGGATATCAAGGCAAGTGAATAATGGGGCCTAGTGGCCCTATTATTCAGGTCAACCTGAAGCAGTCGGCCAGGGCACAAGATCTTTTTTGCAATTCCTGGCCGAGCGGGGTGCCGGGTTGACCGTAGCGGCGGAGCCGTACAGGGTTCTCGACCATCCACATTGGATGGGAGACTCGAGCGGCTCCGCCGCTATAATATGGACAGGCCGGCCGGGGTCCCCGGCGTGCTCGGTTATTGAGCGCGGCCGGGGATACCTGGCCGTCGACTGGGGCGGCACCGCGGTTGTGGCGATCTACGCATCTCCGAGATGGTCCCTCGAGGAATTCGAACAGTACCTGTACGTGGTAGGGAGATGCGTCTCCCGCTGCCAACCACGTCTGGTGCTGGTCCTGGGGGATTTCAACGCCAAGTCTTCAGCTTGGGGTTCCTCCAGGACAGACAAGAGGGGCCGGGAGGTGCTTGATTGGGCGGCAGGACTCGAGCTACGTCTTCTAAACACGGGCTCGGTCCATACGTGCGTGCGGCATAATGGGGGGTCCATCGTTGACCTTTCATGGGCAACGCCCCCGGCCGTGCGCCGTATTACGGGGTGGAGGGTGGCGGAGGAGGTCGAGACACTGTCTGACCACAGATACATTGCTCTCGGCCTCTCCGCCGCCCCATCGACACTCCGACGTCGCCCCGCTGATGAGGGATCGCCTCAGCCGCGGTGGGCGCTGAAGCGCCTCGACCAGGACGCTCTGATGGCGGCAGCCCACGCCGTGGCCTGGCCGGCAACACCGGCCGGGCCAGTAGACGGGACAGGGGAGACCCATTGGTTCCGGGGCGCAATGACGCCGATTTGCGACGTCGTCATGCCCCTGGCCAGGGTTTTCCCCAGGAAGGCGGTGTACTGGTGGTCGCGCGCGATAGCGGATTTACGCACAGAGTGCGTCCGCGCGCAACGCCAGTACGCCCGCGCCCGTCGACGACGACGTTCCGACGTGGAGCTGGCTATCCAGCTGTATGGGCGACACAGGGGGAAGGTGGTCGCCCTGCAGCTGGCCATCAGACGGGCAAAAGACCAGGCCTGGCGCGACCTTCTCGATTCTCTGAACGGAGATGCGTGGGGGCGTCCATACAAAATGGCGATGGGACGGTTACGTCCCTCGGCGCCCCCTGTGACGGTGAGCCTGGATCCGGGGATGCTCGGACGGGTCGTGGGCGCCTTATTTCCCGTTAGCGGGGAAACGTCCCGGACGACCCTGAGCCAGGGGAAGAAGAGTGGTCCCCGGGTCTGGAGGTCGCGCCGGAGGAAATGGCCGGGGTAGTCAAATGGCCCCGGGGCAAGAATACTGCCCCGGGACCGGACGGTATCCCCGGCCGGATCTGGTTGCTCGCAATGAGCGTCCTGGGCGAGAGGCTAAAAAGCCTCTACTTCGGGCTCCTGAGGTCGGGGGCGTTCCCGGACCTCTGGAGAGAAAGTCGGATGGTCCTCTTGAGGAAGGATGGGAGGCCTGCGGATTCTCCCTGCGCATACCGGCAATTTGTCTCCTGGATGAGGCCGGCAAGATCTTCGAGAAGATCATTGTTGCCCGCCACTCCAGGCACCTATCCCGCGACGGCCCCGATCTGATGGACTGCCAGTTTGGCTTCCGAGAGGGGCGATCGACGGTCGACGCTATTGACCATCTCAAGTCAGTAGATATCCTAGTTGCGTTCTGCAATCAAGGGCGAGGGGAAGGCTGTGCCGCGGGGGTGTAAAGGGAAGGAAGCATCATCGTGAGCGGCACGCGTCGTGTGGAGGGGGGAAGTCACCGATAAGGAGTTTTGCGGTTTTGCATCCGGAGAGGCTCTCGGACGCCTTACCCGGAAGTTGTTTATCATGCGAAGCGATATCGGGGATTTTGGTTTCGTTTATTAGATTTCTTAAAGTAAGTTTTTTTTTATCTCGGTATAATATTGTAGCGAGCGAGAGAGAGGGGGGAGGATGCAGCGGTTGTTCTCTCTCTTGCAAAAACGATGCATGATTTCTCTCGCGCGCGCGTTAGGCGCCACGTATTTATAGAAGTTTGTGGTTTTGCATCCGGAGAGTCTCGCGGATGCTTTTCTCGTGACTTTGGTCTCATTAAGATTTCTTAAAGTAAGTTTTTTTTTATCTCGGTATAATATTGTAGCGAGCGAGAGAGAGAGAGGGGAGGATGCAGCGGTTGTTCTCTCTCTTGCAAAAACGATGCATGATTTTTCTCGCGCGCGCGTTAAGCGCGACGCATTTATAGAAGTTTGTGGTTTTGTATCCGGAGAGACTCGCGGATGCTTTACCCGGGAAGTCGCTTGCGAAGCGATATCAGGATTTCGGTCTCGTTGAGATTTATTAAAGTAAGGTTTTTTATCTCGGTTTTTTCTCTTGCACCGCATTCTCTTTTGCAGCAGTTTCTCTATCTTGCAACGATATGGATGGAGAGATGTATTTTTCTACTTTATCGTTTTGGAGAGAGAGTGAGATGGATTATAACGATGTGAGAGAAGTGCATGTGTACATGTTAATAAATAGACGAAGCCTAATGCGGAGCAAATCAAATCGTTGTGAAAAAGTGGATAAGCATCATCTAGTGAACAAGCACCTTTCAGTAAAAAAATATTTTTTAATATGTCAAAAGTTGACTTTGTAATTGACATGGACGGATTTAATATCCAGAAAAAGTTTGTTTGCAAAGAAATGGCGATTGTAAACGTGCACACAGGCTACGCTGCCCGCTACGAGTTCGAATTAGACGTTCAATATAGTGATTTAAGCGATGCTGACAGGAAATCTGCATGGTATGTCTCGAATTTTATACACGGGATTCCATACAAAAATTTTTCTGGGCAAAATAATTACAAACAAAAACATATTCGGATATTAGTTAAACTTTTTATTCGCGGCTTTAAGGATCCCGTAATCGCGTATAAGGGGGGTCATATTGAGAGGGATTTGTTAAGCCAAATTGGCGTGCGACATGTGAATTTAGAATCTTTTGGTTGCCCCAAATTCGAAATTTTAGCCGCGGACCCGAAGTATGGGCCAAAAGACCCACCATGCAGGCTTCATTGTTGGACATCTAATTCAAACTCGAAGCGGAAGGCACCTCAATATCACTGTGCTCTCAGTGAGGTGCGAATCTTTCGCAATTGGTACCAGCATGGTAATTTTTTTATTTTTTATTCTTTATTTTTTATTTTTTACAATTATTTTTATGGCGCATTTTTTGTAGAAATAGAGTGAAAGACGTAAGCCTGTGCGAATCTTTTTTTGGTCGAGGTGATGTCCTCGAGAGAAAAAATTGTAACAACGTGCCGATCGGTGTTGATACGGTGGATGAGAAGAGGTATCTATAATAATTGTTATTTAAAAAATTAAAATTAATTTTTTTAATAACGATTATTTCTTAATTAACAGCGTCTTCTTGAAGAGATGGAGGAGGAGGAGGAGGACGAGGAGGCTTGCGATTGCCATCAACGGCTCAGTATCACTGTGCCCTCAGTGATACGCGTGTCTTTTGTCAGTAGTTCATGGAAGGTAACGTATTTTTTTCCTTTTTTTAGTTACTATTATTTTTTCATTTTCACGATACCTTTTTCTTTGCAGAAAGAGATAAAGATGATGATTGATTATCGACGCGAGGAGGATAGGCTTCGAAGTTTTGAATTTTGGCCAATTGAATATACTCAGCCGGAGGAGCTTGCAGCCGCAGGATTTTACTATCTGGGAAAGGACGATTTTGTCGCATGTTTTGCATGCGACATCGAATTGCATCGGTGGCAGCATAACGACAAGGCCATGTTGGAGCATCATTTCTGGTCCAGAAACTGTCCAAACGTACTGGGGGAAAATTGCGGCAACGTACCGATCGGTACTTATCCCACAATCATGTCAATATCACCACCACCAAGAAGCGGCGTGGACGAGTGCGGTATCTACGATTCTACCATGGATGAGAAGAGGTGTGTACAACAAATGTTATTTTAAAGAAATTAAAATTTATTTTTTAATGATTATTTTTTTAAAATTAAGAGCGTCATCCTGAAGAAGAGGAGGCTTGTGATTTTCATCAACGGCGCGTCAGCGAAAGAAGAGCAAGAAGAGTATATATATATTGATGTTGATCATATTTCAAATTTTAATAAAAAAGGATTTAGGAAAACGTACATTAATATACATTTTTTAAAATACCCACAATCCTATCCAAAATTTCTCTAAAAATTATAGTTATTTCTTATTGTAGCTACTCGGTTGGCAGTTTGTTCAGGGGGGAAGAGAGAACATTTTTTTATGATAGGACATATATATATATTTTCAAAATCATAATATAGTTTACAATATTATTTTTCACGTCTATATAATTTTTCTAACAATGCTCGTCAACGGGTTGTATTCCACTATGCAGCAGTCGTGTATAATCAAGCAGTATGCAGCCGTCGAAGGTAGGACATCATTTCGACATTCGAATTCGATTCGCACGTCGGTGGTTGCATTTTTCAGCGCTTCGTTTTTGTCGCGAGCAATCGATGACTACGAACGGTCCATACAGTAGAAAGTCGATTGTATTCAGTAACACCTCACCGCCGTTTCCATAATAGGACTCTTGAAATTTCGCGTACATATCGTAGAGCAATGCGTATTTATCCTTTTCGAAATCGATGTTTAAATCGTCGTAGGGATACATTTCCGAGTTCAAGTAAAGTCGAATATTGGATAAGAAGCAGGAATCGAATTGGGTAGCGTTTTTCTTTAAATCATTTTTCCTATCGGTTTGTAACGCGAATATCACGTATCGCGGTTTTTCCAATTGCGGAGCCGTTTTTATCGCCCACGTATGCTTCGTAGTTGTTTGCAACATCGGATATTCATACAGTTCCCACGAACGGAAACTCATGCTGATCGATCTTTCGCTCTCAAGAATACGCAGCATCGACAACTTGTGTATTTCGTCCAAAGCAACGTGTGGCATTCTCCACTGAATTTTATGCAAATTCAGGACAGGTTTCACATTGTCGGACCAGCTTCGTAGCGCGTTAGCGTCGTTGCGCGCGCGAATCAAAATCAATTCGTGCCGAGCATTTATTACAACACGTTTGTAATCTTCGCAGAAGCCTAACAATGTGTTCATAGGCACGCAAAAGTTGAAATTTCGAAAAATCGTAGGCGTTGCGATGAGATTTTCCCTCCGTTGATCATCGTTTCTGTACATCCAGCCTGCGTTGGACAGCGCGTTGTTCTTCGTAAGGTTCAGACTCGCGTAATTCTTCAAGGTCGTCGTTGTACCGGGATTTCTGGACCGATCGATTTCCACTCCGTTCAGAGTGGAGCTACCGTGTCGTTGGCCAATCCTCCCGGTAGGCTGAGTCTTCCCTCCACGTATAGGAAGCTTTTACACGGAAGAGTGTACAAGTCTTGATGTTGAATGGGTATTCTTATCTCATCGCTGTTTCCAAACGTAGTGTTGGCGTATGGATTCTAGGTGTGCAGTTCGATCTTAGTTATTCGATTGTCGAAGATCGGTGCTTCGGAGATGTTCAAAATGTCGTACGACATGATGCGAGGGCGTGCGATTACTTGTTGACGACAAATCCCAAAGATTGTAGATATTTAACGTTTCGTGCAGTTAATTTCCTCGTCTTCTTCTCCTTATTATTATTGTTATTATTATTATTTTGGAACGATACACCGTCTTTGAAGCTTGGCGTATTATTGTGAATTAGCATGACGTTTCTTTACCGAGGTTATGAGATGGTTCGACGAACGTGCAATCGTATCGTGATTTCTTCGTTTCGAAAATCAATTAAACGTCCCGACTGGTTCACAATGCGAATCGTTAAATCATCCATTGACCGTGTGACGATCGGAAGGTAAATGACTCGTGCCGGCGTTTCCGATATTTTATACCCTGGCGACACGTTGGGCGCGAATTCGTGTATCGTGTGAACCAGTTTCCCGTTATCGTACGAACCGGTGGTTACGTTGCATTCTATTCGAATAATATTCGTATTAATGATATTCACGGGGTTGTCCGATATATGCCATGTGTTTGGCGATAAAACACGATTCATAGAGAATCCTAGAATAGGACCCACGTTATTAGGCTTTGTAAAATTTATCCTATATGCGCTTTTAATTTCGCTTTTCATAGTATTGTTGTTCGCTCGCAAGATCAGCGGGTATTCCGGATCATTCTTATCTTTGGCTGCAGGATACCGCATGCTTATCTCGCGCCTCAAGTAAGCGTTGATCGCCTCCAGTTCATACGAACCATCTGGGATGCTTATCTCCTCATCTTTGTCGTCGAAATAAAATTTATTGTTTCCAATATTCGAACTGATGTTTGGTATTGTGTAATAAGTTTGCAAATCGAGCAGACCCAGTTCGTAGTTGGCATTGCTCAGATCTATAGGCGGGAAGTACTTGGACGATAAGACGCTACTTCTTCCCGATAACGTGAACGTGTAGGACATTCTTGCAGCGGCGGTAGAATGATTAAAAATGCTATGTCAGAGATTCTCGCAAAAATTTTACACACAATTGTCCACATACGCTTTCGTTGTAATTTTTATAATTCTTGCGATTGTATGAGATTACCACGTTCGGTCCGAAGTATCGAATTAATTCGATTGGTGGTTGAAGATTTCCAAAACTATCGAAGTAGCTGATTCGCGACTTCTGCTTTATATATGCGACCCAATGTGTTCCTGGACCATGACTGCTATCCAGATTGACTATTCCTCGTTCATTTATCCAGATTTTATTGGGCAATGCATCGAGCATGAAAACTCCGCGAAAATGTGGTAATTTTCTACAGACAATTTTCAATTCAAGATCCGTCGTTGAGTTATCTACTTTTTTCCTTTCGTCTTCCTTTTTTTTTCTTTATTCCTTTCCCACGCTTGTATGGTGCAAGATACACTCCACGGCCCTCCATGGCACGATTGTGTCGTTCCAATTCTTCCAATTGTTTCTTCGCAGCTTTCGCCTCGTTTATCGTTTTAGCCACTGCAGCAGCACCGCCTGACAATGCCCCCAAAGCTCCCAAAGCAGGAAACAGCAGCGGTAGAAAACCACCTCGTTTGGCAATTGGTAGAATTCTTCCAATATTGTAGCTACTGTAGTTCTTCTTCTTCTTCTTTCCCTTAACCGCTCGTCGACCCTTCTTCCTTATCAGACCCATACCTAATCTTGTCAGGGAATGTCTTTTACCAGTCCGTAACGGTATACAGAGCTGTTTATACCAGTCTGTAGCAGTATACAGAGCTGTTTATACCAGTCTGTAGCGGTATACAGAGCTGTTTATACCAGTCTGTAGCAGTATACAGAGCTGTTTATACCAGTCTGTAGCGGTATACAGAGCTGTTTATACCAGTCTGTAGCGGTATACAGAGCTGTTTCTTACCAGTCTGTAGCGGTATACAGAGCTGTTTCTTGCCAGTCTGTAGCGGTATATGAAGCTGTTATGTCAAAAATTCTTTGATTGACAATGAACAAAAAAAAATGTACGTGCGTTAGTTACATGGAGATATGCTCTATCATTTGAATACGAGAAGACTGATATCTATGATGCTTGAGTTCTCGTATAAATACCTTATCGTTCGAGAAGAAAATTTAGCATAACAAAAGACAGTCGAGAGAGAGCATGCGTTTCGTACGACAGTCCTTGAATATCCGGGTTCCGACCTACCGCACGTTCGACGACCATGATGAGATAATTCGGAAACATGGGCCATTGCTACCGAGTACTATACGATGCGTGATAAGCGGCCCGTCAGGATGTGGTAAAACGAACGACATGATTAGCCTGTTGGAAAGTCCGAATGGACTGCGATTCGCAAATGTGTATGTGTATTCGAAATCGTTACGTCAACCAAAATATCAATACTTGAACAACTTGTTCTCGCACGTGGGCAAGGACGTAGGTTACTTTGCCTATTCGGACAACGCGGACGTGATTCCCCCGGCGGATGCTCGACCGAATTCGATATTTATCTTCGACGACGTTGCTTGTGATGAACTGGACGTTATGAGAGAATATTTCGCGATGGGCAGACATTCGCACGTCGATTGTTTCTATCTGTCGTAATCATACGCGAGAATACCAAAACATTTGATTCGCGACAATGCCAATCTATTGATTCTATTCAATCAAGATGCCATGAATCTGCGACACGTTCATCAGGATCATGTGAATACCGATATGTCGTTCGAAAGTTTCAACGCAGTTTGTTCAAGGTGTTGGCGAAACAAGTATGAATTCCTTGTAATCGACAAAGACAGCCCTGTGAACCGAGGACGTTACAGACGCGGATTTAACGAATTCGTCGTGCTGTGATCCGACTCATTTGGACTGTAAGAGGTGTCGGTGTCACATCGTGCTCCCACTCGATATGCGTCCGTCAAAGAGAAACCTGCGAGCTGCTATCGTTAAGGAAATAGCTAAGACCAGTGACGTCATACGTAAAAAGAGTTTAGCCTTGAAAGTTGGGAAAATGGATGTACAGTCTAACATTGAGACAAATTTACGTCCGATCGTGGAACCGTTGAAACAGCTAGTCCAAAATACAGCTACGGAAGCGAAAGATAATACATCAAATGCTGACCGATCGTTGGATTTGCAAACACAGCAGTCGCTGTTCTCTGTGAAGAAGAAGAAGAAAGTGGAGAGAGAATTTATTAAGAAAAAGAGGACACACGATGAAGCAGCATTAACTCCAAGGATGCATTTGAAAAAGAAGAAGAAGAAGAATAAAGTATATTCCCCCATCGGTGTCAGCGATGACGCCGACTATGTTGACGATGACGACGACGACGACGACGACGACGACGACGACGACGACGATGATGCGGACACCAATATGGTGCTCGAACCAACACCTTCAATGCATCGGGAGGTAGCTCTCGAATCATCTCCAACGGCTGCAACATCGTTGGAATCATCGGTGCGAAATATTTTGAGAAGTCCTGAAAAGCATCGCGACGAATACGAGCATTTGTTCTTTAGCGGGCCGCCGAAAAGTCAGGACAATGTGTACGGAGTGAATTTTCATAATAACAAACTGATGCTTGGAAACGTTGCGTTCGACGTGGAAAGCAACGATGATATTGTTATTAATAAAATTAGGTGCAGAGGAACTCCATGTCTCTACGAATTGATATTCAAAAGAATACCCAACGAGAACCTGTACACTGAGAATGATAAGGAAATTTATAGAAACATTCTCATCGCTACGCATGCGCACCGACGTG